>NC_041335.1:9114736-9459736 GCF_004354835.1 Perca flavescens
TACCAAGCTATTAAAAAAATGATTGACATTCATATATTTATACATCATGTTTTCATTATTTAATTAAACACACATGTAACACAGTGAATTCTTAAGCTTAAAGGGTAACTACTGTTTTTTTCCCTATTTCCCTATGTTTTAGTGTCTAAGTGAGTGATGGGAACAACAATCTTTGACATTGGTCCAGTATTAAGCAAGATCGCTGTACCTCTGTAGGTAGAATATCAAAGCAGCAGCAAGAGCTGCTTCCGAATTTCTTCCCAGGTTGGTTTGGTAGTTAAGTTGGGATCTAATTGTGTCACGCTAGTCGAATTGATTAAAGTGGACGCAAGGGCAATCAGGCCTGATATGGAGGTTCTGACAGCTTGTCTAATTTTCTCTCGCACCACGCAGTTCAAAGTACGTATTACAGCTACGGTAGCCTTCGCACTTCAAAAAGCCGATCTCTTGCTCTTTTCAATATCCTTTTTCTGGGTGAAGAAGAAGACTCCTGTTCCTGAAATTTGGATTTTGAATACATGTGGTCCTCCACGTTTAAAGGGTAACTACCGTATTTTTTCAACCTGAACCCTATTTCCCAATTTTTTTTGTGTCTAAGGCTATGGTTAGACGGAAACAATCTGAAGAGAAAACGCAAAAGTGGCGACGATACCCATTAGCAGCATTAGCAGCACCCTGTGAGTTTATCATGGGACAGCGAAAACGCGAAAGGCAGAGCAGTATGTCCTGTATGTCCCTTACCGGCTAACGTATTTCAAGATGCCACATGAATATGGAGTGTCGACCCCAGTTCATGCGAATGCAAATGTAAAATGTCAAGCAAAAAGGAATACTTGGAATTGATGGTGGAGGTAAATATTCATGAAAAAGGACAAGTTTCTGAAAGGTCAACACAGATTTTGATAATGAACAACTAGACACGTTACACACTGGACCTTTAAAACTCAGCAACAGTTCAATCAGCTTTTTATAAAGTAACACATTCAAAAACACCCTATAGTCTCAAGAAATGGCCAAATTATTCTTTCATTATGTAGAGTACATATTCTTATTGCTTATTTTAATAGCAGTGGCCATATACTATTATGTTTTTCAGCCAACGACTAGTCTATAGTTAGTCAAGGCATTCTTGAATGCACCACAAAGTTTTGAAAATGGTTTGCTTGCAACTGCAGTACCAAACTTACCTTGCACAGCAGCTGGATTCTTGCGATATCACAAGATCTCGAGATCACACAAAAATCTATCTCGTCCGCGTCCCGTGAGGAGCCACTGGCAGCTACGGGTGTGGTTTTAGGTGTGTGTGACAACAATGGTGGCTAAAGAGGTTAGCAAAGACGCTGCAATAGCATCCGTTATATCAGAACTGGAGATTTCTTCATTGAAAGAAGAGCAAAGAACGGCACTGAAGGCTTTTCTCGATGGACATTTTGTTTTCCCCACCCTTCTCCCAACTGGCTTCGGCAATAGTTTGACAAACCGATAATTCATCCAACCACCTGCGAAGTATATTTTGAAAGTGTCTGCTCTTTTCCAAAAAGTTTCTCAGATGGTTCTGTGTGTGTGTGGAATGAAGATAATGCATCTACAAACTTTGTGTAACCCATGTACTTTGGAACCCAATAAACAACTTAACTTATATACTGTTTGTACCCATTTGTTTCATTTGAGATGTATCGTGAGCCATCAATAAGAAGTCATTTGGACCCGGGGACTTGGTCACATGTCGTCAGATGCAGTCTTGAAGGCCACTATAACAGAATTTATTAACTACACTAGAATTGTAACCTATTTGTGCCACCCATCTCTACTCATGTATGCATGATTCCTGCAAACTAAACTGCCTGTTTGAAGTGTTTCTTGCTTGCTTCATCCCCATTTTCTTCACTGTCTTTTTGTGCATCCCCCACTCCCCGCCCCTCTTTTTCTACTATTCTCTCAGTCTGACTGAGGGAATGGGTGAGGAAAATGGAGAAGAGCCATTTTTCCAGACCACAGCTCCCGCAAAAACCCCTGCAGCACCCAGCGAGGAAGAAGAGGAGGATGAGCTGGTGAGGAAGGATCTGTAGATCACCCCCCTCCCCGACCCCAGCCCTTTCCTTGTGTTTTGTTTCAATGTTAAGTCAGCCAGTCAGTCATGTTTAATCACTACTTTAAAAAAAGAATTCTGCTCTGCATTACAAATCGATACAAAATGGACCTCATTTATCTTGTTATCTCTCTTGTTTGTGTCCAGAGCTTGAAGGGGCGTCCCCCACCTGCCCCTCTCTTTGGTGATGATGAGGAGGATAATGATCTGGACTGGCTAAACTGAGATGGAACCAGAATAATACAAGTCTGCGTCTTCATTTTCAACATTGAAGACAGGCGCGAGGTGCTTTACCCAGCCGTCTCTAATCGGTGGAGCAGCCAAGATGACGAGAGAGGCCTCTGCTGATGAACTTGATTGGATGGAGAAGTCCGACAGCCTGCTCTTCACCTCCGTGCTGTCCTGATGACTGACAGCTGCTGCCACAGCTACAATTTCTGGCTCTGATTTTTGTTTGAAATAACCAGCCTGTAATTCATAGAAGAATCAAAACAAATACTTTTCATTAATGATGTGATATCTGTTGGTGATGTAAATTAATCCCAAATTTTTACGTGGCAATGTAGCAAATTAGTTTGTTGAATCGGCAGTAATCCTGTTGTTTTAATCATTGGCTTGCTGCTATGAGAGTAGAACTTTTACACAATTTTGTTAAACTGAAATTAATTCCAGAAAATAAATGGAAAATGTCCTTTATCACTTGTCTTGGCGTGTTGTTGTGCGTGTCAATCAGTTTTGTCTGCATTAGTTTTTAGTTATTATCTTTTAAGGTTCACATTTAGTCTAATTTGATATTTAAGAACCAATTTGAAACATATGCTTGGCGCTTGTGCATACAGCTGTCCTTAAATACTGTTTATATAAAATTTTATGTCAGTCTGAGTATCAAAGAGTGTATTAGTTTCTCAATTATTGTTAATAATTAGTTTAAAAATATACAGTATATTTTTTATGTTGGGATGACTGCCAGAGACCAGCAGGTGGTGCTCGAGACCAAAAGTTAGTGTTACTATGCAACAAAAGTGCCAACCTAGCTAGCTAACTAGCTAGTTACCAGATTGCATAAAGCTGACGGCATAAAGTAAAACGTTTGATTACAGTCACGTGAAAGGTAAGCTGAAAGTGTTTTATATTAGTTAGCTAGTGGTTTTAGCTTACATAAAAAACCAAAGATTCAAAATGACTGAATTATTAGATTATATATGCTTTATTCCAGTGTCTATAAGCACTCGTTAGGAAACAACAATGACCACATTGAAATTAGCGGCATTCTCCTAATTCGAATAATCGTGCAAATCAGTAGTATTATCAGTGTGTATGTATTAAACAAAACGACAACCAAGCAAGGTCTCATTCCTCCGAGGAATGTTGCGGACCTGACAGAGAGCACGGACAGAAGATGTCCTGTTTCCTTCGCAAAACATAACCTCTTTCTTTTAGCTCCTGTCCCAACTCCTCTAGCGCTAATTTCTCTTGATTAGCACATTCTAACACAGAGCAGTGGTTCTCAAACTTTTTCAATAATGTTTTTATTATTGTCAATTCAATATTCATCCAAGTACGGTACCCCCTGGCCAGCACAAACATTTTGTAGCAAAAACAACGCCTAGCTAGCTATATAAAGAGGCACAATACATTTTTGATTGAACAATATTGTAACTGAAAAACACTGAAATGCTACATTTTACATGTTCAGAATCACCACATTATTATAGTGTAGAATTATTTTCAGAATTATGCATGACTGACATTTTTGAAATTAAAAAAAATCTGATGTACCCCCTGCAGTACTCCAAAGTACCCCAAGGGGTACACATACCCCCACTTGAGAAACACTGCATTAGAGAATAGTTAGAATACAAAAGCTACAAAGCTAAGCTAAACTGCCACTATACTAAGTCTAAAATAATATATAGGAGAAACTCCTTCACAATTCTATGAGTCTTCAAAACAGGAAAAATGCACAATTCCAAAAAGGCTCCAAAATTTAACAAAGTACACTCTCCTGTCTTTATATACTCTACCAGACAGGGTTGTCTCTAAACAGCAGGCTAAATATCTATATGGTCACAAAAGCACAGCACACCTAAATATTATCTTATATGGTCAACAACAACAACACACAATATATTTTGAATACTGTATATGCAGATAAAGTAGCAGTTGTCAGGTTAGAAGTTTAAGCATTACACGTACATACCCACAGATACAAATACAAAGATCACCTCACTGCTGACGGACAGTACATAAAAAGGGGAAGTTGAGACACTTATTTATTAATAGTTAAAGCCATCCTGGGGCCTCTTACAGCTTGGCGCACACAGACTCTTTGCACAACTGTCCACGTGATCTTCTTTTGCCGGATCAGTAGACAAAGTTCATTAAAACACTATCAACAGTTTAAAACAGTGCCTTTAATTTCTAACAGTACATTTCTTCTTTTGCCACTGGCCTTGTTAGGGAACTGGGCCCTCGCCCTCTTTAAAATAGCCTAATATTAATGATAGATCCATGTACGTAACCAAAAGGACTTGGAACAACAGGTTAACAATCCCGATAACAATTATCTTATTCATTACACCTGTTCTCTTCGTGCTACAGCGTGAAAAATGTCTCTGTCCCTACTACCCAGAAAAAAGGAAGCACATTCCAGAATGACCTCCTTTTTTGAAGCAAATTTGGTTATTTATTTCTATACTTACGCGGGAATTCACTTTAAAGCACTTACGGTGCATTCCAAAATTATTTAAACCCCTAACCATTTAAAAAAAAAAAAAAAAAAATGATGTAAAATTGTGTAAATTCATTTTCCCCTCATCAATCTACATTCAAGTCAGTTTTCTCTTTCTAATACATTTGCACGAAAATACTTTTTAAATCCTGTTTTCACTTTGTCATTATGGGTTGTTAAGTGTAGATTAATGAGGTGGAAATGCATAAGGCGGCAACATAAAATGTGAAAAAAAGTGAAGGGCCCAGGGCTTGACATTAACTTTTTGAGGCACTTGTCCTTTGGACAAGTACATTTACGTTTCACTTGTCCATGCACAAAAGTCACTTGTCCGGGTAAAGATTTATCATTTTATAAAAAGAAATTGTGTTTTGCTAATGCAGAATTCGAACAAACCGTTGAAAGCATCCAAACACTATCAACATTAATAAAATTCAGTTGAAACAGTAGAAACAAAGGAGTCCCAAGAATAGATTTCCCATTCAACAAGAAAAAAAGGATCTGCAGACTCCATAATACAAAGTACTACGTTGCATGCCGGTGTGCAGAAGTTAATATATTGAGATTCTAAGTCAATATTTTAAAGTTTGTCATTACTTTCAGATTCCTAGTCAATATTCTAAGTTACTAAGTCAATATATTGAGATACTAAGTCGATACTTTGAGATATTGAGTCAATATATAGGGGTGGGAATCACCAGAGGCCTCACGATACGATATCATCCCGATACTTATGTCCCGATACGATATTATTGCGATTTTAAAGATAATGCAATATTCTGCGATATATTGCAATATTTTACCTTTTTTACAACTTCAGATTTTCCCCAATTTCAAATGATGTCCCGAAAGGACAATTTTGTCAACATCTGTTGTATCTAAAAATATACATTTCTCTTTGTTCATCACACTTCAGTTTTATTGTTGCAAAATGTGATTGTCAAGCAGACAAACTGACCAACACATATATCATAAAAGATCGATACTTGGCGTCTGTGTATCGATACAGTATTGCCACGAAAAATATCGCGATACTATGCTGTATCGATTTTTTCCCCCACCCCTATCAATATATTGAGATTGTAAGTCAATATTTTAAATGTTCTCATTGGTTTGAGATTCTTAGTCAATATTCTGAGTTACTAAGTCAATATATTGAGATACTGAACCAATATTTTGAGATATTAAATCAATATATTGAGATACTAAGTCAATATTTTGAGATAAGTCAATATATTGAGATAGTAAACCAATATATTGAGAATCTAAGTCAATATTTTAAATGTTCTCATTACTCTGAGATTCTGACTTTATATTCTGAGATACTAAGTCAATATGTTGACCAGAGGTAGTGGTGACTTAAACTTGAACTTATAGTATTTTCTAAAATAATTTTGTAGACATAGCAATGGATTTTGCCACTAAATGGTGTTAACTTTTCCATTTTTTGTATACATATTTTCAGAAAGGAGCACAAAAAACCGACATTATAGAACAGCTTGTTTATTGCTAAGGCAAAATTAACGTTAAGGCGGAGTTAGCAAGCTAACGTTGGCTAACTAACACCGGCTGGTCGGCCGTGCTTTCATGCTGCATCGCTTACAGAGAATGAGCTGAACAGCGGACTGGGTCTAACGGTAGCGGCCCGCTGACCGACTACCGCTGGTTCCACTGCCCTGGATTGCGGGGGAAAAATTTATCGTTTCAAATTGGTAACATAGACATAATGAGTGGCACATAACGTGAAGTAACTTTTCACGTTAACTTTTCCAGTGGGGCAAGTCAATTTCTCTTCCACTTGCCCTACAAAAAATTCACTTGTCCCGGACAAGCCTTAATGTCGAGCCCTGAAGGGGTCTGAATACTTTATGAATGTACTGTACTGTATATTCCACTGGTAGCCCACTCTGAAAGAGCACCTTTTAACAACTGTTAAATCAATGGCCACTGAGAAGACAAATTGATTCTAAAGACAGTGGGCTGTTGAATCGGAGAGTTTACCTAACAATGCTAACAATGTCAAATCTTGGAAAATGCTTAACTCCTGTCATATATAGCACTGTTGTTCATATGTATTGTGTCTTTACAAATTTACCAGCCATTAACTGGTACAGTAATAGCAATTAATTGTTAGCATGGTTTAGCATTTATGGTTGAATGACAAGCATTGCTGTGTAAACAGAGGCATGGGCAGCCCTTCCAGTCCCACTCAGGATGAAGCGCATTGTCTCTGTGCTCCCACACCTGCTCGTGGGAGGCTGAGCAGCGTATTCGTGAATGCAAACCTGGATTGGTGAAGGCCCTTACAGCAAGTAACAGCCTCAAACAGCTTCTGAAGGTTGGCACGCATGTAACCCTCTTGTAACTAGAGATGTACCGATACCAATATCAGTTTCAGAAAAGCCTCCGATACCGCCTAAAATGCTGGTATCGGTATCGGCAAGTACTGGAGTTTATGCATTGATCCCATACCACGTTATTAAGCCCTGAAGAAAATCTACTTGAAAGTAGTTTATTTATTTTCCTTTTACGTTATAACTCGCTGTCAAACTGGATATTAAAAGAAAGTTCTGTGGCATTCATTGTTTGTGTTTCTTCATGTTTCACAAAGAGTTTAAGTATCGGGAAGCAAAAAATGGTATCGGACCATCTCTACTTGTAACCCTACTATTACAATTATTATATGGCATGTGTTGTTATACCATCAGTATGTAAGTATATCATCTGATCTACTAACTGTAGGCCTAATAGTAGTCATATAGTTTTCTTTTTTTGTTATCAGAGGATAGGTTTCCTGCCTTTACTGCGGTTAATGCAATTACTTTTGAGTAGTTTAGGGTTATTTAATAATAATAAATATTATAATTTATTGTTATCAAGCTCAAGGGAAGACACAGTAGTGGACAGTAGCATTGTCCTTTGGGAATCTTCATCAAGGAGGTTGTAAAATGTGTTTATGTCTTTTGTATTTTAAGAGATTGAATAATATTAAAGAGAATTGTGTTTTTGAAACTTTATTGAGAAAATAAACACAATCTTCTTTTGTATTTGTATCTGCATGTCTCTGTATTTATTTGTGGGCTAACATGTGTTTTATAGTGACTTGATACTCACCGATACTCACTGTGTGTTAGGGCTGCACCATAGGGAGAAGATATGCGATAACGCCAGAGATGTTCACAAGTCATTTTTTGGAGGTCCAAGTCAAGTCTCAAGTCTCTGGCCTTCTGATCTGTCCCTAACACTGTATTGTTAAATCTTATGAATTCAAAGCATGTCCTGTAGCTACCATCCAGACAGTACAGTATTAAAATCAGTTGTGGGATAACTTTATGGGGTCTACTTAACACATCCCTCTAGCCCTCGGACCTGGTGAAATATTAACCGAAGTCTGTCACATCATATGGATGTATATGGAACTATAAAGATACAATGTGCCTGTTCCCAGCATTAGCACAACACTTTGCGATGGTTAGCTTGTTATCTGTGGCGATATATGCTAAATGTAACGTATCTTTCACTCAAAAAAATGTCTAATGTCGAAGTGGAAATCAAGAGAAAAGCGGCAGCGCCACACCTGTTACAGAACAACATGCATCCCAACGTCAGTCCAAATTACGCACAATAAGCAGTTTGAAATCACTGATGTAATGCAATTTTTTTATTTTCTAAGTGTTAGTACGCTCAGTGAAACGGAGTCCGGCGCGAGAGAGACCCGACTCAGAGGAGGAGAGGTTAGTGAGGCCAGCGTCTCCACGGCAGGTGACAGTGCGCACGGATCCGCTGCGCCACGCATGGATGAAACAATGAAGTAGTAAATAGTAAATAGGACTACAGTAACACAAATATGTGCAGAATTAAGACAGTCAAGACGGCCCAGTGTTTGGTGGACCAGGTACACCCAGTTCAATTAATAGCCTACAAATCATCCACGGGATCAATTACGCATCACATGAGTTTGCCCCCCCGACGCAGCGTTTGTTCCTGGGGAGATGGATCCGTGCGTCCCACCTCCTGTGCGCCATGGATGTCTGAGCCTCAGCAACTACTAACTATAAAGATACAATTTGCCTGTTCCCAGCATTAGTACACAACTTTGCGATGGTTAACTTGTTACCTGTGATGATATATGCTAAACATAACGTCCTATTTAGGTGCGTTTTGAGATGCCTGATGAAGTTTGGCATCGATCCGGCATCATTTATCTTGGTGCCACACACCTTGCATGTAGCTGTTGGCTTACTGCCACTGTTTACCAAGTTATTGAAAGCAAAACTAATGACAAAAGGCACAACTCCGGGAGGACTTGGTGTCACCATCGTCAATGTATTTCTTTTATATGCGAGTGCGCGCACATAAGGCATAACACATAACACATGCGTTACGTTGCACATTATGGCAAAGGGCAGGGGACATGAAGCTCGTCATATGTTTCCCCAACGTATATGCACCAATAAAAGAAAATAGAAATACATGAATAAATCTAGATTTATAAAGCAATAATTGCATAAAAACACGTTGACGAGTCTCGAAGCTCGAGTCTGAAGTCTTTTGGGCCGAGTCGCAAGTCAAGTCTGAAGTCTTTTGGGTCGAGTCCGAGTCAAGTCTGAATCAGCTGTTTGTGCGACTTAAGTGCCACCCGAGTCTCAGACTCGAGTCCCCATCTCTGGATAACGCTGTTGAATATCACGACAATGATAAAAAAAAAAGACAGATATTACAGTGTACTCATTTATGCTGCTTTCAAGATTCTGCTAAAATACAACAAATCGCTTGTTGAATTTAAAAAAAACAAAAGGAAATCATTTCCAACATTCTTTTATTTAACAAATTGAACATTGAATTGAATATAAAAGTCTCTTATTTAAAAAAAAGAATGATAAGTTACATTTTAATGTGCAGTTTTCTGATATTTTTTTTCAATTAACACAAAAAATCTCTGAGGGCCGGATGTACTAACGCTTTTGCGACCACTTCGGGTGTTTTTGTTTTGCAGCGTGCGCGTAAAAGCATGGCGAGGTATGTACAAACAGGCCGCACTGAGGTAAAAGCGCAGACTGCCTGTCGTGGCAGCTGAAAATTGCGCTTTTCTGTGTCGTGCATATGCATTCATGGGAGGGTTAAGGGGAAAGTGGGAGTTTCCCATAAAGAGATGGGAGGGGAAGCCTAAAGTGCACCTAGTTATGTATTCAGCGGTATGTACAGTTGTTAAACTCCTCGTTGCGTTACAAATATTGGCATTAGGATAATTTCAAACAGTCATAGCATCAGCAGTGGGAATATCGCAGTCTGCCCTCAGCCGTATCATAGCACCAGTATTTAACGCTTTGCTACAACGCACTAGTCAATACATACATTTCCCCACTACTAATGCCAACTTCTCCGTGAACCATCACCTTATCGTGGTGGAGAGGTTTGTGTGTCTCTGTGAACCTGAGGGCTGTGTTGTCTGGAGCTTTGTGCTCCTGGTAGGGTCTCCCAAGGCAAAGTGGTCTCAGGTGAGGGGCCAGACAAAGAATGGTTCAAAAACCCCAATGAATAAACAAGGTAGAGATGGAGTGACCCTGCGCGGAGGAAGCCCGGGGCCCCCGTCTGGAGCCAGGCCCAGACGGCGGGCTCATCGGCGAGCGCCTGGTGGCCGGGTTTGAGCCGGCCTGGGTTTTGAGCCACGTGGCTCCCATCTCTCCAGCCCATGGGCCCACCACCTGTGGGAGGAACCGCTGGGGTCGGGTGCGCTGCCACATGGGTGGCAGTGAAGGTCAGGGGCCTCGACGGACCAGACCCAGGCAGCAGACGCTGGTTCTGGGGACGTGGAACGTCACCTCTCTGTGGGGGAAGGAGCCGGAACTGGTGCGGGAGGTGGAGCGCTACCGGTTAGATCTGGTGGGGCTTACCTCTACACACAGTCTCGGTTCTGGAACCGTACTCCTGGATAGGGGTTGGACTCTTTTCTTCTCCGGAGTTGCCCAGGGTGTGAGGCGCCGGGCGGGTGTGGGGATACTCACAAGCCCCCGGCTGAGCGCCGCTACGTTGGAGTTTACCCCGGTGGACAAGAGGGTCGCCTCCCTACGCCTGCGGGTTGTGGGGGGGAAAACTCTGACTGTTGTTTGTGCATATGCACCAAACAGGAGTTCGGAGTATTCGGCCTTCTTGGAGACCTTGAGTGGAGTCCTGCATGGGGCGCCAGTGGGGGACTCCATTGTTCTGCTGGGGGACTTCAACGCACACGTGGGCAATGATGGAGACACCTGGAGAGGCGTGATTGGGAGGAACGGCCTCCCTGATCTAAACCAGAGTGGTTGTTTGTTGTTGGACTTCTGTGCTAGTCATGGATTGTCTATAACGAACATCATGTTCGAACATAGGGATGCTCATAAGTGTACCTGGAACCAGAGCACCCTAGGCCGAAGGTCAATGATCGATTTCATAATCGTTTCATCTGATCTGAGGCCGTATGTTTTGGACACTCAGGTGAAGAGAGGGGCAGAGCTGTCAACCGATCACCATCTGGTGGTGAGTTGGGTCAGGGGGTGGGGGAAGACTCTGGACAGACCTAGTAAGCCCAAACGTGTAGTGCGGGTAAATTGGGAACGTCTGGAGGAGGCCCCTGTCCGACAGACTTTTAACTCACACCTCCGGCGGAGCTTTTCGTGCATCCCTGTGGAGGCTGGGGGCATTGAACCTGAGTGGACAATGTTCAAAGTTTCCATTGCTGAAGCTGTGGCGAGGAGCTGTGGTCTTAGGGTCTTAGGTGCCTCAAGGGGCGGTAACCCACGAACACCGTGGTGGACACCGGTGGTCAGGGAAGCCGTCTTTCCGGGATATGTTATCCCGGAGGACTCCGGAGGCAGTTGCAGGGTACCCGAAGGGCCCGAAGGGCTGCAGCCTCTGCTGTGAAAGAGGCAAAGCAGCGGCTGTGGGAGAAGTTTGGAGAAGACATGGTGAAGGACTTTCGGTCGGCACCAAAGTGCTTCTGGAAAACTGTTTGCCACCTCAGGAGGGGGAAGCGGGGAACCATCCAAGCTGTGTACAGTAATGATGGGACACTGTTGACCTCAACTGAGGAGGTAATAGGGCGGTGGAAGGAGCACTTTGAGGAACTCCTGAATCCGACTAATACGCCCTCTATGTTAGAGGCAGAGCTGGAGGATAACGGGGGATTGTCGTTGATTTCCCAGGCGGAAGTCACTGATGTAGTCAAACAACTCCACAGTGGCAAAGCCCCGGGGATTGATGAGATCCGTCCAGAAATGCTCAAGGCTCTGGGTGTGGAGGGGCTGTCCTGGTTGACACGCCTCTTCAACATTGCGTGGAAGTCTGGGACGGTGCCAAAGGAGTGGCAGACTGGGGTGGTGGTTCCCCTTTTCAAAAAGGGGGACCAGAGGGTGTGTGCCAATTACAGGGGTATCACACTTCTCAGCCTCCCTGGTAAAGTCTACTCCAAGGTGCTGGAAAGGAGGGTTCGGCCGATAGTCGAACCTCGGGTTGAGGAGGAACAATGCGGATTCCGTCCTGGTCGTGGAACAACGGACTAGCTCTTCACTCTTGCAAGGATCCTGGAGGGAGCCCGGGAGTATGCCCAACCGGTCTACATGTGTTTTGTGGATTTGGAGAAGGCGTATGACCGGGTTCCCCGGGAGATACTGTGGGAGGTGCTGCGGGAGTATGGGGTGAGGGGGTCTCTACTCAGGGCCATCCAATCTCTGTACGACCAAAGTGAGAGCTGTGTCCGGGTTCTCGGCAGTAAGTCAGACTCGTTTCAGGTGAGGGTTGGCCTCCGCCAGGGCTGCGCTTTGTCACCAATCCTGTTTGTAATATTTATGGACAGGATATCGAGGCGTAGTCGGGGTGGGGAGGGGTTGCAGTTCGGTGGGCTGGGGATCACATCGCTGCTCTTTGCAGATGATGTGGTCCTGATGGCATCATCGGCCTGCGACCTTCAGCACTCACTGGATCGGTTCGCAACCGAGTGTGAAGCAGTTGGTTTGAGGATCAGCACCTCTAAATCGGAGGCCATGGTTCTCAGCAGGAAACCGATGGAATGCCTTCTCCAGGTAGGGAATGAGTCCTTACCCCAAGTGAAGGAGTTCAAGTACCTTGGGGTTTTGTTTGCGAGTGAGGGGACAATGGAGCGGGAGATTGGTCGGAGAATCGGCGCAGCGGGTGCGGTATTATATTCAATCTATCGCACCGTTGTGACGAAAAGAGAGCTGAGCCAGAAGGCAAAGCTCTCAATCTACCGGTCAGTTTTCGTTCCTACCCTCACCTATGGTCATGAAGGCTGGGTCATGACCGAAAGAACGAGATCCAGGGTACAAGCGGCCGAAATGGGTTTCCTCAGGAAGGTGGCTGGCGTCTCCCTTAGAGATAGGGTGAGAAGCTCAGTCATCCGTGAGGAGCTCGGAGTAGAGCCGCTGCTCCTTTGCATCGAAAGGAGCCAGTTGAGGTGGTTCGGGCATCTGGTAAGGATGCTCCCTGGGCACCTCCCTAGGGAGGTGTTCCAGGTACGTCCAGCTGGGAGGAGGCCTCGGGGAAGACCCAGGACTAGGTGGAGGGATTATATCTCCAACCTGGCCTGGGAACGCCTCGGGATCCCCCAGTTGGAGCTGGTTAATGTTGCTCGGGAAAGGGAAGTTTGGGGTCCCCTGCTGGAGCTGCTCCCCCCGCGACCCGACACCGGCTAAGCGGACGAAGATGGATGGATGGATAATGCCAAAATAACACACATCAAGCAGGATTTCTTTGACATTGCCTATTCAATTGTGCTTTTAAATGTGCGCAATTTACGGTATAGTGGGCGGAGAAAGGCGGCGATTACCGATGAACTGCAGGTTTGGTAAATACGACGTAAGCTGATGTATCACAGCGTGCGCTTTCTGCGAGTTGGCCATAACGCTGATAACGCTACTTTCGCAAATGTACGTACATCTGGCCCTGAGTATCTTCCGCAATGTGTTTATTGCGCAAATTGATATCGCGTTGACAAAAAAACAATACATTGTGCAGACCTACTGTGTGTATTCTTTGGGTGAAAGTCCCAAGGGTGGTGTTGTCTGCAAATTGGCTTGTAATAAGATCTGGTAGAGATATCTCTCGACCTACAACCTAGTTACATGAAGTTGATTATGTGTGACGTACAGGTGTAAATTGATGATGCAAATTCTTTTACTGCAGGGAAAATGTCCAAATTCCCACTTCCAGCTCAGCCATGACTACTCATCTGGAAAACAAAGAAAACAAGACAGTTAAGGTTGGTTCTGCGTGTCACTGAGGGTTGCACAGTAAGATGGGGAGATAAAATGGAGAGACAGGACTGCCCCACATATCTATAGTCACTGATGTGTGGAGATGTACAAAGTACCATCCAAGTAAGTAGGTAACTATTCTAAATATACAGACCGGGGACAAATTGAAGGAAAGATCCCAATAATTGACTTTAGAAAGATAAGAAATGCTTCCAATCAAAACATAAGTGTTCCGTGTATGGTTTGACGAGTATGAAAGATGTCAACCCAAGATTTTGGAGCAACATGTCAGACAGTGCTGTCCACCACCATCAATAAACACCTAATCTTTTGGAAGAACGCTGTTCATCCCTCCCGTAGAGTTCTACACACTTCGAGAATCTATGACAAGATGTGCTGACACTGTTCATGATGGAACAACGCCTTATTAAGACACTTGTTTTAGTTTCATTTGTCACCCATCTGTAGCAGTTTTTAAAAATTGAGAAAATGCTTTACTGAGAGAGAGAAAAGTAGAAATAGAATGCCAAGATGATTTGTTGTTAAAGTTAAAAGCAGGCCTACTTTTTGGCAATATTGGATTTACAAGATTTCCCATTATTGTGGAGAAGTGTCTTGATTCATCAGATGTTTAATCCACTAACTTAGCCAAAAATACTTATTTTTTGCGATTTTATTATTAATAATAAATAGTTTCTCATTTAAATTCCTAGAAATTGTATTGTGTCACAATGTATATTGAAATCATCTATAAAATCACTGTTATTGATGCTTTGACTGTTATTGCAGCTAAAGACCGCCCGCATCAGCCCATTGCCCAGTTACACCAGTACGTCCCAGTACTCAAACCTGTAGTGATATGGGTTCCCAGTTCTTGTTCCCTTCCATCTCTTAGTTACACTGTTATAGTTACGCTGTTATAGTTCTAGACTGCCGGGGGACTTCCTTCCTTTGACACACTGAGCTGCTCTCTCCTCTCCCTTTCTATTACTTTTACTATTACTATTTGTGTGTATCCAGTCCCAGAAATTCTTGTTACTAATCTTAGGAGTCCTTATGTTTTTTCCCCCAGCGTATTTCCTTGGAGAACGTTGGCACCAAGATCCTGGTTCCAGCTGTCGCCGTGGTCCTGCTGCACTCCCTGCTGAGCTCAGCGGTGCCCTGAAATGTCATCCTGCTTCCTGCTGAACCCTGCAGCTCCCCGCTACATCCAGTCACTGTTCCATTATTAATGTGACTGTAATGTGTATTATTGCCACTGTTCATCACACCCCCAACCGGCCCGTCAGACACCGCCTACCGCCTACCAAGAGCCTGGGTCTGTCCGAGGTTTCTTCCCAAGAGGGAGTTTTTCCTCGCCACTGTCGCACTGCTTGCTCTTGAGGGAATTACTGTAATTGTTGGAATTGTTGGGGCTTTGTAAATTATAGAGTGTGGTCTAGACCTACTCTATCTGTAAAGTGTCTCGAGATAACTCTTGTTATGATTTGATACTATAAATAAAATTGAATTGAATTGAATTCCACCTGATGACTCCCAACACAGGTGATGGACAGTCCTTCTGCAATGCTGAGCCTAGAGTAATATGACTTGACAATATGGTAGAAAACACTTTACCATACCATGCCATGACATATAGCAACAACATAATGTAACGCAACCTAATGGAAGAAACACGAGACAGCATTAATTAACACATAATGTCATGTGACTTAACATGTCATACACACACAATGTAACAACAATCGGAGATTCACAAGGCGTTTTCGGACCAAAGAGTCCGAGGGATTCCCTGAGAGGAACTACAAACTGGGGAGCTCCCCCGAGAACTACATACCTTCAAAGGCTTTCTTCTGTTTGCATTCACACCGGTAAAAGCAACGCTGAAGTGACGTAAGCCGGCCAGTCCTTTCGCCTCACTCCCCGCTGCTAACAAACGACTACAGTTAGGTAGCTAAAGGAAAGTAGTCTCCTCACGGCGGGGAGTACAGTTATTATGGAACTCACTGCAGTTCTAGGCAAGACCCACCCTTCATTAGCATTTACATATGCATTACCACTGGTCAAACGTCCATGTTCGGGCAAGGTAACGGAACCCGATGTGTTCAGGTCCCACCGAGCTGCTTTGTAGGGCGGGTCTTGCATAGAACTGCAGTGGAATCCATAAAAATGCTCGAGGGACAGTTTTCTGTAACCGGTGTAGAATGAAACTATGGTGGAATTAGCAGGCTAACTAGCAGACAGCTGGCTAGCTAATGCCTAATTGCTAATGGCTTTCATGCTACACTGGTTACAGAAAATAAGCCAAACAAAGTTGTCACATCTGGCGATAGCAATGTGCTTTCTACGCTGTGAAAAGAGTGTGTAAATGAAGTATTAAGTTGGTAAATTTTACTCTTTTAGCGGCTGGCTAGTTACCTTGCAGTTAAAAATGCCGGTTGCCGGTGCTGAATTGGTTTTTGGGATCGATCAATTATCGACGTACACTTATGTTTGGACACTTACCTACCTGTCCAGGGACTATGGGCATAAAATAGCAATTGTGCTAAAACCTGGTACAATGCATCTCTTCTCGTTTTTATACATGGTTAATGTTTAACTGTGCACAGCCCCTGTAGAAATAAAATTACTTAACATTACACTGTACAAAGTTCCTTTTGTGCTGGAAGAGGATCTACTCTGGAATAGTCTGCGAGGTATGTCCGTTTTTATTTCGGCTTCCATGTTAACAGGTTAGAGCTTGCACACTGCCTGCGTGACATGCACGCAGTGACGGATTAGTAATCTGGCATTTGGGCAGATGCTAGAGGGGCCGCGGGCCCTCATGGGCCGGCAGCCAATCAGAGAGCCGCATGATTGTCACAGCCATGCGGCCACTTAATTGTAAACAGCGGCCCATATAATTTCTCTTGGCCCCCTTTCAAGTAGAGATGTTCCGATACCTCCAATACTGCCTGAAACGCTGGTATCGGTATCGGGAAGTACTGGAGTTTATGCACCGATCCAATACCACGTAATAAAGCCCTAAAGAAAATCTACGTTAAAAGTAGTTTATTTAGGTTCTTTTTCCATTATAACCGACTGTCAAACTGGAGAATAAAAGAAAGTTCTACGACATTCATTGTTTGTGTTTGTTCATGTTTTACAAAGAGTTTAACTTGAGCCAGACAGACAACAAAGATAGAAATAATATCACATCCATACGGGGATAGTAGTATACAGTTGTTAAAACATAATAAAATATATGACCCACTGGTATCGGATCGGTCCTCTGTATCGGCCGATACACAAGTTCAGGTATCGGAATCGGTATCAGGAAGCAAAAAATGGTATCGGACCATCTCTACTTTCAAGCATCAATAATAGCGTTCTTTGGACAAATGATTACCAAACTTGTCCAAATCCTTCTCACCTAGTAACAAAGTAATCTGATCAGTATTTATACTACATAGGAGTCTCTCGCTATCACAGTCATGGTTACCCTCTACAGTCACAAACTTTTACGTTAGTCTGTATTGTTTTATAGCAAAAGTACTTATTCAGATCAGATGTTCAAAAATGTAAACGTGCATGGTTTGAAATAAAACAAATCTACCTGCATTTCTTTTATTTGAATATTTGTTTGCAGAAGTTAAAATGAAGCAATGCCCTCTGGGAATTTCAAGACAGAATTGAGTAAAACCGCGCCTGCATATACTGTCTATGGTCTGTGTCAGCGTGGTTGTTGAAAGTTGAAAATTGGAAGTTGGAAGCTATGGTTGGAAGTTGGAAGCTATACTGTTGACAAAAGAAATTCATCGAGGCATCAAGCGACACGAGGGGGAGGGAGTGGGGGCAGAGAAAAAGAGAGAGAAATATAAGAGCACTGATGGCTGACGGTGAAAAATGCTGCAAAGTGACTGATTTGTTTTTAAAATCAAGTGCAGCTTCAGCTAGCATTAGCGCTAATACTGATAGCATGTTAGTGACACATCCGAGCCAGCACACCAGGGCGAAAGACAGGACAGTGAGGAATATGAGGAAGAGGAAGAACAAAACGAGCAAGAGGAGGATGAAGAGATAGACATCTATGACAATCTATGGAACTAACCAACACAGAACAACAAGCCTGCTGTGGGTCTGAATGTGGATTCCCAGAAGCAACAGAGAT
Source organism: Perca flavescens (assembly GCF_004354835.1). Taxonomy (NCBI): domain Eukaryota; kingdom Metazoa; phylum Chordata; class Actinopteri; order Perciformes; family Percidae; genus Perca; species Perca flavescens. The sequence goes on from NC_041335.1 coordinate 9,132,952, forward strand.
GGAGACCAATGCTGCAGGAGGTAGTGTAGGTACAGTAAGTTTGGCTACTTCAGAATATTATATTATGGAGCAGCTGGCTCTGATGATTTATTCATTTTTTTTTAATATCTATGTCTAAGTTTTGGTGCAGTTGTTTATAGCATGGGAGTTTACGTTCACCATCACTGGGGCTATCAAAAGTGCGTGTTCTTTCCGTGCGTCAAAAGTTTTATCCATCTACCACCCCCCACCGGTGGACCGGTTTGTCACTGCACGCACGTCTCAAAAATGTGTGCATGCTAGAAATAGGACCAATGCCTATTTTTCACACGACACGACGAAAAGATGTTTATATGTCATTTTGACACAAACACATTTAATGAATAACATTTTGATGTTTGAAAGTCTCTAGGTTTTGACATAAATGCAGATCTAAATGGAATTTAAAAAAAAAATAATTATCGATTTTCAAATATTGCACCTCTCAATACAGAACGAAATATTCTGTAGCCTACTGTCACAAACCGGCTCAATGCATGTGACAAAGAGGGGGAGACCAAAGAAGGTTTTTCCTAATTAGGTTAGCTAGCAAATGAGCCCACTGACAGCGACATTATTGTTGATATTTTGGCACAATGTTTAGTAATGACAGTAGTAGTGGTCATAGTGAGAGAACATGTGATGTGAGATGCACATTGTGTTAGCTATGTCTGTGGAACTGTTCATTAGCTGTGTTACGTTATGTGTGATATCTTTAAAGCTGAACCAACTCACAGTAGTAAAACAGATTTTATTCTGATCCAAAGACTATTTCTGTGAGATAAAGGACACTAACAGATTATATCCTGGACACTATCCATTATATGCAAATGGTAATGAGTAATCGTGTTAAATAATCGTGATTTCAATATTGACCAAAATAATCGTGATTATTTTTTCCATGATCGAGCAGCCCTATTGGTCAGCACATATTCATCCACCAATATAGCAGCCTCCCTGGGTGTCTGTACTTTACGCTCATTAATAAATGTAGCCACACTCTCCGGGATTGAGTTTTTTAACTGCTCCAAGATAACCAGGTCACAAAGATCCTCAAAAGTGTCAGCCTTAGATGCTGTACACCAGCGCTGAAACAACAATATCAAGTCACGAACAAATTCTATGTAAGTTTGACCGTCAAGCTTACCCCTAGAACGGAAACGCTCGACGATAAGCCTCAGGGACAAGTTCATAAACTTTCAACACCGGACTTTACGGTCTCATAGTCCCTACAATCTGCCACACTCAAGGCTGAGTAGGCCATTTGCGCCTTTCCAGTCAAAACACACTGTAACGGCACAGTTCTGTCTGCGTCTGGCCAATCCCTAGCATCTGCAATACGCTCAGAGAAAAAAAATGTGTCCGGAGCCAGACTGATCTCATGAATTGGCGTATGTATGAAACGCCAATTTGTATTCTGTTTTTGCGTGTTATCAAGACGCATAATTGCATTTTTGCGTGTATATCAACGCAAATCGGCAGCCATTGACCTACATTGCGAGTCAATTTCCGCCGTAGCGAGTAGTATAAAGAAACGGGGGATTTCTTTTTTTTTTTTTTTTTTATAAACCTTACCCAATGTTTCTTTCCTAAACCCAACCATTTATTGTTTTCCTAAGTGTGTTTTTTTCGTTATTTTCCGTGTTTTTGTCACTGTTTTGTTACTAAAGCCTTTCCCTGTGTTCTTTTCCTAAACCCAACTTTTTTTTTTTTTTTTTAAACAGGCGTGTGACGCAGTTCTCGCGATAGTACGTCGCGTTCTCGCGATAACACGCAACGTGGCGAGGCCACGTGGTGGGTATGTTTACATCAGCTGTATACAGCGTAGGCATAGCTGAAAATGCGTACAATAACACGCCATTTTGCTTTCTGAAAGTGCCGTGTATATTTACGCAAAGTCATGATGCCATGTTGCCGTAGCAGACTCACTAAACTTAGGAAGCAGACAAAGATTATTTCCCAGGTCAAACTGAGTGCTTCTGCCCCTAACTTCCTGCCCACCAGTGCCTAGCATGTCTGATAGCTTACCGTCCTTCACTAACTGTAGTTGATACTGTTGCACCTCCAACCTTGTACGCTCAGTTGTATGTGTTATGGTCTGAAGCGATCTCCTTGTCATATTTCAACGTCTCCAACTCCACCTGCTGCCTAAATTGCAACTCCTGCTGCTTAAACTGCAACTCCAACAGCTCGTTTTACTGCTCAAAAGTTGACATCCCTATACCAGGAACCAGACTAACCACTGGACTAACTACCGGCTGTCTGCACAAAACCCCAATATCAAACAAACCCTCCTTTAAACAAGTTTTAACACTCCTTTAGCTTCTTATCTATAACATCAACCTCATAGTGCTCTGCAATCTTCAACAACTGATCTTTCGTACATTGCTCCAGCACAGACTCTGAAGGCTTTTGAACGAAACTGTCTATGAGTGAAGTCATTCCCACCAACTAAACAAACCTTGACTGGGACATATAGGGAAAAACTCTAAACAGAAACAGGAGCCTCACCCCCATCCTAACTACCTACAACCATTAATACTAACTAGCTAACTCACCCCTAGTCTTCGTGCAGTTAGTGGTGGGGGGTACTTATCCACTCAAAACCAGTGGTGCGAAAAAAAACAACAACCAGAGACTGGCGACCCTCTCACAGCCACGGAGATGCTCCCGAGCTAACAGCTCTACCAACACCACGAGTACTATAGGAATATTCGCTGCCAAGCCTAACAGGGGAAGAGGTACTCCTGCACAAAACACCAAAATACTCCAGATTAGGCCCACCTTGAAGCCCCAATCAGATATACAACTCCAAGATATCAATACATAGCTCCTACAAACTACCACTAAACAAAGCTGACTGGCACTAACAACCTGGATTTCCCCTCAAAACAACCGACACAAAGTTACTCTAGGCCAACTTACAATTTAGGCTAAATTAGACTTAAAGGAACACGCCGACTTATTGGGACTTTAGCTTATTCACCGTAACCCCCAGAGTTAGACAAGTCCATACGTAACCTTCTCATCTCCGTGCGTGCTGTAACGCTGTCTGACGGCTCTAGCATTAGCTTAGCCTAGCACAGATCCTGCAGGTGAATGGTTCCAGTAATCCTACTGCTCCAAATTGTGACAAAAGTGACAAAATAACACCAACATGTTCCTATTTACATGTTGTGATTTGTAGAGTCACAGCTTGTACACAAAAAAACGTAACATGAGACACAGCCATCTTCTAACCGTAAACAAGCCGGGAACTATATTCTCAGACAGGCTTGCTGCGAGCATATCACTCCGCCAAAGTACTATATTCTTCCACCTAAGAATATAGATCCTGGTTTGTTTAGGGATAGAAGGTGGCTGTGTCTCATGTTACGTTGTTTTTTGTACACGCTGTGACTCTACAAATCACAACCTGTAAATAGGAACATGTTGGCGTTATTTTGTCACTTATTCGGAGCAGTAGGATTGCAGGAACCATTCACCTGCATGTTCTGTGCTGGCCTGATGGCGCTGGAGCCGTCAGACAGCCTTACAGCACGCACGGAGATGAGAAGGGTATGTATCAACTTATCTAACTCTGGGGGTTACGGTGAATAAGCTAAATTCCCAATAAGTCGGCGTGTTCCTTTAAACTAATTTACTCCTAAAACTTTAAGATGAGCCCCCACTTGTCACAAACCGGCTCAATGCATGTGACAAAGAGGGGAGACCAAACAGGTTAAAATGCCAATAAAGTGTTTATTGTAAAGTAAACAAACTACTATTAACAAAAGAATCAAAACGTGTGGAATCAGTGGTAGCAGAAGTGTAAGTGATTTGTGGGTAAGTGAAAGATGTGTGGATAAATGACATCTGTAACAAAGGAGATCAAACAAACCCAAACCAAAAGATGTGGAGCCTAGGAGAGGGAAAAGGCAGCGAGCGAACAATGAGACATGACTTGTACAAATAGTCTTGGTTGAGGCCTACCCAGGTGTCCACCAATTAACTAACAGCCCCTCCCATACTGCCAGCTCAGCCAGGAAGGACAGAGAAGCCAACAGCAGGCAGAAAAGGGAGGGGTCGTAACACTATTTTGCCGTCAATAGTGCCGACTGTAATCAAATCAATAGATATTTATGTTTAACATGGTATTTCATTTTATCAATGGGAAACATACACGTGTACAGACAAGGCTAGCAGCAGCAGCGCCCAGTCAGACACATTTCCTGGTGTGCAAAGACATAGAAAACGCCACGCAACAGAAACGCCACGCAACAGAAACGCCACGCAACAGAAACGCCACGCAACAGAAACACCACGCAACAGAAACGCTACGCTCACGCCACCCAGGCAGTGTGCAAGCAGCCTAAGAACTATGAAAATGTTCCTCCGGTCCGAAAACGCCTGTAGTGTATTCTTTGTTTGTACAAACTTTTGTTTTTGCACTTTCTTTAAATTCTTTAAACTGTATTTTTATGTCATCTCTTGTTATGATTTTGTGTTTTTTTAAATCATTTAAGCAGTCCTTCCAGAAAAATGTGGAGTTTTTTTGTGATTATTGTGGGCAAAAATCCTTGATAATGCGGCACGTTTTCTTAAAAAATGCGATGGAATATGTGGGATATTTCTGCAATTTTATGCGATGAAATTGTGGGAACTTGCAAAAATTGGTTTGATGAAAAAGAGAAAAAAAGTGATTCCCCCATCACCCTGCTTTTCGATGATGTTCACGTCGCGTAATTACGTCACTTCATAATGTTCCCATGGCAGCAGGGGAAAATGGCTACTGTTGTGTGAAGTCAACACAATATTTTTCAACTTTCTGCTAAGATATTTGTGACTTTTCTGCAACAAAAATGCGGGGATTATGAAATCATGTAGGCCCCGCATATTTTGCGCGGAAATCGGCAATTTATGCAGCGAAAATGCGGCCCCCACATAAATATGCAGACTTTGGCTGATTATGTATTGAATTATGCGATCATGTTTTTCTGGAAGGACTGATTTAAGCCATTTTCATCTACTACATTGTACCCATTTGTCTTTTTGACCACAGCACTAAGTCTCCTCGACTGGCTGTCAAGGAAGTGATTTTCCTCTCCCCCCTGCTGAGATGGACAAATCTGTTGTAAATAAATGAGTTACCCTACAATGAGACAATGAGGGTTGAAGTAACTTGTGAAGTGAATTTGTGCGGATGAGTTAAACCATATAAAGTGTTCTGTGGTTTAGAAAAAACTCAAACAGGACGAATCAAGGAAGAGGGCTCTGCTGAAGCAAACTTTTTGTGAAGTCTCAGTTGAACCAGGAAGGGAAGGGCTCCCTGAAGTCGGAGGCAGATACTGACCTATCAGATCCTGGTTTCCCCAGGACGGGCTCAGACAGTGACCACCAGGTGAAGAAGGCCTCTTCCCCTTCTCAGGTCCACCGTCTTGTTCCTGTGGGTCAAACTCTGGCTGCTGCCCCTGAGGCCAAAGATGACCAGCATCCACCCAGGTCAGCCCAGACCCTCCTGCTCAGGAAAAAACCGATGGTCTTTGAGCCTCTCTGGGAGAGGATACAGAGGAAGCACACCCAAGAGGAACACCATACCTCCAAATATAAACTGGACCAGAAGGTCAGACATTTTTCTCCCTTTTGGTTGTGGTTGTTGGTTTGGTCTGTACGTCAAAGACTGCAGGTTCTTCAACTCTTTAAATAACATAGTATCAAAAATGAAGAAAGACAAGATTATTTATTACTCTAACATCCCAGTGTACCAAATCCTCTTTCATGCACTGAGGTTTTGGAGACTCTTACAGACTCCAGGGTGGCTAGTTCAGAGGGAGAAAAAACGGTATGTTTTATGAGAGGGATTTGATTTAAAACCTATTGGACTTTGGATTTTTGGCATTTTATTAACGATAGTTATAAATGAGAAAATAGAGAAATGACAGTTGTTGCAGGTTTGCTCATTGTGGTGTATCTGTAGTTTCATGTCTTCATTAGCATCACTAACTGTCTGGCCTTAGTGTCTCTCTGGCCAAAGTCCAGTCAACCTCACTTCTCTTTTAGTGATTTGAAACTCTTGTAATTGAAAGTGCTGACATCTGAGGATTGTCACTCACTCAGTTGGTCATGATAACACAAGTCTAAAGTACATGTGTGCGTTTCTACATCAATAACACTGCCTGAGATTGCGTAAAAGAAAGTGCAAAATGAGCGTGGGTACAGGCTTCCAAAGATGCCAACTCTGATAGCCATCACAAACGCAACACTTTTCTATTGGGTTTATTTTGTGTTTTCAACATCCCATGTAGAGACTGGCTGCTGGTCACGTACTTCCCTGATTACACAGGCCTCAGTACAGGAAGGCCGAAATAAATTCCTTCTCAGCTGCTCATAAACAAATTAATTAGATCATTTTAACTTATTATGCTAAATGTAGGTGTGTCAAGGGTGTGCACAGCTTGTAAAGTGTCAAACTGTTGTTGTAAATCTATTTTGCTGCCAGTGAATACAATTAATGTATGTCAACCTCGCTTACTTTTGGAAAACTCATACAGATAGTGCCATTTTTTCTACGTAAAATTCTTTAAACTTGATCATTTTTGCTGAAAAAAACTGCAGCTGATTCAAATGTAGCTAGTGTATTGTTTTGTATATTGTTTTCTAAGGATTCCAACCCACATTGAGTGGGATGAGATAGTATTGGATTCATAGCTACTGTACAGACACTACATTTTTTTTCTCTATATTGTGAACCCAGACTGGAATCGATGGGACCTGAAGAGACAAACATGCCTGTGGAGGAGGCACACTCAGCTTGTTATGTCTGAGTGTGGGAGGCCTTCATCTTCAGAGGACAAGGCAGACTATGTACCGTACAGACGCCACCCAATCCCCATACCAAGCTCACACTACCAGTCAAAAAGCTCTTCAAAAACCCGGTAACTGCAGATAATTGAGTGTTGTATGGGGGGGCTAACTGAGAGACCATATCATAGAAATAAAATGTTTTTGTTTGTGACCTGGCTGTCATGTTGAACAGTTAAAGGGGTGATAGAATGATTATATAGGGTATTTAACACTGTTCCTTAAGGTCTCCTAATGGGGTATTTAACATTGGTTGGGCTGAAAATTGGCCAAATGCTATTTTATTAGGCCCTACCCTGTGAATATGGCTCTATTTGGAACAAGAGCTTTTCTTCCAAATATGGTAAGCTCATGAATATTCAGAATGAGGTGTGCGCTGATTGGTTTGAGAAAACTACATAGAAACACATGGTGAGACTCGACAGCAGGTCTCATATTTCAGACACTGCAAAGTTATACATTGTTTGTCGGGCTATTTCGTTATTAAATTCACATCATATATGGGCCGTTTTACGAAAATTGATGGCCAATTGCAAATTTGGTAAGACTGTGTGTCGGATTTCAGCGCCGGTGCTGCCTGTATTGCTGCCTCCCTGCCCGGCCTGCTATGAGGTACTTGGAGCTCCGTCATGACTGGCAGCCCACAGCACTCCATACCCGCGCAAAGTCACCGTCTTTTGGGCTAATGGACAACCAAATGCCGCTGCCCTGACAGAGCTCCAGGGCCTGCAACTCCCCTCTTCCTGCTAGCTAAATGGCCCGTGTGTGTGAGTGAGAGCGCGGTCAGCAAGCTTGTTACACCAGCAATCTCTTACCACAGGTTCCAGTTAATCTTTTAATGTGTGTAATTATAATGTGTTGAGTTATTTAAACAACGATTGGGAAATAAACGCTGCTTGTCCCCAAGTCTCATTGATAGAGCCTGCGGCTGGATGTAGCTCTATCAATGAGAGCTAGCTAGCCTCCTCTTAGAATTCCTCTGAAATTCACAAATATTCATTAACCTGAAAACAAAACATTTAGGTAGCTAGATGTTGTATAAGTGGCGTGACGAAATTCAAACTGTTGCGGTGGAATCTTGTAAATGCCATTAGGGACACTAGGAGGAGGCAGAGGAACATAATTATTATTATTTATTTTTTTTACAGATTATCTGTTTCTGTAATACTGTCAGGATATAATTTTTTATAAAAGTTACCTGCTGATCCTTTAAAGCTATAGTGCGCAACTATTTTATATGAATGGATGTCAGTTAAATTCAAGCCATTGCCAAATGAGTTGATACAAAGCTAATTAAGCCTCAGCTCAACAAAACTCTCTGTATTTCTCAGTGTGGTTATGTCGTATGGTTATGTCGCCCGGCGACTTACGCGCGCAGAAGCTCAAGATAAGTAATTACCTTAACTGAAGAGTCCCATCATGTTTTTTTAATCCTTCGTGTCCTCCTTGGCTACTGGCAACTGCGTGGAGGAGTGTGGGGGATCACGGAAGGCTTGTGTCATGTTAATGCACCGACAGTGTTGTTATTACTTAGAATTCCTCATGGGGGAGACAGAAACTACGCACTATCGCTTTAATAGATAACTTAAATATGTTTTTTTTACTTTAAATTTGACTGTTTCTTATTTAGTCCCAAAAAAAATATTGTTTAATTATTGCTCTCGCAGGTAAACTTTGCGCGCAAAGTTGATTTCTGCTTGCGCGGATGAAACTGACTTTTGACATTTTGGGGTGTAAACCAATGGAGGCACTGGCCCCCCCTATGATTGGTCACTTTGAAGGGGATCCCCCCCATGGACCTCCTTAGTTTACCTTGATTGACAGCTATCATTCAGGAAGCAGGCAGTTGTTGTAGGCTACCGGCCGAAGAACTGTTTTTCTGTCTTTATTAATGATGTAGCGCAAGATAGAACCGTAAATAAAGGACTGTATAAGTGTGTCATCATCATACAACAGCGTGGCTTCGTAGTAAAAGAGTGCAGGTACTAGACTGGGCTGCCTGCAGTCCAGACCTGTCTCCCATCGAAAATGTTGGGCGCATTATGAAGCGCAAAATTTGACAGTGTAGACCCCGGACTGTTGAAGTCGTACATCAAACAAGAATGGGAAAGAATTCCACCTTAGTTCCCAAACGCTTATCGAGTGTTGTTAAAAAGAAAGGTGATGTAACACAGTGGTAAACATGCCCCTGTCCCAGCTTTTTTGGAACGTGTTGCAGGCATCAAGATTTAAAATGAGTGAATATTTGCAAAAAAAAATCAGTTTGAACATTTAATATCTTGTCTTTCTAGTGTCATCATCATTGTATTCTGTTTTTCATTTACGTTTTACACAACGTCCCAACTTCATTGGAAGTGGGGTTTGTATTATATTACAGTGAACGTTGTCTGCCAAGAGTTCTGAAAAGTGTAACCACACTTGCGACTGCTTTATCGGCATCGGCCTGACTCACTGTACTTGAACAGGCTGCAGATGTGACCCAGGGGCGACCTGCAGAGGCGAGACCCGCAGTAACACTGTATTTCACACTCCGATGGTTAGCAAATAATCGGTGACCTGGACTTTGCAAAGCCCTGTCTTTGCTGCTTCCTTTAACTTTGCCTGGAAAATGAAAGCTTCCCTAAGCTCTAACAAGTGCTCCCATAAGATCGCAGGCCTTGTTAGAAGCTTTGTAATCCAGTCTGGAACTGCAGTGTCTTTTCGGAACCTTTATACAATTAATTTGAAATGATAAATCAAAAACTAAACGGTGATTTATCCATTTTTTGGCATGAAAACAGATCCATTTGTTGTTTGTCGTTGATCTTGACTTCCAGAATCCAGTAGAGTGAGTGTGTCAACCAATCAGAGGCTTTCTCCCTGATCATAATTAATACCTAATCAAATTAACTGATGAAGCCTGGTGGATGAAATACATTTTAGGTTGTTTTCACACCGGAGCTGTTTGGTTTATTTGAAACGAACCCTGGAGCATTTCGTCGGATAGTCCGGTTCGTTTTGGGTGGTGTGAAAGCTCATTCGAACTCTTGTGCGGACAAAAAAAAAAAAAAAAAAAAAAAAACTCTGGTCCTTAAAAACAGTGGATCTCAGTTTGCTTACAGGTGAACTAGAGTTTGGTTTAGTTTAGGTGAGAACGCGATCTGACCCAAATACAGGAAGTGAACCAAAAACACTGCATTTACTAGCCTGCAATTTCAATCTTGCACACAATTCACGCACTTATAGCATATGATTTAAGAAATGATAACGTTCAAATTCATAAGCTATTTCTGAGCACACATCGCTGGTCGTCTGTGTGACAACACATCATCATCTCCCTCACCTCCACTCGCCGTCTATCAGCTGCTCAGATTTGACAAAGTGCAGTGTGAAAGCTAACCCGAACCATATGAAAAATGCAACAATATTGCAACTTCACCCCTGAATCGCACCAAGTCCACCGACCTATAGGTGTGAAAGCACCCTTAGACTAAAAATAGTCCAGCCGCCTCCTATTCAGTGCTATAAATATTATAAATATATTCAGTAATTTGCTTCAAGTAGCCAGAGAGGTTTCAGCTTCTCTTTCTTTAGAAATGTGTTTCCTCAGGAACGTGACTGGGCTTTAAGTATACAGTATGTGCTATTTAGATGCTGGTGAAGTCTAAATTTCAGCAGCAGCTTTAAAGCATATTGTCTGTCCAGATTGGTTAGTTTCTTTCACTTTGAAATGATTCAAGGCCCTCCAAGAATTTTCACACCCCAAACCTTTAAGAATTTCAAAGAGCCCTTTGAATATATGACCTCAATCCAGTTGAATATTAGCGCAAACACTCCTGCCTAATTTTAGATGCCAGTAACACTGAATATTTGTCATTGGCTATTAGTGCATGCTGCTAGCTGCTGAGCAAACAAATGATCTCGCTAGTTTGCTGAAGGAAGCACATTTTTGAAATGAGCTACATCAAGGTTGAGTGTAGCCAGGCCTGTTTCTTACTCACACATACAATACGTTCTGTTCTGTCATTTCTTGATCCAAAGTGACTTCATTTCCATTTACTGGATATTGGTTTTCCAGCAGCCTCAGACTCAGTGAGCTTTATGTGTTTGTGTCCCAGTTCCCGTAGGGGAGCCCTGGAACATTTTCTGTTTACCGGTTTACTGTGATAACATTTTCCCCTCTGAATCACAGGCAACGCTGTGTAGTGGTGCCACCTTTCCCCTGCCCACTAACAGGACACTCTCTGTCAGTTGGCTACACCACCAGCTCCCACACTAAAGTCCCTTTGCAATACCAGTTTGTTTATTTTTGTGTACTAAATGCAGTGTGCAGTTTAAGAAACCTCAGATTGACTGGTGGGAAAGGCAGAGTCTGTGTTGATTGCTCTGGCCTCCAAAAGTTTGAGCTAATTCATGCTGTTTCTTCAATTGTACTTAATTGGTACAGTATCTCCTAACACTGTTTTACTTTTTGGCTTCCTGTATCTTCATTTTTAATCTGGGATGTCATGGAGGGTGACTCCACCCAATGCCCATCTTTTTATTTGCAAAACTTTGTTGTTAGGCCTTTTGCAGTCAGTTATAACTAAATTAACTTACTGTATACATTGTTCTCCGCTCTGTTTTCTAAAATGCACACACTAACAAACTACTCAACTCTTACACAACTGGAAGTGCTAATACATGGTCTGCATTCCAATTGGGGTCTATGTAGTCAGGCAAACATGGGTCTACTGGACCACACAATCCTCGATTGTCTGTACAATATAGTCTCGACATTAACGTTTTGAGGCACTTGACGAACAAACCATTAAAAAGCTGGTTTGAAAGAGGCTGCTTTACCAAGGGATCATTTAAAAGGTGTAGCTACTTTACAGTTGAATATAAGCTGATATTTAACTACGAACATTTAACCGATACAAATGCTGCTAATGCTTGCTAGGTACACAGCTGCCGACGCTAGCTAGCTAACGTCACTTGTCAGCCAAGTTGGGTTGCCCCCCGGCAGACGCTGCAGAATATCCTTCTTCACCCAGTCGAATTCATCTCTCCAGCTGTTCACACATTTTCTTTCCCTTTTTAACTCGTATGGCGCTGTTGTTGCAAGGTTAATTGTTCTTGGTGCTTTCCCTGGCACATGGCCGGGCTGAAGAGTCTGAAGAAACATCACTCTCCACTCCAGGCTCCACCACTGTTCTTCCGAGGCAGGTAAAAATGTATGTTTATGTATTACTTGGACCGACTCCTGATTGGCCAATCAAAGTATTCTGAGTTGGACGGATTGTGGGGAAAAAAATGTATTTGTTTCAAATCCGTAAAATAAAATCAGTAAAATAGACATAATGAGTGGCACATAACGTGAAGTAACATGGCATTTTATTTTGTTTGAAAAATTTTATTAATTTGTCCATTGGGGCAAGTCAATTTCTCTTCCACTTGCCCTACAAAAAAAACCACTTGTCCTGGACAAGTCTTAATGTCGAGCCCTGATAGTGATAAAACGTTTATTTATTGTTGTACAAAAGTATGATGTTGGCATTTATTGTTGGTAAAAGCTATGATATGAATATCTAAACGCTTACAGATTCCACTTTATGTCCCATATTTTCCAAATTTATGGCTCCAGCTACAGCCTAGATGGTAAAGGCCGGTAAATCCAACCTCCAGGTTTCATAACATCCTTTCAGCATTCTATAAGGGACATTACAAACAATATGGTAATTTTCTCTTAAAGTTGCTCTATTTCACTTTCAGTTTTATTTATATTGTCAAATCATAACAGGCATTATTGCAGGACACTTTCCAGATAGAGTAGGTCTAGACCCCACTCTATAATTTAGAGATACCCAACAATTCCCCCAAGAGCATGACTTTGGTGCGACGGCGGCAAGGAAAAACTTCCTTTTAACATCAAACAGAACCTGGCTCGAGGTGGGCGGAGAGCATAGGCTGTAAAATAGTGGACATAGCATCTGTTACGTCAACCATTGTTTTATGGTCTGTCGTTTTGAAGCCTCGAGTTCAGCGATATGGGCGTTGCCATATTGTTGTTTTTTTCTCCAACTGAATGTGACAATTTTTGGACTAGAGGGAGGAGCTGGGAAGGATGATGCAGCCAAGCCAGTGTTGTTAATGGTTGCAATGGCGTTGCGCTAAACTAATCGCTAAAAGGGGAAAATTGCACATTTTCAACCCTTCTGAAATGAGTCATCCAGTGGAAAATTTACCGGTTAAACGTGGACCTCCAGCTACTGCTGCCATTCATCTGCACGTACGGCAGGATAATATCAATATTCAATTTTCATTTTTAGAACAGGCCTGAGGGCTACTCATGTGGTCCTTGGGGGCTACCTGGTGCCCGCGGGCACCACGTTGGTGACCCCTGGAGTAGATAAACATCAGTTAATAACCCCTAGGTTCGTTTTGCGCTGGAATTGTCCTTTAAGATGAAAAACGAGTTCAGGTCTATTTTAATTGTCACAGTGCCATGGTTAGCATTGCTAAGCCCAGGGGCGCAACTACCCAGTGTCAGAGGGGTATGCAGCAACAATTTTCAAACCATGCTGGACATTTAGTTTTGTGTGGTCTAACTCAGTGGTTCCCAACCTGGGGTCCGGGCACCCCCAGGGGGGGCGGCAAAGATCACAGGGGGGGCGCGAGTCTTTATCTGGTTTGAGGTTGAGGTAAAAAAAAATTTTTTGCACATGTTAAACAAATTATAATACACTAGAATATCTAATGTATACAAAAGTCTGTATGAAAACTATATATTTTGTTGTATCCTCAATTTTCTTGCCGCCACGGCATCACTATTTTATGAATGAAACATGCCGGAGAAACAGTGCTGATAACTCCTCTGTATCAAAAAAGAAAGAGAGGCTCTATCTCGAGAGTTACCTCAACTTCGGTTTTGGGTGGTGGGGGGCTCAGCTTTTCTTAGACATGAGTATGCGGGGCGCCAAGGAAAAAAGGTTGGGAACCACTGGTCTAACTAATAGAACTCCTACCTGATGTAATCACTCGTCTCATCTCTACTTGATGACATCGCCGATCTCATGTCTGTCTCATTCACTCCTTGCCTGTGTTCTTCTCCACTAAGACATATTGTCAAACAAACATTATGTAATAGATTTTCCACATTAGTTTTTCCATATTAATAATATTAAGAAATTAATCTGTTGGTATCAAGTGGCTCCCCTACACTTCCACCTAACGTTAGACCTACCTGTTGCCTTCCCCTGTCTTTCCTGATCCACCATCCTCACACCTGAATGAAATGAACTCACTGTTAAATATAGCAACCTAAATTCAATTCTTAAATCAGCCTAGTGATGGCATCAGATAAGACAACTATTATGCTACTTTATATTTATTAACAGTTGTTATTTTACCTTAATAAAATTGAGATATGTCATGCATGGGATTGGTACCATAGGGTTTAACCAAAATCTAAATGTAGCTAACAGCAACACTGGTTTGCATTAAGCTAGCCGTAAACTCCACTTTAGCTGCTAGTGTTAGCAAACACTAGCTAGTCTGAGAACTGTCTGTTAACATGAATATTTGCAAGCCTCCAAGTTTGGTAGCAAATCTATGCATGATTCTATTGTAAACCAGAGTTAATGCATTAGTTATGCTTTCCAGATTCTTGTCATTTGTTGTACATGCTAACTTATATATTCCAGTTTTCAGCTCAGCAACCTCGGTTTTGCATATTCTAAGCTAGCCGTAAACCCCCATTTGGCTGCTACGTTCCCAGTGTTAGCGAACGCTAGCTGGTCTGTTAACATAAATATTTGCAAGCCTCCAAGCACAGACCTCACTCTTTAAATCCTACCTGTTGCCTTTCACCATCCACTTATTTAACTGCTGTCCCTGTCCATCCCTTAAAATGCCATCTCCTTTTCCCTCTTTCTTTTTCTATTTTTAGTCCCAGAAAGATTTTTTGCTTTATCCATCTTTTTCCATAGATGACAACTCACGTACCTACCCGCCCCCCTGCTCCCCGATATGTCAACATTCTATGATGGAATCTTATCAGACAGGGCACCTACTCTAGCCTGTTAGTCCTCTAAAATGTTATATAACATTGAGGAAATGCAGAAATGATTTAGAAACGCACAACAGCAGCTACACAACAAAATGTTTTTTTTTTATTTTAATTCTTTTTTTTTTTAATCATCGCTTTGGCGCACACACGGGGCTGCACCCCTATGCACCGAATATAGCGGATACCCACTTTTTGCGCCACTGGCTAAGCCTCTGTTGTGTTTGACAAGTCAGCGTGCGTAGCCACGCCCCTAAAGCATCCCCTGCTTTAACGTCATGCTGTTGACAAAGAGTTGAAAGTAGTGACTGAGGCAATACTCTCATTATGAAAATATTTACTGAGGTAATGAATTAAGTGAGAAGTAGGGTCATTTTCCCATAGACTTCTATAGAAACAGACTTCTTTTTGCAACCAGTGGAGTCCCCTGACTTAGAAAATACTCAGAAAGTACAAGTATTGCACACAAAGAAGTTTTCCGTCACAGCAACAGCAGTAAAAGTTATTAGTTAAAGGGTTTCCTGTGGAATTTTAGACCTCTAGTAGCGCTGTTTTTCTGTGAGTGGGTCCCCGTGTTGTTTATCTTGTGCACACGCATGAAGATGCACATGCACAGGAGCATGCACACGGGTGAAACAATACACAGTCCTATTTATGGTATCAGACTAGTCCACTGATCTACAGGTGGCGGTAACATGCATGAATGTAAACAATGCTTAATTACTTTGCAGTATCCCGGATACGGGCGCTGCCATCTTGTAATTTTGGAGCCAGAGGACCCTATTTTAACGATCTAAGTGCACGGCGCAGGTGCGTTTAGGGCTTGTACAAATACACTTCTGCTAGTTTAACGGCAGAAAAAAGGGTCTGTGCGCTAGGCGCATGGTTCAAAAAGGTTGTACTTAGTGTCTTAATTAATCACAGGTGTGATTGGGCTTAACATGCAATAAACCAATCTCCCATTACCTTTAAAAGCCAGGTGCATTGCTATTATGATAGCGTATTTGCTAAGCAGGAAGGAGAGATTTTCAGGAGAAGAAACTGATCTGTTCGTGCGTGAAGAGAAAGCACGCGAGCATGACCTATACTGCAGCCAGCCACCAGGGGGCGATCAAGACGTTTTGGCTCCACTTATTCAGTCATATGCATCAACCACCGCTTTAAATCCACTTGTTGCATACCTCAGCCTCTCTGTGGAAGGGATGTGTCTATCAGTACCTGCAGCACACCTGCTCATGCCAGACACACAATGGCCAGGTTATTGCTAGTATTGCTAACACTGTGGCCAGTTATGCTGCTCTGTGCTCCCTGCTGTCATCACTCCTATTAGATGCTGTGGAGGAATGTGCAGGCCAAAGCTTCCCTCTGCCCTGCTGCTTGGGCAGCTGCCAGCTCGAATCATGACTCTCTTTTGTATGTAGCTGCAGGACAGCAACACCTGCAGCCACCACATGCAGGACTAGCCTAACCTTTTTTGTTGACTTTTATTCATCCCAAGAGTTACGAGTTTGTGGAACAGCTCATCCTGTTAATGAAAACCTATCCAACCAAAGCCTTGTTAAAGGAAGTGAGAATAGTACTTGGAAACAAAGTATCCACGTTCCATCTTTCACACATTATTCCAGAAAGATGACATGTTTAACTTCTTAAATCTAACTTCTATCTCTATATTCTAATTTAGAAAATCATCCAATCCATCATCCAACAGCTTCTAAATCCTCTACATTTAATGCAAATGTTTTCCACATACCATGTAACCATTAGTTTGAAAGTGATTTCAGAGCATATATTTACATGAATATAATTGTCTTGTGTTTATGAATGTACAATTTAATTATTTCAATAACAAATTACATGGACTACTGAAATATGCGCAAACCGAGGTTCTGATTTTATTATCAATATGGAGGACAGAAGCTTTAAAACTTTTCTTTTATGAAATGCAGTATTTGAATAAAAGCATGAACGCTAATACTTGATGCGAGAAAAATGAAAATGTTACATAATAATAGTAATACCATCTTAAAAATTAAAACATTTGACAGAACAAAGCTAAAAAAAAATTAAGAAATCATTTTAAAGTAACCTGCTAATAAAACATACATCATATAATCCATTAGGAGCAGCATTTTAAAACAGCATTATGATACTATAAAACAGTTCCATACAGCCGTTCATGAATTTTTTGTCCACTGATAAAACAATGAAACGCGAGTCAGGGAACATAAATAGTACAGCTACAAGTTGTCTACCTCATACAAACTATGCATTGCATTTTTACAAGTAGTTGGTACAGTAGCTTCATGTTTATATTGTGTGTTTTACAGATACATAGTTTTGAAAAATGCAGTGCCGAAAAAAGTATTAGCCTCATCTTTTTAAGACTGATAAGCTGCATTAGCCAATGTGCACACTGTAGGTTTTCCTTTTCTTCTTTGTGTTCAAGCTACGGAATAATATTGCTTCAACAGTACCCCCATATCAAGCTCTGTCACTCAGCATAGCTTCTGAATGAACAGCTATGTTCCTGCCACAAATCCTCAGTAGGATTGATGTTAAAACTTAGTACATCTCGCTTGACATCAAGCCCACATCCAAGTCAGCCATTTTTTATTTTTTTTTGCTTACGTCACTCCATGTACGCTTGAACGGACCTAGACAGCCTGGTAGCGAAGCTCTTGTTTCACATTAGATGATAGAGCTAAACACAAACGACATTTCATGCAATAACAGTGAAGTTTTCATGTAGTTACTGTAATTGGGCCTGTGTACTTTTTCGTTCATTTGATTTCGGATTTTGAAACAAAAAGAGTGGTTCGGAAATAATGGAAGACTGCTCTGATGAAAGCCTTGCTTTCATGAGCTTCTGGGGCTAGCTGCTAACTAGCTCGGAAGTGTTGAAGATAAAAAAGTAAAAAACTTGCTTATGTTTAGTACAATATACTTTTAGGTAAAAACATGTAACTTAAAAATGTAAACTGTTGTGTGACCGAGTGAAGGAATGTTTCAATACTGATTAAGCCTAATCAGCATTTCTCTGGCTCCATATCGCTGTAGAATCGGCACTACATGATAATCAACCTTAGTCTGTGACCTGGGGTAAACCTAAAATCAGAGGTGTGTCCTTAATCAGAGACCCACAATTCCACAGGAATATAATTCGGAAGCTGAGGTGATTTCGGGACTACAGCCTGTGACCCCGCAAGGGGAAACTGCTGCAGTCCGCTGTTTACAGTGTATTTGTTTTGTCATGTTGCATTGCTGCTAACTGTGACCCGACAGGGGAAGCATGTTTTGCAGTCTGCTGCTGGCAGTGTTTTTATGTTTTATGTTTTATGTTTGATTGTGTTTTGACTGTCGTTTTCATGCTGTTTTATTAAACCTCTTTCAATTCGACCCCAGCCTCCTTCCTCCAGAAATCAGAAAGAACACGTCTTTTAGATAATTTCTTAACAATAAGCATGTTTTTAACTTTTTTATCTTCAACAGAAGCTAACATCTAATGGCAGGCAGGTTGCTAATTAGCCAATACTAAAAAGTATGAATGTACTAGTTTCCCCTGCTTTCTATCAATATTCCTTGGTATTTGTCTCTTGGTGTAGTTTGCTAACATGCTCGTAGACATGTAAATGAACTGTTTGCGTGCTAGCTAAGTCAACGGTCAACACCTTTTATATTAAGCTCAAGTGGCATTAGCTTCAGCTAAACCACAGCAGCAACTTGCACTGCCCCGTTAAAATGCAACTTCAACCCTCGGATATAACGTTAATTAGGTAGCAATTTTACATTATAGACATCTGTATGTGTGTTAGACCTTTTGAAATATTTAGATTAGGTGTGTTACTGTGCAGGTCATTGAGTGAAGCCAAATATCCGAGGAGCATCTCGTATGATTGTGAATTCTACTGAACCAGACTGAGAGACCATTTAAAGGCTCAGGAACCCTTTGCAGGTGTTTTGGATTAATTAGCTGATTAGAGTGGGACACTTTGAGCATTCAATATTGAACCTTTTCACAATATTCAAATTTTCATAAGCTGTAAGCCATAATCATCAAAATTATAACAAATAAAGTCTTAAATAAATATATATATTATTATATAAATATATAATAAATAAAACTATCTCACTTTGCATGTAATGAGTGTATATAATATATTAGTTTCACCTTTTAAGTTGAATTACTGAAATAAACAAACATTTTCGAGTTTCAGCTGTATGCTTCTGGTTCACCTGTTGTTAATTGTTAATTGTTAATAAAGCAAAATCGCCCCTTTGTACACTTGGTTGTAATGGAGACTGAATTCTTGCTGTTACTATGAAAGTTCATCATCATAACAAAACAACACATCATTCTACTTTTGAGGGCTAAATTACATGAAATATGGCTTGTTTTTCGTTTGAACACATTGTCATCAATAGTAACAAGCTTTAAAGGTCCAATATGTAATATTTGTACTGTAATAAATCCAAAAATGCAAACACCAGTGCCTCATCAGATATTTAGGAAACATGTTAAACTGAAATACTATCTTTTCTGACAACAATGCTAATGTCAGTATTTTTACTTTTTGAAATTTACATTCCGTGACGGAATTTATGTTTATGTTTTGGTCTGTGTGTTGTTATCAACGGCCCAGTTTGACAGGCAGGCCGGGTTGCCAGATATACCTGTAAAAACGTAAACCCAGCGCGCTACAGCTGTAACGGTAGTACAGCCATGAAAGCAGAAAACAAACGAACAGGATCAATAGAGATAGATTCTACATGACATAAAAAAAGAAAACAGCATGTTTGCGTGACCAGAGACGTAACAACCCCCTGGTAAATATTGGAGATGTATTTGAAAGATGGAGACAGCTTAGAGCCCAAAAGGACGCAGAGTTGGCTTATTTTCTCCTGAACAGGTAAGCATTAGCTTCAGGCTAATTTATCACAGCTACTAGGGATGGGCATTTTTTATCATTTCAACATTTGTGTACTCACATTGAATTATATAGCTAGAGTACCCGAGTTGGTTACTCGCAAAAACAATTGAGACATAGCCAGTAAAGTGATCACGACTGGTCCTGGCTAACGCCGCCATGCTAACCCTGCTAACTGTTAACGTTACCGGGAGGACCAGGCAAGCAGCCCATGGCTGTTCACAACGTGTAGCCTCTTCAGCGTATTGTAATTGTAATTCTAAGCCGAAGAAGTGTGCCTGACTGGCGTGTGGAGAGGACAGTAAGGTTGTTGTGTTTTTAGCGGTTCATACTGTAATTTTAAGCCGAAAATGTGTGTCTGTCAGTTGGTTACAGAGCTCCGCGTGAGCACGGGCTTTTATGACTGTCAATATAGCCAGCATCTACCGTATGTCTGGCTATGTGAGAAAAGCGTCTAGCAACATTGTTGTGAATGCTGCGGTCTCAGCCTGGCAACCCCCGTGAACTGAGCAGGAGGGGGCGGGGGAAACGACTCTCCAGTATTTTGTATTGGTAGTGCAGTAACTATTTTAACCGCTAGCTGCCAGTATTGCATACAATATTACATATTGCACCTTTAAAATGACCCATTTTTCAAATTTGGATATCGTTTCAAAATCGGAAATCAAATGAACGAAAAAGTGCACGGGCCCAATTACAGTAGGCTAACTACATGAAAACTTCACTGTTGTTGCATGAAATGTCATTTGTGTTTAGCCTAGATCATCAGTTTCTATCATCTAATGTGTGCTTCGCTACTGTTAGAATAATTTACATTATCAAAGGATAGACGGAACCACTGAAGTTGTCAGTTGTTATCTTGTCAGAGTCGATGACGTCTCCCTTATTTAGTCAAGGAGCGCCTGTTCTTTCCTCAGCATAACACCGTGCTCAGACAAGGACACGCAATGGCTCCATGTTATCTTGTTTAGAGTACTCAGTATGATATTATTCTATGCAAACAGTTTAATAATAACAAGAGAGAGAAAAGAGTAATCAGTATAATATTGTATTCTTATGCAAACAGTTTAATAAATAACCAGAGAAAAAGTATATATCATAATTTTTCTAACAGCTACCAGGCTTTTTTTTTGTCTTCAAAAAAATTTATTATTCAAGTACATATTACATAAACACATTGAAAACATTAAATACATATATACATACATACATACATACATACATACATACATGAAAAAGGGGCGCATGAAGTTTACATTAAAGAGGTTGTAAGGCATGTAAATGTTCAGAGTCCGGATGGCTTTCTTATTTGTCAGTCCTTTTAAAGTTTCAAAATATATCATGTTATTTTTAAATTGGTGAATATTCGGACCATTTACATTTATGGATATAACATTTTCCAAATAAAATTAAAAGATTCAAAATCAAAACATGGCATTTATCCAAATCATTTCTTTAATAGTAAAAAATGCTACCAGGCTTGGTCCATTTGAGCGTATGGGGAGTGACGTAAGCAAAGAAAAATGGCTGACTTGGATGTGTGAAAGTTCTTAGACTGTTACTGTAAGCTGTTACTCCAATGACCACTAGTTGGTGGCAAGCAAGAAAATATATTTTTTTTCTATTAAGAGGGATTCCTCTTCTGTTGCTCTTCCTGAGATTTCTTCCATTAAACTTGCCTTGATAATGATACATTTATAATATGATAATAATAATAATAATACCTGTTTCACAAAAATTACTAACTAATTCAAAAATCTTATTGACATTTACAGTACAACAATGATAATAACTAAAAAGTCAGACTTGGAACATTTCTTCTTCTTCTTACTCAACAGTTTTTTGGCTCGCTTCATATGTTTGAATAATAATAATAAAAAAAACTGTTTACTTACCGTATATAGAACCTTTCCAAACAATGTTACGAAGTGCTTTACAATATAAAACAAATAATAAATGTAAATATGATCCAAACACAAGATATAAAACAAGATAAATGAATTACAACAAATTAAGAAAAAGCCTTAAAAGTGAATTTTAGGATGAGACGTAAAGGAGGATACTGAGTTTGAAGTTCATAGCTGAGGGAAACCAATGTTATGTCTATGCACATAATGCAAATAAGAGGGGACCCATATTAGATCCCTGGGGGACCCCCAACAGAGAAAAGCACTAAAGGGGGCGGAGGAGGCATCTCCAAGTTTAACAGCGAAGGCCCTGTTGGACAGATAAAGTACATAAATCTAGGAGATTAACCAGTCCAGACTACAGAGCCACATTACTGATGCCAACATAGCTTTTGAGACAGTTGATTTTAGACATTGTGGTCCACTGTGTCAAAGGCTGAGCTGAGGTCAAGGAGAATTCAAATTTACAGGCCTGCGTCGGCAGCAAGCATGAGTCATTACTGACCTTAACAAGAGAAGTCTCAGTGCTTTATAGAAAGTGAAACCCAGATAGATTTTTGTTTTTTCAAAAATGTGATTGTTCATAAAAGAAAATAAGTGGAGTCAATTTTATCTAATAAGGACAATAGTTTGTTTCATTAAAAAAACAATCTAATAAACAGTAGTTTTTAAACAGCAGAGATTACAACAAAGAGCTTTATACCTGTGGGCATCAGAGGGCTGATGTGCAGATGCCTGCTGCCAGTCATGGGCATCCAAATGCACCATAGCTCATGATATAATCTGCTCACACTCATCTATGAATTCTAATACTCAGCTGGTTATGAGTGTGTACAGTATGGACAGTATGTGTTTGGAGGGAAAAATGGAACCCATTCAGGATAAGTAGGATGAGTGATGACTTCAGTGTACCATGAGCTTTTTAAGCACACTAGTATGAGGAATGTGGAGGAGACGTAACCTGTGGAGGCAGTGTCATGACTATGTGCAGCTTTCACACACACATATACACACATACTTGAACACAGCTGATTCCACACTTGGACATTTACCTAATTGCACGTGTGTTGTCAACGAATGTGCAAATGTGTTGAGATGTTCGTAATTCTTGCATCTACTGTACAACTAGGATGAAAAAATATAAACCTCTGAAAAATAATGTTGCAGTGTGGTTATAGATCTATAATGTCAGAAATAATGAGTAAAAGTCTTAAGCCCGTAGAGGCTGCAGCGTTCCTTACACCTTACCAGTAGTAGGGCTAAAAATGTAAGGTTGGCCATATGGTGGTGCTTACAAACCTACGTTCTGTGTCACGCGCTTACCTGGAAATTAACTAACTTACCAAATGTATGATTTTAACCTAACCCACAATCTCTTTCTAAACTGAACTAGTTTTAGCTTTTGAATGCCATCCGTGGCACTCTTTGGACATTAAATTATCCGTGAACTTGTTTTGGGGTGTTGTCCTTTTTTTCATCTTAAACTTTGTGTTTTCCCTTATGTCTTAATGTTAATGTCTTGTTCAGCATTTGGTAGCGCATTGCCAACCAAAGCTAGTAGTAGCGTTAGTCTATATAATATTTTCAACCAGCTCTGTCTGTCTAATGCCATACATGCAGATTACTGTTGCCAGTACCCAGAGGTCACCATTTACCCGCTGGCAAAACTCAGCTGGGTGTCTCGCAGCAGCCAGTTAAAAATCTTTCCTACTTTAGTCTAGAGCAGCGCCATTCAAACCATAGACAAAAATGGTTTAGCTGCGTCATCCTCCCCAGCACCGCCTTCTTGTCCAAATATGGGCACTTCTGGCTCCAAAATACCAAGATGGCTACAGCCAAATGCCAATCTTCAGGGTTCAAAACGGCAGTCCACAAACCAATGGGTGACGTCACTGATGCTACATCCAGTATTTTTACAGACCATGGTTAAGCTATGAGGACAAGGATTGGAATAAACGACCTATATTGTCATATGGTTTGGAGGACTTGTTGAAAGAAAGATTTCTCTGCTACTGAATATGTAATATTGGTTGAGGAGAAGAGACACTATTTTGAAACTGCAATTGCTTTATGTATTTATGTATACTGTATGTATTATGAATGTATGTATATGTATTAACCTTATGTAAGTAAATAGCCTAATGTTGTCAGCTCAAGAAAAATATCAGTGATTTAATAATCAGGCATCTAGGAGTTGCCTTTAAGATCTTTTTAACTTCAAAACTCCTTTAACAAGATTAAACAGGCAAAATCCAATCAGCCTTCTTAAGTGTTATACTTGCTGCTAACTCCTAACACACTGGACTAGACGTGCTGTGAGCCTGTTGCCTTTATAGTTCTCTGTGGTTGGCTCAGGCGTTGCAGCACCTTTTCCTGTATGCTGCAAACACTTTTTGTTTATCCTTTGGATTGCTATGAAAGTGTGATTCTGAGTTCTTCAGCAGGATATGCAATTTCCGTTACTACATTTATAGTGAAAGGAGCCTTTTTATGTCTATGGTTACAAAATGAAAGCAGATTGAAGAAAATTCTAGATAGTAGTTGATTTGCATTTGAAACTCACAGAAACAAGGTATCTTGTTAGTAGTCTGTAAGACAAAAAACACATTATCGGACTGGCTCTACTCTTGGATGGTGTCAGATACCGAGCTGAGAAAACAAACAGGGGGCAACAGCATGTTGAATCTCCGCCGACTCCTGACCTCCGTGTGTTTTGGAAATGTTTGCCTGGCTGACAAACAATGGTTGGCACATGGCCAGATAGGAGGCTGCCAAACTGGCAACCCTTCCACCCGTCCTCGGCCCCCTCCTCCTCCCGCTCCTCCATCAGTGTCCGACGCAGCGTGGCCAGTACACACATCCTGCCTTTGTGGGCCAGGAATTCTAAGAATCCAGACTGTTGCCCTCCTCCCCACTGCTGCCCAACAAGGTGGTCTCAGCCCACCTCCCTCTCATCCCCCATCTCACCCCACTCCAGCGTCCCGGTGGTTTTACAGCCGAGCCGGGTGTCTGGGTGGCTGTATGTGGTTTGATTGTGTGCTCTCTCTGCGCACAGTAACATCACCATTTCAGTCTGGAGCTACAACACCTGCTCTCAGGAAGTGAGCTGTGTGTAGTGGGACCAACTTTTAACCTAAAGGCCTCAGGTTTGGTCCCATCAACATACTCAAGTTTGATGAGGTTTTCAGGCTGGGTTGTGGGGTGCTGAGGTTAGTGCTTTTTCATCTCTAAATGTGACTTCTTTAATGCCATAAAGTTTGGAAATGCTTCTGAAATAACATGGCATACATTTTTTTTTTACTGAAATACACAAAACTATTAATAACTTGATGGTATTAATGGTTCTCTAATTACTCCCAAAATGTTGTGGTTTGTGGCCCCTTAAAGCAGCTATGATCAATATTTAATATGAGTCAAATGACAGTATGTACAGCCTAATGTAGGCATAATCTACAGTACAGGCCAAAAGTTTGGACACACCTTCTCATTCAATGCGTTTCCTTTTTATTTTCATGACTATTTACATTGTAGATTCTCACTGAAGGCATCAAAACTATGAATGAACACATATGGAATTATGTACTTAACAAAAAAGTGTGAAATAACTGAAAACATGTCTTATATTATTATAGGGGTATCACACTTCTCAGCCTCCCTGGTAAAGTCTACTCCAAGGTGCTGGAAAGGAGGGTTCGGCCGATAGTCGAACCTCGGGTTGAGGAGGAACAATGCGGATTCCGTCCTGGTCGTGGAACAACGGACCAGCTCTTCACTCTCGCAAGGATCCTGGAGGGAGCCTGGGAGTATGCCCAACCGGTCTACATGTGTTTTGTGGATTTGGAGAAGGCGTATGACCGGGTCCCCCGGGAGATACTGTGGGAGGTGCTGCGGGAGTATGGGGTGAGGGGGTCTCTACTCAGGGCCATCCAATCTCTGTATGACCAAAGTGAGAGCTGTGTCCGGGTTCTCGGTAGTATGTCGGACTCGTTTCAGGTGAGGGTTGGCCTCCGCCAGGGCTGCGCTTTGTCACCAATCCTGTTTGTAATATTTATGGACAGGATATCGAGGCGTAGTCGGGGTGGGGAGGGGTTGCAGTTTGGTGGGCTGGGGATCTCATCGCTGCTCTTTGCAGATGATGTGGTCCTGATGGCATCATCGGCCTGCGACCTTCAGCACTCACTGGATCGGTTCGCAACCGAGTGTGAAGCGGTTGGGATGAGGATCAGCACCTCTAAATCGGAGGCCATGGTTCTCAGCAGGAAACCGATGGAATGCCTTCTCCAGGTAGGGAATGAGTCCTTACCCCAAGTGAAGGAGTTCAAGTACCTTGGGGTTTTGTTCATGAGTGAGGGGACAATGGAGCGGGAGATTGGTCGGAGAATCGGGCGCAGCGGGTGCGGTATTGCATTCAATCTATCGCACCGTTGTGACGAAAAAGAGAGCTGAGCCAGAAGGCAAAGCTCTCGATCTACCGGTCAGTTTTCGTTCCCCCTCACCTATGGTCATGAAGGCTGGGTCATGACCGAAAGAACGAGATCCAGGGTACAAGCGGCCGAAATGGGTTTCCTCAGGAGGGTGGCTGGCGTCTCCCTTAGAGATAGGGTGAGAAGCTCAGTCATCCGTGAGGAGCTCGGAGTAGAGCCGCTGCTCCTTTGCGTCGAAAGGAGCCAGTTGAGGTGGTTCGGGCATCTGGTAAGGATGCCCCCTGGGCGCCTCCCTAGGGAGGTGTTCCAGGCACGTCCAGCTGGGAGGAGGCCTCGGGGAAGACCCAGGACTAGGTGGAGGGATTATATCTCCAACCTGGCCTGGGAACGCCTCGATCCCCAGTCGGAGCTGGTTAATGTTGCTCGGGAAAGGGAAGTTTGGGGTCCCCTGCTGGAGCTGCTCCCCCCGCGACCCGACACCGGATAAGCGGACGAAGATGGATGGATGGATGGATGGATGGATGGATGTCTTATATTTTAGATTCTTGAAAGTAGCCACCCTTTGCTTTTTTATTAATAAGGGAAAAAATTCCACTAATTAACCCTGACAAGGCACACCTGTGAAGTGAAAACCATTTCAGGTGACTACCTCATGAAGCTCATTGAGAGAACACCAAGGGTTTGCAGAGTTATCAAAAAAACGCAAAGGGTGGCTACTTTGAAGAATCTAAAATATAAGACATGTTTTCAGTTATTTTGCACTTTTCTGCTAAGTACATAATTCCATATGTGTTCATTCATAGTTTTGATGCCTTCAGTGAGACTCTACAATGTAAATAGTCATGAAAATAAAGAAACACATTGAATGAGAAGGTGTGTCCAAACTTTTGGCATCTCATGACATGCACACACTCTGTAGTTCCCCTCAGCTCTATGGAGTATTTCCAGCTGTTTGAGTTCACGCTCACTGCTATTATAGTGGCATCTCCAGCAGCAGCAGGCAGCTATTTTCAGTAAAAAAGATCTAATAAACCCACTGTACACTACCTGCACAGCATCAGACAGCAGACAGACACAGTTAGAGACTGGTAAACATAGTGGAACATGTAGCAATTAAGAGCCATATATTTTAAGTGTAAGCTGCAAGGCTAAAAGGTGAGTGGATGTATCAGGTGGACGTGTAAATAAGAAACTATTTAGACCTGATTTAGCCGTCTGAACAATTCCACCTTAGTGTCACAATGAGATATGTGGCTTGTAAGAAAATGGGTCCAGTATTTACTTTGGTGACTATGCATCAAAAGAATCATAAGTCATAATCTGTGTTCATGTTCCTGCCGCTATAGTCACCTAAAGGAGTGTGACTGTGGCGAAACCCACGTGACACAGACAGGAAATTAGGCTACTCGTAGCACTCGTTAAAGTTGCATCCTTTCGCTTCTGAACCGTATCTGGTTAAACTAGTATCACTACTGCCCAACACTGCTTGCAATACAAGCTGGATTTAGTGCTGTGATGCTGCCAGCACAGGTTGCTAATGTAGGCTACTTTTAATTTGCCAGAAGGTGCCATAATGGCAAATGCCGTTTCAACCGTTTTGCATAAAATCAAACCGATTTAGCCTCATACAGCGGACCAGACCTGTGAAACCAGGAATCGACCCAACTCTACAACTATTTGCTAAGAGGTTCGTAAAATCAACTTAAATTACTTTAAAAAGTGGTAATATGTTGTGTTCACAGCTTGTTTTTGGCAGAAAGTGACAACGAAGTGGCCGAAAAAAATCTGTGATTGCAGGTTTAAAGAAAAACTTAGTAGCAGCTTAACGTCGTCTTTTGCTGACCATCACTCACCTTGCTGCACTGATGTACTGTATTTAAGGGTGTGTCAGTAAACTGTAACATCACTGTTGGGTGTGGTTACAGCAGGTAAAGAAGAGCCATAGACTGTAAAAAATAATGGACACAGCTTCCAGGTCCTAAAAGTGAAGCCAATGGGGAATTGCCTTTAACCTAACCATTCTATCTCATTTCCAGCAGGGGGTGACTCCACTGCCTCCAAAAAGAAGTCTGTTTGTATTGAAAGTCAATGGGAGAATGGCCTTGCTTCTCACTTGATTTTTTACCTCAGTAAATATTTTCATGAGTTTATGGTCTCAATCGCTAGTTTCAAGTCTTCTTCAATTCAGCATTATGTTCATTTTGTAATTTATGGTCTCATTTATTTTAAAATTGATGATTAAGCAAGGGATGCTTTAGGGCGTGGCTACACGCCAACCTGTCAATCAGGATAGAGGCTTAGCAATGCTTACCATGGCACTGTGTACATTAAAATAGCCGTGAACTTGTTTTTGGGTGTTGTTCGTGTTTTCTCCTTAACCTTTGACCATCTCACTGTGTGTTTTCACTTCACCAAAGTTAATTGGAATATTTTGGTCACCTAAAAATGTCTTGTCCTGCGTTCTGCCAACTGATCTAGCTAGCTAGCGCTAGCGTTAGCTGGTAACTTTAGATTTTTTTGTACTGCTGTACATGCAGATGAATGGCAGCAGTAACCAGAGGTCTGTGTTTACCCGCTGGTAAATCTCCACTGGATGACTCGCTTCAGAAGGGTTGAAAAACTCCTTATTTAGCGTTTAGCTTAGGGCAGCGCCAATGCAACCATAAACAACACTGACTTTGCCGAGTCATCCTCTTCAGCTCCACCCTCTTGTCAAAAATCATAACATCCGGTTTTTAAACAACAAGGCCACAACAAAATGGCGACGGCCAAATTGCCAAACTCGAGGCTTCAAACGGCGGTCCACAAACCAATGGGTGACGTCACTGCTGCTACATCCACTATTTCTATTTCTGTCTATGAGCAGAGCACACTTTTGACCTCACCCAGGTTATATAATGGCATACTACGGTCCGTCCAGCTCAAATGTTCCATAGAAAGCAGAGCTGGTCAGTAAATATGAATTGCTTAATTACTGGATTATATCCATAATCTCATGTAATTATGATATATGTTCTCTTGTTGAATTCGGTTTTGACACACAGATTTATTACAACATGTGTTGTGTCCACAGTCTCAGTAGTTTCTCCGTTTGCACCATGTTTTTCAGGGAACAAGGGAAGAGCTTTAGCAGCCTTATGAAATGCACCAAATTACATTTCCCATGTTCATGACAACGCGAGCCAACGCTTAATGTGAGGACCTTCCTGCTCTTCAACAAAACATTTTTACGTGCCCCTGGGATGACAATGGAAATGCAGAGTTTTTCCTACCAATCATGGGAACCCGAGGAAAGGCCTGTATTTCCTGGAATGCGGCCCATTCGGAAAAGAGATGGAGGGAACACAGGATGTCCTGAGCACGGTGTCCCGCAGCACACTGCAGTGGAGAGGACAGAGCCCCGGCTGGTTGGCCAGAGCTGGTGAAAGAGTTGTTCACAGGGATTTTCTCCACATCACCACTTCCCCTGTTAAAGACTCTACCATGATGGAGTGGGATTTCCATTACACCTGTCTTAAAATTGTTTTCTTTTTTTCTGGCAAATATCCCTGGGTATGTGTGAGGCTTACGGTTACCCTTAAAGCCTAAGGTGCAATATTTTTTTGATCACTATTTACTATATATTTACCTACTATACATTTTGACACCTTGACATTTCTCCCTAAGGTCACGTGTCCACAATAACACAGTGATTTGAACACGTCTCTGTCGATATTTCACACCCGCCGCCGCCTCCCTCTGGGCACTCTCCAGCCGTCTTGAGAGGAGAGTCGATGATATCACAGCGGGGGCGGGGGCATGTGTGTCTATAAGTACAGGCACAACACAGGGAAACCTCTCTATGAAGTAGAGCTGAGCTGTGCTGACAACAAGATACCGTAGGAGAGCAAGCAAGAGCAGACGGGTGTACTTCTTGGTGCACAGACTCTGAACTGTGGATACTTTTTTCTTATCCTGGAGCTGACAAACAAGACTTCTTTCTTCTAGGGACTTTGGATGGTCGATCAAAAACTACTTTACTCTACAATTCTTTATTCCTTTGGAAGGTTTTACCAGTTTTTTCTCTTTTTGTCCATCTGCTGTAATCAAGATGCTTAGCCCTGTTACTTTGCAGCAGATCATTTCCACCCTGCTTGTGCTCGGCAGCGCTGCGGTGATGGTGAGTAGCTATGACTTGTGGCCACCTTCTGCGTTTATTTCTGTTTGTAACAGTTAGTCCTTATATTTAATATTGGATGAACTGTCATCCTATTCTTTTTGATAATTTAAATGTTGATGAAATCCCAATCTACCCATTGTCACACATCCTGACCTGACCTCTGACCCTGTTCCTCAGGCAGAGAGGGAGTGCCCGGCGGAGTGCTCCTGCACCCCCTCGCCCCAGCCGTGCCCGCTGGGTGTCAGCTGGGTGACTGACCACTGTGGCTGCTGTAAAGTTTGTGCTCGGCAGTTTAATGAGGACTGCAGCGCCACCGAACCTTGCGATCACATCAAGGGGCTACGCTGCCATCTGGGGGCTGGAGGAGACCCTGAGAGAGGACTGTGTCGAGGTGAGGGCAACACACTAGGCTGAGTGAAAGCCCACATTATGTCCATATGTAGATGTTATTAAAAAAAAAAGCAACATTTTGTTTATTTTTTTTCTTTCTTTTTTCTTGTGCAATATTGCATCATTTCTTTAAGGCTCTTAAAATCTCAAGAGAAGAAAAAAAAATTACTCCTTGATTGAACAGCTCACATCTCATGTAATGAGAAAATAAAAATGTATTCATTTTAATGGTTCACAGGCCCAAAGGTGTTCTGAACCTATCCCACTGGATTAGATTCTTGGAAGGAAGGAGAGGGGGGAAAACAATGGCCACCAGTTAACACAAGGCTAATAACCAGTGTTAACAAAAGACTACCTATTAAAGGAGGCCTCCAATGATTTCACATGTGGAGATTTCCTTGAAGCCTTTGGAAACAGATATATAAGTTCTGGAGGAGCTCTTTAAAGTCAGAGAAAATAACCCTGGTGGTGTCATCAGGGTTATTTTGGAGAATACAAAACTTAACCAGAAAATCTGTGTCATATACCAGAGATGTTTTCAGGCCAGGGAGGATCTAATAAAAGTTGCATTATGGGAAGCGTAGGATCCAGGGTTTTTGGAGATTGACTATAGTAGGGATTGACAGAAAGGATATTTCCACCTCTGTTACACAACATGTTGACCATTCTTTTTAAAATATAAAATTGCAATACAAAATCACTGCCGTACCCCTTTAAATTGTTCAGAAAACATGAAATCATGAAATATTCCCTTTTAGAAAAAATATTTCTTTGTGTGCGGTTTGACTTTACAGGCTCTGATGTGTTTGTGTTTGTGTACAAATGCAGGTTTTCCACTGTGTCCTATGTCTATGAAGTTCAAAGGTCTCTCTTCACAGCTGTTTCCTGTGTGTTTGTGTGTGTGTGTGTGTGTGTGTGTGTGTGTGTGTGTGTGTGTGTGTGTGTGTGTGTCTCGACAGCTGAGGCCCAGGGTTTGCCCTGCGAGTTTGGCGGGCGGGTGTACCAACATGGTGAGGACTTCCAGCCCAACTGCCAGCACCAGTGCACCTGTATGGACAGGGTGGTGGGCTGCATGCCCATCTGTCCTCCCCAGGTGCCACTGCCCAACTGGCGCTGCATGCGGCCCCGGCTGGCCAGGCCAGAGGGCGGCTGCTGCGAGGAATGGGTGTGTGATGACAACAACCACATCAGTGAGGAGCCAGACGAGCTGACGCACACCTCCCTGCCAGACAGCAAGTCCCTTCCCAACCACATCAGTGCCTTGCTGCATGCCCAGCCGCAGTCTCGGCACCCAGCTGCCCCCGAAGGGGCCACGTTCAGAGGTAAACATCACACTGTGTCCCAGCGGGGCTTTTCCTGATGCCTACCACCAACACCTAATATGGTCTGATGGAGATTTTCCATGTTGATGTGCAGGAGATGGGCTAAACTCAGCTTCACAATCACTGGACACAAAATATTCCACAATATGATATGATACAATTGCACGGTTACACATATCCTATAAAAAAATGCTTTGGAATCCATCTTGAACTGGTTACAGAGAGATATCTAGCTTCTGTCTTTACAAAACAATAACTTGCATTTGGGTGTAATTATGTGATGTACCAGATACTGTACACCATTACACTAACATTACATTAGAAATGTATACATTTCAGATTCCAGTTAAAACTTTTTTGGACCATGTATATTTTTTAGACCCATATATATGTGTATTAACCTAAATATGTTTCTTATTTTAAACTAGATGTAAAGTCTCTAACCGTGCTTGCGAAAATGTCATAGGGCCATTAGTTTAACAATTAAAAGTTATTTCCATAGCGTGAATGTAAAAACCTAATTAAAAAAATAAATCATGGCAGTGTTTTTCTACCAATTAGATATGTCGGTCATCTGATTTGAATATATATTTGTAGAGATGATATTTTATCCTGACGGTGGAACTACAAGAAAGCTCATAGTGAGTACAAAATGCATAGGGTTTAACCTCATAGGAGCATGAATGTTAACACCACAGTAAAGATTATGGGGTCGCCAAAAACTTTGTGATTCATCCTATGGGGACCTTAAATGTCCACAGCTAATTTTATTAAAATGTGTCCCATTGTTGTTGAAATATCATGCTTGGGAGCCAGATGTGAATAAACAACCTCTATATTCAGGGTCTTCCCTGAGGGTATTCATTGTTTGATTGTAACTTATTGCCTTTTTGTTTTTTGGCTTTCCCACAGAAATGGTGTCCTTCCCCATGTCTGAGGTTTTACTCAAATCCAGCTGTTTCCCACAAATCACAGAGTGGACCGACTGTTCCACCACATGTGGGATGGGCATTTCAAGTCGAGTGACCAACAACAACCCAGGCTGTCGGCTGGTCAGAGAAACCAGACTGTGCCAGATCCGGCAATGTGAGCTGCAGCTCCCTGCATCTAGCAAGGTACACTAAAGAAACACAACCATTAGTCCAATACTTGTAGTGAGCTGGCTTTGAGATGATTAGACGTTAATTGTAATTGGTATTTTTCAACCTGGACCCTATTTTTGCATTTGTGTGTGACTAATGTGAAAAAAAATCTTTGAAATTGGTCCAGTTTTGAGCGAGGACGCTGCAACCAGCAGCCACAAACTGGGCTGCAATGTAACCCTATGGTGCAAATGTACATTGTCAAAGTCCGCCCACTAAAAGTGCTGTTTTTGCCACTGATAGGCTCTGTTTGTTATTATAAGTGTCTGACAACATTATAGGAAGATGGTGAAGTTCTGAAATCTTGCAAGGTGACTTGTCGGATGTATAGTGTGGAACACAAGTTGGGAGAGAGGAGTTCCCGGGGAGTTTGTTGTTTTAGAGTACAGACAGTGTAGCTTTGTTTTATCTAAAAGATTTCCAATTGCGCATTTCCGAATTGTGCCAACAAAATGGGAAGCATATTTCATACACCTTACCTTTGGATACTGACAGGCTGAAGTTGAGGCTAGTTGTGCTACAGCTACAAATGGATCCTAACACCAGAGTTTCCGCTAGAAAAAAATTGGTGCCGGTTATGTGACCTGTAAGGTTTTCATTTTACCGGTCAAAAACAATTGATAGGCAGGCTATACTGTATATAAAGAATAATATCGTCAAGGGATGTAGATTCATACTATTTTTATTGACCAGTTTGACCCACTCTGGGTAGATTTTACCGTAATCCGAATAAGTAGGCCTACCTCGCAGGCTGTTGAGAAAGTCAAGCCTCCTCAACGGCGGAGAGCTGTAATTAAAGGGCATCTTGAGGTGCGCCTGTGGCATTAACGTTAATGAGACAGGCTGTAGCTGGTGCAATTTCTTGGCTTGATATACGTTAGACCAGCCGTTGCTTGGTGTTCTGAAGTAATTCACAATATTTCGCCATTTGTTGTAAATCTACGCTAGTCTTCTGCATTCAATCAGCGAGAACGCAACCTGTAGTTTTTCCTGTATCGCATACGCTACAGTCTACAGTCATTTCTAAATGAAAAAATATGATTGTTCGTTGTTTTAATAGAACGAAAGATATAAAAATCACTGTAGCCTATTTTAACACAATTCAAATTGTGCAGCAGGAATTATTTCCATCGGTCATTCTGACCGGAGACAATTAGAATTTTTGGGCCTCATTTTTTTTTTACCGTACGGTAATTACCGGACAACGGAAACTCAACCTAACATTCAGGCACATTCACTGCGACTTGCAGACCATCGGGTCTGCAGTGACCAATTTGACCGAGGATGACTACTGCCAGCCAAAGAGAAGAAATCCTATACCAAAACACAAGTAAAATGCAGTTCCAAGAGTGGAGAGCTGCAGACAGAGCGGATGTAAGCTAATGCTATTTAGCTAAAGATACTTTGTTGACCTGGCATCAGCAAGTTACACACGGAAGCATGGCAGGATAACAGCAACTTTTCAATTCCTCCATGATGTAGTTGGACAACAGTCTGAGCCTGTCAAAAACAGCACTTTTAGTGGATGCACGTTGACGATGCGCATTTTGCCCTATAGGGTTACGTTGCAGCCCGGTCCACAACTGCTGGTTACAGAATGCTTGCTCAATACTGGACCAATTCCAAAGGTTTTTGTTCATATTAGTCACTCAAATCCAAATACATAGGGAAAAGGGCCCAGGTTGAAATATACCCAAATTACCATGTAATATGATTTTCACATTGTATGGAAAACAAATAATTAAATCAATGAATACTGCATTGTTCTGTGATGAAAATTATATAGGAGTTTCATGATGTCATTTTAATTGGTCTCTGTTTCTGTAATCCAGAAGGGGAAGAAGTGTCAGCGAACTGTCCGCCCCCGGGAACCGGTCCCAATCACTTTTGCGGGATGCTCGACGACACAGTGGTACCGCCCTCGCACCTGTGGGACTTGCACTGATGATCGTTGCTGCACACCCTCCCTCTCCCGCACTGTGCGGCTCCGCTTCCACTGCCCTGACGGAGAGGGCTTCTACAGAAATGTCATGTGGATCCAGCGCTGCAACTGCAATACAAGCTGTCGTATACCGAGCGGGCCCTCCAGCCCTTCAGTCAGCCTCCACAACGACATCCACACCTTCAGGCACTGAGGCCTACAGGTTCCTGCCCAGCGCTGGCCTGGCACACTGGGCAAAGACTCCCCCCTCCCCACCTCCCCCCCAACCACCACCAATCCCCACTCCTGCCACCCTCCTCCCCAACAAGGCAATACACTCGCTTGCACTTTAAGCTTCCTGCCACAATCAGTTTGTCCACACTAGAGGTGTGTTACTCCTCTAGTACCAGGGCAGCACTGAGGACAGCACACTGCAGTGTGCTGCTGTGTTAGACTGTTGGCAGAGAGCTTTTACTGAAACTTCTTTTATTGAATTGTAATTTTGTATCCTCCACGCAGAGGGCGATGTGACAATTTGTCATACAGAAAGAAGGTTTTTTTAGACCAGTAACAGAGAACATTTATGAGAAGTGATGGGGAATTATGGACATGCATTTTGAATGATGAGGAAGAACTAGATGACATAACACATTCATTAGAGACTAGAGGCTATGTGTTCTTTATTGCCTGTCCCTTGTGATAAAATGTTTATCTGTATGTGTGCATGTATGTGTGTGCGTGCGTGTGTGTGTGTATGTGAAAGTGTATTGGTATGTTTGAAGAATGTGAGAGTTTACAGAGAATGTGCTCATTATGCTACTACAGTATATAGATGAAAGCATATAGTGTATATGGACTTCACTCTTGGTTGTGGAGTGGTAAATTCTATGATCACCTCATTTTTCGGGGTGTGATTTTATTTTGTATTTGTTTGCGTGTGTGTCCTTCACAGTGTACAGTGTGCTTTGTTTAAGGAATAAAAAGATGCTAAATATTTAAAACATGTTACACATGTTCATTGGACGTTTTTTTCTTCTATTAACTTCTGCACATCAAATAAAAACGTATCAACCTGTAATATGTCTTATTATTTGGCAAATGTTTGAATTAAGTGTATCCAGAGGCGTTGCCGTTGTTTTAGTGTTAAAAGTCCCATGGCATGAAAATTTCACTTTATGAGGTTTGTTAACATTAAAATGAGTTCCCCCAGCCTGCCTATAGTCCCCCAGTGGCTAGAAATGGTGATAGGTGTAAACCGAGCCCTGGGTATCCTGTTCTGCCTTTGAGAAAATGAAAGCTCAGATGGGCCGATCTGGAATCTTCTCCTTATGAGGTCATAAGGAGCAAGGTTACCTCCCCTTTCTCTGCTTTGCCCGCCCAGAGAATATGGCCCACCCATGAGAGAGAGACATCATGGCTTTCAAACGAGCAAAGTGGCAGTTGGCCAAGACCCTCCACCATAGTCTCTCCTCCTCAATAACTACAGACGCAGAAATGGCACATACTAAGGAATGCTCATTGTGGGACTGGCTCTAGTGGCTGTAATTCTGCACCAAGGCTGAATTTCGGGAAAGAGACTTCAGATATAGTATTAGGGGACCACTGAGGTCTATATAAAAGCATCCAAAGAGCACCATGTCATGGGACCTTTAACTAACTGGATAGTCCAATGGTTACTGAAACAACCTTAAAGGGGAGGGAACCTGGCTCCTTATGACCTCATAAGGATCCAGATTGGCCCATCTGAGCTTTCATTTTCTCAAAGACAGAGCAGGATACCCAGGGCTCGGTTTACACCTATCACCATTTCTAGCCACTGGGGGACCATAGGCAGGCTGGGGGAACGCATATGAATGTTAAAAAACCTCATAAAGTGAAATTTTAATGCCATGGGACCTATAAAATATGAGATTTCCACTTTTTGTTAACAAACCAGCTTTTCTAACCAAAGGTTACTTAAACTATGTCATCACAACATGCCAGCATACTAATGGGACAAACTATTGAGCAATTATTCATCTTTTTTATTCATTGATTTTTGATTTTCCATCCCCACAGTGTTTTCTGCTATTGTGTGGATTTTATCATTAGTTTTTGAAGCTGCTGGAGTTAGTAGGGAGAGGAGAAAATTTAAATGAGACTAACTGGTTTTGCAGGTATTTATTTGCATTTACTTGGACATAAACCAAAGTATTGGACAAATTAAAATTTTAACTGAGGATGGTGCTAAATAAAATTTCAGGGCATCACCAAAGTCATTTGGATACATCCTGCAAAATTTCACAATCCATCAAATAGTTCTTGAGATATTTAAGTTTGGACCAAAGTGGTGAACAGACCAATATC
The DNA here is from genome assembly GCF_004354835.1 of Perca flavescens. Lineage (NCBI taxonomy): Eukaryota > Metazoa > Chordata > Actinopteri > Perciformes > Percidae > Perca > Perca flavescens. The sequence continues at coordinate 9,170,372 of NC_041335.1, forward strand.
TCAACAAGTTTTAATGGACCGGAATTATTCTTTAATCTCTTAATAATCCCCATTAAGCGTACGCATTTCTCACAGTTGCTTAAAAGGCAGGGCCATCATACCTGTGATAGTCAAATACTTTAGGTGGGGGAAAGATTTTAAAATCCAGACCAGCACTTCAATTCAATTCAATTAAATTCAATTTTATTTATTTATTTATAAATACGCTGGGTGAAAAAACATAAGGACTCCGGGGAGTAAACTCCCCAGAAGCTAGGATTAATAACAAGCATTTCTGGGACGGGATGCACACAAATGGTAATAGAAATGGAGAGGAGAGAGCAGCTCAGTGTGTCAAAGGAAGGAAATCCCCCGGCAGTCTAAAACTATAACAGCGTAACTAAGGAGAGGTAGCCTGTTCGGGCTCGAAACTCTCCCCTGCCGGATCGGACTGTGCTGGCCTGCCTCCCTCTACTTTTGTTATATTATTAATCTAACAACTATGAAGAGAAGCATGTGGGCCTGGTTAGGCGGACGCTGCAACTCCTCACTCCCTTACTATAAGCTTTATCAAATAGGAGAGTTTTAAGTTCATTCTTAAATGCAGTGACAGTTTCTGCCCCCCGAACCCAGATTGGGAGCTGGTTCCATAGGAGAGGAGCCTGATAACTGAAGGCGCTGGCTCCCATTCTACTTTTAGAGACTCTAGGTACCACAAGTAACTCTGCATTCTGGGAGCGCAGTGCTCTAGTGGGACAATAAGGTATTAGGAGCTCTTCTAAATATAATGTATTGTAGTGCTTGACCATTTAGAGCTTTGTAGGTCAGGAGAAGGATTTAAAATTTAATCCTGGATTTTACAGGAAACCAATGCAGAGAAGCTAATACAAGAGAAATATGATCTCTGTTCTTGTGAGAACATAGAAGAAGAGAAATAAGACTTAAACCAGCTTAGAGCGATTCCTTTAATGCCAACTAAATGTTCCAATCTCTGTAACAGGATTGTATGGTCAATAGTGTCGAATGCATCCTATAGGTTTTGAGACTTTCTTGCCAATCCAAACGAGATTCTTCCACTTTGGTGGAACGGCATTTACTTTCGAGGTTTCGCGAGATTTGTTTTAATTTGCGAGTTTGGGAGTTATACCATGGTGCTAGTTTCCTTTGCTTCATCATCTTCTTTTTAAGGGGAGCAACGGAGTATAAAGTCGTCCGTAGGCAGGTCGTAGCACCATCTACAAATGTATCAATTTGAGAGGGACTGAGGTTAACAAAGGTCCTCTGTTATGTTAAGGCATGACATAGAGTCAAATGCTGTTGGGATATCTTCCTTAAATTTAGCTATAGCACTGTCAGATGGCATCTAGTGTAGAAGCTTTTATCTAATTTAGTATAGTCAGGTAGTAAGAATTCAAAAGTAATTAAAGCGCCCATATTATGCTCATTTTCAGGTTCATAACTGTATTTTAAGGTTGTACCAGAATAGGTTTACATGGTTTAATTTTCAAAAAACACCATATTTTTGTTGTACTGCACAGCTCTCTCTCACTGCTGCAGATCCTCTTTTCACCTGGTTTCTGTTTTAGCTACAGAGTGAGACCTCTTTTCATCTTCTTCTTCTGTACTATCTTTGATTGCACATGCGCAGTAGCTCAGATGTAGATCATGTCAGCTAGCTAACTCTAGAGACAGTAAAAGAAAGCCTGTTTCTCCAACTTCAGTCAGTTGTTGTCAGTTACTTCTAAATGAGGGCGCATATGTAAGTAGTTCTTTTGTAGATTATGGTGAACTTGTGTGTGTTGTAGCAGTGTTTTGCTATTGAGAACAGGACACATACAGAAACCGTATCTCACTCAAAACAGCATGGATGGATTTTTTTCAAAGTTTGTATGTGTGTGGAAGCACCAGAGACACAAAAGAACACCCCAAATCCCAGAAAAAGTGTTTTTTTCATAATATGGGCACTTTAAAGAATGATCTGATAATACCGAATTCTGCGGAATTATTAAATCCTCAATTTCAATACCATATGCCAGCACAAGGTCGAGGGTGTGGTTAAAACAGTGCGTCGCCTTGTGCACACTCTGACTGAAACCGATTGAATCCAATAATGAGTTGAAAGCAGTAATAAGGCTATCATTGTCAACGTCCACATGGATATTAAAATCACTTACAATAAGTACTTTGTCTGATTTAAGGACTAAACATGATAAAAACTCTGAGAATTCAGATAAAAATTCAGAATACGGACCTGGAGCCCTGTAAATAACAACGAATATAATTGGCTGTAATGTTTTCAATTTTGGATGTTGAAGATTAAGAACAAGACTCTCAAATGAGTTATAATTTAGTTACGGTTTAGTATTAATTAAAAGGCTTTATCGATCGATTAATCGGATCATTTTTTTTGAACAACCCAAACTAGGGAAAAAAGCAACATTTTCAGAAAAAAGCAACATTTGTATTGCCTACGTTGCTTACAATATCATCTCTCAAAAAACTAAACAGTAAGTGCATTTAACGAAATGCAGACAACGAAATAGTCACTATTTACACCGTTTTAGCTGTATTTTAACCGGACCTGTCTGGCCGAAGTTTTTCCATTGTTTGCAAAACTTTCCTCCGCTCCGTTAGCTAACGTCTAGGTATTTGTTGTGCTAACGGCTAGTTAGCCTGCCTGCTAGCGGAAGGTAAAGCGGACCACTCTCTTGCCTCCTTGGAATTCTATTCTATTCTACATTTTGGTAGCAGTAACGGGCTATCTAACACAAGCAGGAGCACCTGCATTGTAATTCGACTTGTGAAAAGGGATCGGTTTTAGGAGAAGGCCTCCATCAACGTTGCTACTAGCTAAACTAGCAAGCTACACAATGCGCTCCCTCAGCTGTTCACCTGGCTGTGACTCATTCCTCCTGTTCAGCCAGAAGATAGTGGAACTTGAAGCCAGAATATCGACTCTCCACCAGATCAAGGCAAGTGAACAGTTCCTCGACTCCATTATCATTGGAAGTTCCCCTCACACATACAGTGTCGGATGTCTTGATTCCACTGTGCCCTGCAATACTCTCACCCCACCACGCACTAATACAACCTCTGACCCTGTTGTCTCTCCTCGGCTTCTGCCAAGGACCCAACCAGCTCTGCTGACCAGCTCCACTCCACACCAGCCTGAGCCATGGCGTGTAAGCAAGCACCAGAGCAGGCGGTCAGGACAACGCTCAGCCCCAGCCCAACCCCTACAACTAGAAAATCGCTACAGCATTCTGATGAACGACGAGGAGATCCCTTCTCTGCCACATCCCCACGCAGCTCATCCTGGTCCATCCACACAGTTGACGCGCCCATTGAGGGCGGACTCTCCCCCCTCGGACTCATCAACCTCCATGCTGGTCATCGGAAGCTCCATGGTAAGGGACCTCCACATTCCCCCTTTACATAGCGGTCCCTCCAAGGTCTACTGCTTCCCCGGTGCCAAGGTCCGTGACATCCAGCACAAACTTCCCGGCATCCTCGCCCGCCACGCCAAGGTCGACAACATCATCGTGCATGTGGGCACAAACGACATCAGAGAGGGACGGTCGACAGCACTCCGGAGAGACTTCACCACGCTCCTCTCCACCCTGATGGGCACAGGTAAACGGATTGTCATCTCTGGGCCTTTACCTACCTACAGGAAGGGTGCAGAGAGATGGTCCAGACTGTTCTGGCTCCACACCTGGCTGGAACCACTCTGCACTTCCCTGGGCATTCCCTATGTCGACAACTTCAACTTGTTCTGGGAAATGCCCAACTTCCTGAGGCATGATGGTCTCCACCCAAACAAACATGGAGCCAGGATGCTATCTGACAACATAACGACCACACTGAAAGGCAAGTATTGACATTCTGTTGAAAATATCACAGATTCATGTCCCCCAGGTATTGATCCTGATAGCACTATACAAGTGGATGAATCTGAAAATGTTTTCTGCAGGATAACATGTAGTACTAGTATTATTCCATGAACATGTAGTACTAGTACTATTCCAGTAACATGTAGTACTAGTACTATTCCAATTATAATCAACAACAGACCTACAAAGTGTTGAAGCCCCTAAGTAATAAGAAGTTGACCGCAAACATAGTCAATTTAGCATCCAGTTCACGCCAGCCACAGCCTGTCCCAAAAGAAAATGAGACGGTGTCTGTTCCTCGACTAAGATCAGTTAAATCAAAGGTAACCAAGAGAGGGGCAATACTTAACCTAATTGGAATTAAAACTACCACTGCAATGATAGAAAAGGATAGGAAAATTAGATGTGGATTACTAAATATCAGATCTCTGTCTTCTAAAACAGTACTAATAAATGAATTGATATCTGATAATCAAATTGATCTATTTTGTCTTACTGAAACTTGGCTGGACCATGAAGAATATATTAGTCTAAATGAAGCGACTCCTCCCAGTCATATTAATACTCAAATTCCTAGAGGCTCAGGCCGAGGAGGGGGAATTGCAGCCATATTTGATTCAAGCCTGTAAATTAATCCTAAACCTAAACTAAATTATAACTCTTTTGAAAGCCTTGTTCTTAATCTTTAACATCCAACACGGAAATCAGTACAGCCAATTATATTCGTTGTTGTCTACCGAGCTCCAGGTCCGTATTCTGAATTTTTATCTGAATTCTCAGAGTTTTTATCATGTGTAGTCCTTAAATCAGAGAAAGTACTTATTATAGGTGATTTTAATATCCATGTGGACGTTGACAGCAATATCCTTACTACTGCTTTCAACTCACTACTAGATTCTATTGGCTTCAGTCAGAGTGTGCATGAGGCCACGCACTGTTTTAACCACACCCTCGACCTTGTGCTGGCATATGGTATCAAAATTGAAGATGTATTAGTATTCCCGCAAAATCCTTTATCATCAGACCACTTCTTAATTACTTTGGAATTCTTAATACCCGATTATACGAAATTAGATAAAAGCTACTATACTAGATGCCTATCTGACAGTGCTATCTAACAGTGCTATCTAAATTTAAGGAAGACATTCCAACAGCACTAAACTCATTACCTTGTTTTAATACAACAGAGGACCTTTATGTAAACTTTAGTCCTTCTCAAATCGACAATTGTGTAGATGGTATTACGGCCTGCCTACGGACTATTTTTGACTATGTTGCTCCACTCAAAAAGATGAAGCAAAGGAAACTAGCACCTTGGTATAACTCCCAAACTCGTAAATTAAAGCAAAACTCGCGAAAACTTGAAAGCAAATGCCGCTCCACCAAAATGGAAGTCTCGTTTGGACTGGCAAGACAGTCTGAAAACCTATAGGACCGCCCTCAGACATGCCAGATGAGACTATTACTCATCATTAATAGAAGAAAACAAGAACAACCCAAGGTTTCTTTTCAGCACTGTAGCCAGGCTGACAGATAGTCACAGCTCTACTGAGCCATATATTCCTCTAGCTCTGAGTAGTGATGACTTCATGAGCTTCTTTAATGATAAAATTATAACAATTAGAGATAAAATTCATCACCTTTTGCCCTCAACTTCTAATGGTTCACCTTTCAATGCAGGACAACTAGACCTGACATATACTTAGACTGTTTTTATCCTATAGACCTTCAACAACTAATGATAAAGGTATCTTCAGCAAAGCCATCTACCGGTCTCTTAGACCCCATCCCAACGAGGCTTCTCAAAGAAGCATTACCCGTGGTTAACACCTCTCCATTAGATATGATCAATATGTCTCTATTAACAGGTCATGTACCGCAGTCATTTAAAGTAGCTGTGATAAAACCTCTTCTGAAAAAACCCACCCTCGATCCTGAGGTCTTAGCAAACTATAGACCTATATCTAACCTTCCCTTTCTCTCCAAGATCCTTGAGAAAGTAGTTGCTAATCAGTTATGTGATTTTCTCCATAGCAACAGCTTATTTGAAGACTTTCAATCAGGATTTAGAAAGAATCATAGCACAGAGACGGCACTGGTGAAAATTACTAACTACGTTCTAACTGCTGCAGACAAAGGACTTGTCTCCATACTTGTTTTACTAGATCTTAGTGCTGCTTTTGACACTATTGACCATACAATCCTGTTACAGAGATTAGAACACTTAGTCGGAATTAAAGGAATTGCACTAAACTGGTTTAAGTCTTATTTCTCTGATCGATCTCAATTTGTTAATGTTAATGATAAATACTCTAAGTACGCGAAAGTTAAACATGGCGTTCCACAAGGCTCAGTGCTTGGACCAATTTTATTCTCCTTATATATGCTTCCTCTTGGTAATATCATTAGGAAACACTCAATTAACTATCACTGCTATGCGGACGACACCCAATTATAATTATCAATCAAACCAGACGAAACAAGTCAGTTAGCTAAACTTCAAGCATGTATTAAAGATATAAAATCCTGGATGACCTATAATTTTCTGATGTTAAACTGTAACAAAACTGAAGTTATTGTGCTGGGCCCTAAACACCTCTGAACTTCATTATCTAAAGATATAGCTACTCTGGATGGTGTTGTCCTGGCCTCCAGCACTACTGTCAGAAATCTAGGAGTTATTTTTGATCAGGATATATCTTTTAAGGCCCATCTAAAACAATCATCGAGAAAAACCTTTTTTCATCTTCGTAACATTGCCAAAATTAGGAATCCTGTCTCAAAACAATGCTGAAAAATTAGTCCATGCATTCGTTACTTCTAGGCTGGACTATTGTAATTCCCTACTGTCAGGTTGCTCAAATAAGTCCCTTAAGACTTTCCAGCTGATCCAGAATGCTGCAGCACGTGTTCTGACGAGAACTAAGAAAAGAGATCACTGGGATTGACATTAAAGTCCTTCTCCTGACCTACAAAGCCCTAAATGGTCAAGCACCATCCTATCTAAAACAGCTCCTAGTACCTTATTGTCCCACTAGAACACTGCGTTCCCAGAATGCAGAGTTACTGGTGGTTCCTAGAGTCTCTAAAAGTAGACTGGGAGCCAGAGCCTTCAGCTACCAGGCTCCTTTCCTGTGGAACCAGCTCCCAGTCTGGGTTAGGGGGGCAGACACCATCACCTCATTTAAGAATAAACTGAAAACTCTCCTCTTTGAAAAAGCTTATAGTTAAGAAGTGAGGAGTTGCAGCGTCCGCCTAACCCGGCCCACCTGCTTCTCTTCGTAGTCATCAGATTTATTGATGATATATTCAATAATAAAGTGAGAGTAGAGGGAGGCGGGCCAGTACAGCCTCTCATCAATGTTTTCATTTGTTTCCTTTTGTATGCATCCTGTCCCAGAACTGCTTGTTACTAATCTATCTCTGGGGAGTTTACTCCCCGGAGTCCTTATGTTTCTTCTTCGTAGAGCCATGCTCTGCGATTCCCTTCAAACGTCCGGCCGCGTCCTTCTGCGTCTGCTGCACCCACCCGTGCTCTGCAGCGCCACGTTTCATCCCGCAACGTCCTGCTGTGACATGAACTACAACGACTACCTTCAAAGTCACTGTTCCACTATCTTTAATGCGACCATTATCGCCATCACCCCCCCAACCGGCCCCGTCAGACCACGCCTACCAAGAGTCTGGATCTGCCGAGGTTTCTTCTTAAAAGGGAGTTTTTCCTCGCCACTGTTGCAATAGCCACTGCTAATGCTTGCTCTTGAAGGAATTACTGTAATTGTTGGCGCTTTGTAAATTATAGAGTGTGGTCTAGACCTACTCTATCTGTAAAGTGTCTCGAGAAAATTGAATTGAATTTAAGTGCCATATTACATTGTTTTTAAAGAATTTTTTTTCAAATGATAATCAACCTCAAACTAAGGCATACATTAAACATACACAAACATTACATTAAGTTGTGCAACTTAACTTTCAAAAGTACAAGTTTCAACCTGACTGATCTATTCATTTATATATTTGATTATAATGTCACACAGCTCTGTTACACTTATGCTATTAGGTCGTTGAGCAGCTGTTTCTCCAGAGAGAGAGAGAGAGAGAGAGAGAGAGAGAGAGAGAGAGAGAGAGAGAGAGAGAGAGAGAGAGAGAGAGATGCGCAACAATCAACTGTTTTTCCGAAGGGACAGTCAACGCGTCAGCTCTTTAGATCAGAGGTCGTGGTCACCACTACGTATTTTCTTGTCTTTGATTTTGGTAGTTGTTGTGTTTGGTGTAGTTACATCGTCCATACAATTCTGTGATTTACTTTTGTCGGATCCGCTTCGTGGAATGGATGATTAAGTTAGGCTCAATGTTTTCTGTTGAGATGCTAAAGCACTGACGTCGTGCTATTATCGTGGTAAGCTAGTTTGATTTTGCAGGAGACATACTGTACAGAGTTTTAGTTTTAATTACGTTTGAACTGATTCCAAACTTTGGACACTTTCTGTCGTTTTCTCCAGCCTGTCTCTTACCCCCTCACTATTTACGCTCTGGCATATGTTGCCAGCCAGCAGCAGACTGAGCCGTGTCTGTGCGACAGTAACAATGCTCCGTGCGGAAACACCGCCTGTCAGCGATACAACGTTGGTAACATCGATTTAACGAAGATTCGAGGCAAGTCATTTTGCATCGAGGATTTTTTGTAATCGAATTATTCGAGTTATTCGAGGAATCGTTTCAGCCCTACTTTGATTTAACCGATCTGAGTCGGGGGACAGACCCTGTGCTTATTAGACTATGAGTGGGCGACTGCTCCAACGGAAGCACAGAGGGGCGCATTGCACTGCACCTCTGATTACTAATATCAAACTTGGGTTGTCATGGTTTATGAGACTTTTATAGACTCGGTCAGATTTTTTGATATGAGAGCGGCTCCGTCCCAGGTGGGATGAATGCCGTCTCTCCTAATCAGACCAGGCTTTCCCCAGAACGCCTTCCAGTTATTCACATAGCCCACATCGTTAGCTGGGCACCACCCCAACAACCAGCGGTGGAAGGATGACGTACGGCTGTACATTTCATCACTGGTCAGGTTTGGCAGGGGTCCAGAGAACACTACTGAGTCCGACATTGTCTTTGCGTATACACAAAGTGACTCAACATTAATTTTAGTGATCTCCGATTTACGACCATTACCACCTACGTGAAGTATTCTCTTACTGTATTTACGGTTCTGTTTAGCCAGCAGCTTTAGATGGGATTCTATATCGCCCGATCTAGCCCCGGGGACACCTATGACCGCAGCCGCTGGGGCCGCCGGCTTCACATGTCGCAGTATAGGGCTCCCAATAACCAGAATTGGCTTCTCAGCGGGTGTATCACTGAGTTGGGGGAAACTAATAGAGAGGCGAAGATGCTCCGGTTTAGAGCGAGCGTCATCATGTGCAGCGTTTTAACAACTGTAAGATCAGCGAGGCAGTCGCTGTAAGGGAAGCGAAGCATAAGTGCGTGAGTGAGTAGAACAATTGTAATTCAAATGCAATCCAGGCATATAGCCGCTAATTTAAACAATAAAGCAGTGTTGAGCAAGTTTTTGCTGGAGCAGCAAACTAGTGTTTGAAACACGGGAACACCGGAAGTGACAATACGCTTACCGTACACGTCAGCACGTCAGTCAGTGGCTTCAGCAAGAGCCTGCAGTGGCAGTGTTTTAGCAAACATAACTAAAAGGAAACATTAGAAGGATCCTGTTAAGGTGTGAATAAATACCTCAACCAAGGGGTCACACCTGTTGCAGGCTAGTTTTTTACCTGCTGAGCAGTGCTGGAAGAAGTACTTCAAAGTACAATACAAGAGTGTAAAAGATACTCTGTTACAAGTAAAAGTCCTACATTCTAATCCTTACTTATAAAAGTACAAAAGTATTCGCAGAACAAAAAGTACGAAAATTATAATCTATTAGTGTATTTATATTTTGTATTAGTAAATTCAATCTACAAAGTAACTGTTGTCAAATAAATGTAGTGGAGTAAAAACTTCTGTACTGCCGACATGTAGTTGAGTATAAAATAGCATGAAATGGAAATTCTTAAGAAGGTACAGGTACCTCCAATGTTTTATTTAGCCCTGACATATTCGTGCTGCAGCCATGATGCAAGCTGTGTACACCAACATCCTTGGTTTGGCGACCATCGCCCTCATGTCTTTTTCAGGTCTCTGTTGTAAAAGTGGAACCCTTAAACCTGCGTCATTAGTGTCTTAAATTTCCACAGAGCGTCTCAGACATTCGCACACATTTTCAGCCAGAGCTCTGCGTTCATGATGCCCTGTGGCCTTACACAATGCTCCGGCTGGCTCTGGAGCACAAACATTACGGTGGACTACTAAATTCCTCACCCTGGCCTCTGCCTCCTTCTGAAAGAAGGGGGGAAACACTCCTGACGGCCCCAGTCAGAACTACTGGTGTAGTCTCCACTTATAACTGGACCAGAGATATTTTGTGAGGGGGGATCATACTTGAGGCAGTATCTTAAAGCCATAGTGCGTAGTTTCTGTCTGTTTCATGAGAAATTCTAAGTAATGACAACCAAACTGTTGGCACGTCCACATGATACAAGCCTTCCGTGATTGCGCACCACCCCCACCCCTCCTCCACGCAGTTGCTAGTAGCCAAGGAGGACATGGAGGATTAAACAAACATGATGGAGACTCTTCAGAAGGAGGTAATTATCTTCACTCGAATTTCTGCGCACCAAAGTCGCTGGACGCCACAATCTTCTGGTCACAGCCATACTTAGAGATACACAGAGAGCTTTATGGAGCTGATAGTCTTAATTAGCTTTGTATCAACTGATTGATGCTTGTGTGCACTACACGTGCAAAGAGTTCCTTCTTTGGGAAATGTGAATGAGTTAAGTTAATTGAGAGCCAGTGTGCCTATTACATTTTGATAGTGTAAGTTCTTGCAATATGGCGTCACTAGAAGTAAGGTTGATCTGGGTGAATAAAACCATTAGGATTCTTTGTCAGCGGACCATGGATTACTACGGCTAATGTCATAGTAATTTGGTAATCCAACAAGATATATTGCTCTGAAACATGGTGTTGGGCGGATGGACAGTCTAAGCTAAGCGGGCTTGTTAAACCACAAGGAGCACTGCTACTAGCTGTAGCCTAGCCGGTAACAAAAATAATCCCCATGCTTCCTTTTCCGTACACGTTGTGTTCAACCTGAGGGTGAAACTCACTAGCCTGGATGAATGCATATTAAAGTTGTACCAAACTAATACATTTTTTTTATATATCAACAATGATTCCAACGAATGTGTATGATTTGAAATGTGATTGTAAATGATCACCTGTCTCTGAAGTTCCCCGCAACTTTACAGGATTCTTTAGCCTCTTTTAGCTCATTGTTTGAATTTTACACCACAAACTCAGCTTTCATCGACCTTGTTTCCAACAGGAGAATGCAGCTGTTTTTGGTGAAAACACTCTGTAAAATCCACTGTACACTACATGCACTTGTCCAGCACCAAACAGCAGACAGACAGAATTAGCGACTAGCTAGTGAATAAAGTGGAATGCATAGGACATCGAGCAGCTAAAGAACCAGATATTTTTTTCAGGAGTTGTATGGAAACCAAACTAGAGCTAAAAGGAGAGTAAAGATTGAAGTGGCATTGATCAGGTGGACACAAATTTGTGCATGTGCAATTGTAAGCTAACATGTTCACCACACTAACGTTATGAGGCGATAATATGTCAGATATTGTTACAGATTTTAAGTGGCCAAAAATGTGATGTTCAGAATAAATAGATAATTAAGTTGTAATGCTGAGAGTCTCAGAATACAGTACATTAGTTTATAGTGTGATGTGTGATATAAATGAAACTCTTATGAAAACCTGTCCACAGAACATGGCTGTAGTGCAGTCTGAAGACAAAAACATATTAGAGCATTTTTCAATGCATTTGTCAGTACCATCTCCTACAAATCCAGTGAATACTTTTCATCATGGGTGTTCTAACTTGGGCTGGATTAAGTGTTGGTGATTTTGGCATGTTTTCTTATTGGGACTAGCAATCGTAAATTCAACTGACAATAGATCAAATATTAGTATCCCTCTCTGCGTCCTCCTTCAAACGAGGCTGAATTCTTTTACCATCCGACCGACAGGCAGGAACCAAAGAGCATACATGGCATACCATCTCACCATGGAAACTTCCTTACCATTCACTATCGTCACTGATGGCGCCACTGGTTCCCATTTGACTCAGACCGTTCAACATTACCCTTGATGACAATGTTTGTCCGCTTGGGCTGTTTAGTTGGTGTAAATTTCACGGAAATGAGCCTTCAAACAGAGTTGTTGTACACAAGAGCTTGTGTCCCATGACAACGTTTGACTGCTTATTTGTTTAAGAGTCATCCTGGAATTTCAGTGAAATGCATGAGAATCAGAGGCGGGCAGATCTATAAATATGTCTGGGGTAGTTTAAAGAGTTGGGATCAGTTTATGATTCCCTTTGCTGGATTCCCTGGAAAGGTTTTCTAAATTCTCAATAACTGGATGAAGAGATATGCATCTGTTGTCTGAATGTCCACAACATCCTAATACAGGGGTGGGCAATTCATTTCCCCAAGGGGCCATATGAGAAACAGGGACTATTGTGGAGGGCCGAACCTATAAGATTAACTCAATTCTGCTCAATATTAATTTTATGTCAGGTGGCACGTTCTCAAACGTCTATTTTTTTCTCTGGGCATATTAGCGCAGCAGAGTCCACCAAACACTCTTTAATAAACTCCCCTTCAGAAAATGGCTTACTGTTTTTGGCGATTTTGTGGGATATCACTAAGCTGGTCTTGACTGCTGCTTGATGGCCGCTCTGCATCAGTCAAGTTGTTATATTCAAATTCCATCCATCTTCGTCCGCTTATCCGGTGTCGGGTCGCGGGGGGAGCAGCTCCAGCAGAGCGATTCAAATCATAATCCTTTAACACAGCGATCTGTTCTCGGCAAACTAAGCACACGGCTTTACCTTTGACTTCAGTAAATAAATACTTAGACCAAGTCCATGTTTGGTTTTTGAGGCATAACAGCTCATTCACGTCCATGCTAACGTCTCTTGAGCGCTCAGGTCGCGGCTCGCCGACACAGGGGTCCGACCGTTCTCTTAATAGATCCATTGCAGTTCTTCTTCTACTTATTTTTAATTGTGACTTGCAACCAGAGAAGAAGAAGCTGCACACGTTCCCGCAAAAAAAAAGCAACAACAAAAAACAGTCGCCTTCAAAATAAAAGCAATGCAGGTGTATTCCATGCATGATGTACACTTATTTACGTTTGATTGCTGACTTCCCATTGACCTCCCGCGGGCCGGTTAGGGCCACTCAAAAGGGCCGGATGTGGCCCGAGGGCCGTACAATGCCCAGGTCTGTCCTAATATGTTTGCAAGTTTGATACAAACGGACAGGCCTGACATCTTTACAAGCTACGTAGTTACTTTCACAAGTCTCTCGCTAGCAACATCTTCTTCTGTCTTTTTTTAACTAGAGTCAACATCCGGTCAGCATAACATACTGTGATTCAGAACTCAATGTAATAGCGCCTCCTTCTGAAACATCCCTTATTAGCAGCTAACTTCAGAAACAGGATACGGAAATTAACTATTATTCTTCATATCATTCTTAATTTTACAGTTAGGATATTACAAGTTAACATCTTATTACCTATAGAAGGAAACACAGGTAAGGATAATGCACAATATGTATATGTATGTACTCTGTACTGCGAACAGTGTCTGCCAGTCTAGTTCTCACTTGGTTAGGGTGACCAGAAATCCCGATTTGACCGGGACAGTCCCGATTCTGAATTGCTTGTCCCGAGTCCCGACAAAAGCCTGTCGGGACACTAAAATGTCCCGGTTTGCACCAGGAGTGGCGTGAGCTGATTTTGCCAGGGCTTCAACGCTGTTTTGAGTGTAGCCCCGAATGTAACTTTGTCCAGTTTATTTTTTCGAGGCGAATAGAACGGGCAGCTACGTGCGGGGTCCGACCATGCTGTATTTGTTTGTCTCTACGTGAGGAAAGCTGTGAAAGGTGAAGTTTTTGCCTTCAACACAAAGTTTAAGAGGGCAATACTAATGATTTAGTTGGAAGTTCCTGTGACGTGACGTTTACAGTCTACGGTTAAGACTCAACCACATGGAGCTCTAACAGACCTCTTAGTGTCCGCTCTCTCTGTAAAATGCTGGGCAGCTTCAGATTATGGATGCGCTCAGCTGCGGACATGCTGCGGTCAGATGTGTTGCATTTGTGCCCCGTGTATTTCTGCAGTAGTTTCGGGTTTCCACCTCCGATGTAGAGCAGCGTACAGCCACTTCTCTAGATAAACTATTTGTCTCATTCAGACACCCAAGCGGGGCTCAGACGGTCTGAGATCTACTGGATCAGCAGAGCAATCACGTAATGCACAGCAGACTATGGTGCAGGTAGCCTATAGATTATTTTCTGAAATATAGTGACTTTATTCTTGTAATAGCCTATTATCACTTTATTTTTCTCAAAATATCACGACTCCTCCAAATCACAGAGAACACAGATATACTGTATTTTGAATGTGGACAAAGTTTTGGACATTGCTCAAACACATCGGAAATATTACAGTCCAGGGGTTCATTAATGCATTAACCACAAAAGGCGCCAAACAGGAGGGAGGAGTAAATGATGTTAGGCTACATGTGTACACTCAGATATAATTAGAAAAGTCGATCTACAGGAGAATAAATGGTTGAAAGCAATACAGAATGCCTGAGAGCCTTACTTCAATGTATTCCTTTATGTTTTTATGTTCGGATTGTAATCTATCTTTCTCTTCACATAAAGATATTTGCAGCATACATTGATTCAGAAAAAGGTAGAAATAGGTGCATACAAAGTGTTTAATGCTCAAAATTTTCAATAAATCATTTGAATTTTTCTGGTGTTACTGGAATAAATAACACTTCAAAAAAATCTTTTTTAGAAAAATCTCAACATAAATCTCACACTGAACTGAAAAAGGCTGTTGCTGCAATTTTTGATAAAAGGCCACACCCCCAACTTTCCACCTTTCATGTGTTTTCTAAATATAGTGTACACATGATACAGGGCTATAATACATTTTGTTGTTGCACCTGTCCACAACACTGCATTGCTTAGCTTCAGTGCTGGTACTCCTTTCTACTTCTCTGAATTTTGGGTTTGTTGACCGCCCTCTACTGTAGGTAAATACACTCATATAGTCACAATTCAACAATAACTTAAAAAAAGCACTGTACAATATGAATGTTTCAATAAAGACTGAAAGAAAGGGAAGAATGAAAGCATGCAATTCATTTTTACTTACCACAAACAACAATGGTTGGTGTCAAGTGAACTTGGTTCATCTGTACTTCCCCAGCCAGGCATGTGTCCTCCACATCAGCAGAACATCACGTCTTCCTTCTCATCAAAGTAAGACAGCAGAAGCATCACCATATCTTTGACGTCTTCAGAGCAACCAATCAGCTCTCCCCTCATCACTTTAAACTTTGTTACAGCCTGTAGGAACTTTTTGTTCTTGTTCATACAAACAGTATTCATGTAGTTCAGGAGCCGTTTCCCCTTTACATCCCCATTCCGTGTGAAGGTTTCTTTAAGCTCAACTCCGATGAGTTGCTTGTGGACTGCCATGGCAAGTTCATCAAACCAAAAGGGCCGCTCTTCGAGGAGGTATTTTATTTTCTTTCCCTGGATGACTTGTTTACGCTGTGTGTAGAAGGTCAACTTCATCAGATGTTTGACCTCCTCTGGATTTGCATCGATTTGCTGAGACATCCTCTTCAGTTTTTCAGTCGTCTCCTGCTGGCTCTCGAGGGTCTCTCCACGGGGCAGAAATTTCAAATCCCACTTAATGCACCCATTGGTGTCCTGGATTGTTGCTCTTTGCTCTGGAGGGACTTCTTCGGTGTCAGACTCATAAGAGCGATGCTTTCGTTTTCTTATTTTTGGGGTTGTACATCGCTTCACATTCTCTATCCTATTTTGCAATTGCTTGACTAAAGAATGATAGCCGGGCCCGATCACATCTCCCTCTATAACATCCTGCAGAGATTGTGGATATTTTGCAACCATCTTTTTGGCAACATCAGTAGATGTAGATGATAATGCAAGAATTGTTCTGCTACATCTCACGAACCACAATCCAGACCATCTCGCTTCTCATTCATGGACTTGGTCGTTTTCCTCTCTCCAATGACTGCATCCATTCCTCTGGGAACTTCTCTCATGGGATCATAAAGGTGCCCACCCAGTCTATATCAGGGCTTTGGCAGCTGTTGGAAGAGGCTGAGATTCTAGGTGAAAGAGACTGCAAAGTTGAGAAACAGACAGATGAGCTGCTGGTTTCAGGCAGCCCAGTCTCATGGCAGTTCGTGAAATGGTCACGTTCAGGGCCTGAAGTTAACTTTTTTGGCCACCAGCCACTGTGGCAGGGTGGATTTTGAAATCCACCTGTTTTTTTACCAGCCAAAATTTTTTTGTGCCTAAAATAAAGGTAAATGACTTAGAAAGTGCATAAGAATGGCTCTTGAACTTGTACAGAGTACACATTAAAGTGCTGTTGAGTTATTAACCAACTTAACCAATCTCATTTATGACTAGACCTACATAATGACTTACAACTGTATCTGAACTGGTGTGGCAGGCATTTAGAATAGAAAATAACATAAATACAAACAGCCAATCATCTCACTGATGGTCTCATTTATTTAGTTAACACCGAACTGTAATCCATTAGTCACGGTTTCTTTGTCACTATAGTGTATCAAGGTTCAACATTTTTTTTTAAAGATGGGTGTGTTTAAATTTTAGATTAACAATAAACATTACATTTATATCAAAAGACTAATTTTAAGTTTGTACATATTATAGGTTTGTTGCTTTTCAAGACAAGAGTCTAATATTTTGACTACTTTGACTGAATAACATTTAGGTCAGGCAACGATTGAAAAACCCTTTCACAAAGCATAGACTGAGGGCTCTGAGTCCTCAAAAGAGGAGGAGGAGCAGACACTCCCCTCTGCTTCCTCCACTTCCTCCACCACTGCAGCAGCTGGGTTTTCCATGAGGTCTGGTCTCTGT
Source organism: Perca flavescens (assembly GCF_004354835.1). Taxonomy (NCBI): domain Eukaryota; kingdom Metazoa; phylum Chordata; class Actinopteri; order Perciformes; family Percidae; genus Perca; species Perca flavescens. The sequence goes on from NC_041335.1 coordinate 9,187,394, forward strand.
GACCTCAAGCTGCTAGCATGCCACACCTTGACCGCTGGGCTTGGGTCAAAATCTTTTATTGACGGAGAGGACAGATGGACCATGAGCAGGTCAGACACTTGAGACTAGAACGCCAGTCAGTCTTCACCATTTTCATCACATTAAACCCACGCTGTCAGGGCACGATCCTCTCAGCCAGAGGCGCGGGAAGTCATTTTCAGCAGGGGGTGAGGGGTGCTGGCGGGGGGGTGCGCAGAACAACTCTACCTCTGTCTAAATCCGACCTGCGGCCCTTTGCTGCATGTCATTCCCTCTCTCTCTCCCCCTTTCCTGTCTATCCACTGTCACTATCGAATAAAAAATAATAAAAAAAAAAAAGATGAATGATTAGTCCAGCTGAGCAGGCATCAAGTATGCCTTTCCAGTTCAATAAACCAAGTACTGCCATCTGACTCACACATCACAAGACAATGTTACAATTAATTAAATCATACCAAAGCGTTGTATGGCTCAAGACTATGGCGATATAGTATTCATTAAAAATCACCCAAGCAGAAAGCACAATAGTAATTCTGAAACGTGATTGACTGAAGATACAACAATGCCATCACACAACACAGCTGAGCGCAGGTTGCAAAATAATAATAGTCACTTAGTCAGCTGCAACTTCACAAACTGCAAAAGCCAACATATAGGCTACTGCACTTGACAACTGTCTTATACAGGCCTATATAGCAGCATCACAAAATTATGATGCAATACGTCTGATATGCATGGCATTTCAATAAACTAAACAAAATATGTACATTATCTGGTCACACGGTCACAACAGATTATATTAACTTACTCAATTTACAGATAGCATAATAGCTCTTACCTTTAGAAGTTCTAATTTCTTGTCTTTTTCTTTGCAAAGTCGCAGATCAAATCCTCAAAGTCCAGCTCCCTCAGCAGCTCGCTAAACCCTACTACACATGCGCTGCTGTGTGTTGGGAGCACTTTACAGGCAACGCAATAAATGTCTCCGGTGGACAGTGAATCTAGAATCCACTCCCGTGGTACCGTTTCACCGTTGTGAAGGTGTCGGGTCAGTGCCTCGTTAGTGAGAGAGCGGGTCTTTCTGCCGCCAGCCTCGTTCTCCCTCCGAGATGCTGGACATTTAGCCGCCCGATTCTGAAAGGCTAATATCCCTCTGGGTATAACTTCCTCCCGGACAGTCTCTGTAATCGGTCCCCGTAGTGCAGGCTCTTCAGAGATGATGGTACCTGAGGGGCCATTACCTTGTTCTGTAATGCTGATGATCGGCCTCATCTCTGTCTTTTTCAACAACAACTTCGCTAAAGTTAACGTTAGCCACCGTTAGCTGTGGCTGAGTGTAGCTGGTAGAAGGCAGCGATTCTTCCAAGCTAACGTTGGCTAGCTCCTCGACATCCTCCTCTTCGTCATTCCCAGCTCTTTTTAAAAAGCTTTTTTATTCGCGGGACATTTTTTATAGCAGCCGCTTCTTTCTCTCTCTTTTCCACACTTTCACTCGCTGATACAACCCAATCTGATCGGGTATCAGTTACAAATTAATTCCACTCTTTCAATCTCAACTCGTTCTTAGAAAGCTGATCTTGGATCAGTGCGATGTAAACAACCTGCTCTATGCCCACCCACCTTTATCTTTAGCCAATCTACACAGTGCATGCGGCCTTCTCCCAATCATTACATTAAACAACTTTTATTTTATTCTGATTGGATAATTATCACCATAATGATTAATGCCCATTGGGTAATACGGGCTTGATCGCAGTTTGCCAACAAGGGGTGCTGCCGCCAACAAGGGGTGCTGCCACTAACAAGGGGTGCTGCCACCAACAGGGGGTGCTGCAGCACCCCCAGCACCCCTACTTCCCGCGCCTATGCTCTCAGCTTCCGGTTGGCTTCAGACCAGGTGAGTCTCTCCAAGGTCGTTGGCTCCTTGTAGAGATAGGACTTGACAATGGTCCACTGGTCTGGGATCAGATCAACATCAACTCCAGCAGAGATCAATACTGGCCTGAAGTGATCTATGAACTTCACCACCTCTGAATCCCCGAAGTCTGAAATTATATGAAAAGAGGAAGTTTGTACTATAAGTTTTTGTTTATGTTGCAAGACAAGAGTAATATTTTGACTATTTGACTGAAATATTTACAGTTTGATGGTTCTGATTTTATTGCAACTAATTGCAACTATTGTTCTAAAGCTCTGTGATTTTGTTGTGTATATACAGTAATACCTGTTTTTTTTTTATTAAAGATGCTTACCTGCATTATTTTCATTAGGCCATTGTTGGAAGCTCACTATCTTTGTATTGCTCAGGATTCCTGACCCAACATCACTAAACCTGTCCATGCTTTCTGACAGCTTGTCCAGAAGTTTGTCTTTGTTAGCCAACATTTGGCTGGTGTCACTATCGCTAAGCCTGACATCCTGGTAGCTGTTGGAATCCAACACCTTGCTCAGCATAGGTCCAGGTCTGTAATACAAAATAAAGTTGTAGTTTACATTTATTTTAAAAGGTTTTTTTACATCAATAATTTATAATTCTATCACAATACCATCACAGTGAAAATATTTATATGTGGTTCTGTGGATACATGCTGTGAATACGAGGTTATTGCTGTATCATTTTAATAAATCCTCCAAATACATGTGCTTCATGAGTCATGACAGCAGAGGGAGAGGAAAGGGAGGTCACATATTTGGAGGTAAACAAAAAGGACTATGTGTGCAAAGGCCTTTAATGTGGCTCTGTTCAATGGGCTTCTGTGATAGAAGGTAAACAGGCCGGTCAAGAGATCCTCAACTTTTCTACACCGATTTTCAATACATCTTTAAAAACCAATTCTAAGCGGTGTGCCATACAGTGGACTCCTAGAATGTAGGGCTTCTCCCCACAAAGCCGACTGACCACGCCTGGCTTGGATTCTGTCATTACTGCGGCTCCATCTGTTGCACAAGCAACTAGTTTTTCCTTCCGTTCACTTTCCCTTCACTGATGTAGTCAAACAATTCCACAGTGGCAAAGCCCCGGGGATTGATGAGATCCGTCCAGAAATGCTCAAGGCTCTGGGTGTGGAGGGGCTGTCCTGGTTGACACGCCTCTTCAACATTGCGTGGAAGTCTTGGACGGTGCCAAAGGAGTGGCAGACTGGGGTGGTGGTTCCCCTTTTTAAAAAGGGGGACCAGAGGGTGTGTGCCAATTACAGGGGTATCACACTTCTCAGCCTCCCTGGAAAAGTCTACTCCAAGGTGCTGGAAAGGAGGGTTTGGCCGATAGTTGAACCTCGGGTTGAGGAGGAACAATGCGGATTCCGTCCTGGTCGTGGAACAACGGACCAACTCTTCACTCTCGCAAGGATCCTGGAGGGAGCCTGGGAGTATGCCCAACCGGTCTACATGTGTTTTGTGGATTTGGAGAAGGCGTATGACCGGGTCTGTCTGACTGTGGGAGGTGCTGCGGGAGTATGGGGTGAGGGGGTCTCTACTCAGGGCCATCCAATCTCTGTACGACCAAAGTGAGAGCTGTGTCCGGGTTCTCGGCAGTAAGTCGGACTCGTTTCAGGTGAGGGTTGGCCTCCGCCAGGGCTGCGCTTTGTCACCCATCCTGTTTGTAATATTTATGGACAGGATATCGAGGCGTAGTCGGGGTGGGGAGGGGTTGCAGTTTGGTGGGCTGGGGATCTCATCGCTGCTCTTTGCAGATGATGTGGTCCTGATGGCATCATCGGCCTGTGACCTTCAGCACTCACTGGATCGGTTTGCAACTGAGTGTGAAGCGGTTGGGATGAGGATCAGCACCTCTAAATCGGAGGCCATGGTTCTCAGCAGGAAACCGATGGAATGCCTTCTCCAGGTAGGGAATGAGTCCTTACCCCAAGTGAAGGAGTTCAAGTACCTTGGGGTTTTGTTCGCGAGTGAGGGGACAATGGAGCGGGAGATTGGTCGGAGAATCGGCGCAGCGGGTGCGGTATTACATTCAATTTATCGCACCGTTGTGACGAAAAGAGAGCTGAGCCAGAAGGCAAAGCTCTCGATCTACCGGTCAGTTTTCGTTCCTACCCTCACCTATGGTCATGAAGGCTGGGTCATGACCGAAAGAACGAGATCCAGGGTACAAGCGGCCGAAATGGGTTTCCTCAGGAGGGTGGCTGGCATCTCCCTTAGAGATAGGGTGAGAAGCTCAGTCATCCGTGAGGAGCTCGGAGTAGAGCCGCTGCTCCTTTGCGTCGAAAGGAGCCAGTTGAGGTGGTTCGGGCATCTGGTAAGGATGCCCCCTGGGCGCCTCCCTAGGGAGGTGTTCCAGGCACGTCCAGCTGGGAGGAGGCCTCGGGGAAGACCCAGGACTAGGTAGAGGGATTATATCTCCAACCTGGCCTGGGAACGCCTCGGGATCCCCCAGTCGGAGCTGGTTAATGTTGCTCGGGAAAGGAAAGTTTGGGGTCCCCTGCTGGAGCTGCTCCCCCCGCGACCCGACACCGGATAAGCGGACGAAGATGGATGGATGGATGGAATTATTAGTAGAAACTTAACAAGACTGTACAAAATTAACTATGGGGCTCTAAATCAAGACATTCAAAAAGATATGGAAAGATGGTCAGCGCTAACATTGGATTTTAGCTCTAGAATAGAAATCATAAAGATGAATGTGTTACCGAGAATTTTATATCTGTTTCAATCATTACCAATGGAAATTCCCATATCACAATTCACAGAATGGAACAAAAAAATCTCACAGTTCATATGGGGGGGGGGGGGGGGGGAAAGGCCGAGGATAAAGTATGCAACTCTTCAGATCCCTAGGGACAAGGGCGGGTTAGCCTTACCAAACCTCTTAGAATACTGTATTACTATGCTGCACAGATCCGACCTTTGGTGTATTGGTGTGACCCTGAGTATACTGCAAGGTGGAAAGATATTGAGTTAAAAAGAGAGGGTTATCATATCCAAAGTATGATTGCAAACAGGGACATGTTTAAAAAGTATAAGAATATGCTTGACCCAATTACTCGATTCACTCTGGAAATCTGGTTTACAGTGATTAGGAAATACAATTTAGAAAGGGAAATCAAAATTTTGAGATGGCCGACTCGTGATTCCACATTTAAACCAGGGACAATGGATAGTATTTATGAACAATGGATAAACAAGGGAATTACAGCAATATGCACAATAATTGATCGGGGCAAAATTAAAAGCTTTCAAAAACTGAAGAGGGAATATGGTCTGGGGGATTACGACCAGTTTAGGTATTACCAAATTAGAAACAAATAAAACCAGATCTTCCTCAGGAGCTGAACAACGTAACTATAACACTATGTAAGGCATATAGAAACAACACTGGAAAGGTGGTTTCAGCACTGTACCAGGGTCTAGAGAAGAACATAGGAACTTCTACACTGTATATAAGAGACAGATGGGTAAAAGAAAGTAAAATACCATTAACTGTGGAGGACTGGTTTAACATATGTGATGTACAGCGAACCACTACCAACTCCAGGATGTGGAAAGAATTTTGCTGGAAAAATATGATCAAGTTCTTTACTACTCCCAAAACAAAGAGCATATTTTCATCTACACAACATGCTGGAGACGGTGTGGGGAGCAGAATGTAGGTCACACTCATGTTTTTTGGGAATGTACTAAAATCAGAAATTATTGGAATGGTGTGTGGGTGGAATTGAAAACAATACTGGGATATGAACTACCAAAGACATGTGAGATATTATATCTCTGTAACCTGACAGGGGAAAAAGTACAACATGAAGACAGATACCTGGTTAAAATTCTGCTGGCTGCGGCCAAGAAGGCAATCACCAGAAAATGGTGTAGAGAGGACCCTCCCACTTTGAGGAACTGGCTGGACGTAGTCGAGGAGATACTCAACATGGAAAGACTGACGTATATATTGAGACTTCAGCAAGCAAAATATGATAAGAAATGCAAAAAATGGACAGACTACCAATCACAATAGAGTCACCACCAAAAACTTCGATGTCAGAGACATTTGAGTGTTAATACTAAGAACATGTACCCCACTGACGCTGTGCTGTGTTCTTTGTTCTTTATTGTTTGTACTAAAAATCAATAAAATCTGAGTTTAAAAAAAACAAAAAACCGAAGCGAGTATTTGTCAGAATAACAGTCATCAAGTTTAAAGAAAAGCTGATAAAAGAGGATTCTCCACGTTGTCACTTGTCACGTTACACACAGCTCCTCCATGCTCCATACGCTGGCAGTTTGGGCGGTGGTGCGCTGCGCACTAAAATGAACTTTGCCAAGCTGGCTGCTACCACGATTATTACGTTATCCAATGAAAGGACAGAAACAAGCTCTGCTGCTATGTCAGTGGACAAGGCAGAGTTTGAAAACCAAACTCAGGCGTTTATTTTTGCGGGACTGTCAAATGACATTTGAATGGTAATACATTATACTTTAATGGAAAAACAGAAGCTTTTTTATTTGCATGTTTTTACATTTATATTTGGTCATTTACAATTGATTAACAATTGATACAAAATAACTCGTCAACATTTAACTGCCCATTTGGAGAACAAATATACAATTTCTTCAAACCAGTCACAATATCCTAACATTTTACATAAACTTGAAGATCTTGTTTAGCAAGGAGCATCAGTAATTCCTCTTAACTGTGATGCTTTTGTTTGTTAGTAATTTTGTACTCGCTAATTTATGTAATAGATATTTATCCTGTTCAGCACTTGGTGGCCGTAGTTGTTTTTAAATGTGCTATATAAATAAATTTGACATTGACATTGATGCAAATTTTGGCTAGCAAAAAACAGGCATAAAACAAAATACAGTATGAACAGCCAACTCCTAATAAACTTCAATGGTGCTGGTTAAATTTAGACAGTGCAATTGATACCATTCACTTCTATCATGAATTACAGGTTGAGGTCGCTATGGCAGCAAATTGTCAATCAAAAAGTAGATACCCTGCTTAAGATTTATTTATTTGATTAGGATTGGCACATTTCTGTAAATGTGCCAGTGTTAGCCAGTCAGCAAATGTTCAACTGTAGTCCTAGTTACCTAGCATGCATGTCTTTATGGTGGGAGGATACCAGAGCATCTGGAGGAAACCCACACAAACATGCAGAGAACATGCAAACTCCACACAGGAAGGCCCTTCCCGTACCGGATCGAACTCTGCCCAGACTAGTGATCGAACTCTGCATTGCCAACTTGCTGTGAGGCAGAAGTGCTAACCACTGAGCCACCGTGCTAATGGTCATGGTTATGGTCTATTTTCCTTTCACTTTTACTTCCACCCTGCTTTTCTTGCACTTTGTGAGAACGGTAGCAACTCTTTCCTTTCTTTGAATCTGAAGGTGAACCCTGATTCTGTGCATTTTTTTTACTCTAGCATTGTGCCCTATTTTTCCACAAGCATGACATTTCTCTTTTTTGTACTTACAGTCTGTTGCAACATGCTTAGTTCCTTTGCAACGGTAACACTCTCTTGTTGCTCCTCTGAATGTACCCGCGTCCTGTGGGCCTTTGTTGACATTGAAGTGCTTCGCTGTTGCAACCAAGGGGGTGAGCCAGCCTCCACAAAGCATAGCTCCTATGGAGCCATTTTGTTGCTAACAAGCCATCACCCGCCGTTACCATCCCATTGACTGCCATTCATTTTGGTGCCACTTTGACAGCGAATAACTTACACATGACAATGTATAAAAAGCTCCATTACCTTGTATCTCACGTTATGGCTCCGTAGCAGGCGTTTTTGTAAAAATAGGCCAACAATTGTGTCATAACCACGCGACTTACTGTCGCATAGTAGAGGAATTACCATACAGTACAGAAGAAGCTTGCAGGCAGATTTGACTTGCATTAGCTGTTTAAGTTTAATTACTAATGTTAACTAGCATTTTATTTAGCAATAATGATGATGAATGATTGAGATTTCTCTTGGCACAGCTACCAGAAGACTTACAACTGCCGCTCTCCATCATCACCAGGATCTGAGGAGACAGGTGGACCTTCTTGAGTCTCCTCAGAAAGAAGAGACGCTGGTGAGCCTTCTTGATCAGAGTAGAGGTGTTGAGGGTCCAAGAGAAGTCCTCAGAGATGTGAACACCCAGAAATTTGAAGCTGGTGACACGCTCCACCTCAGTCCCGTTGAAGAGGATGTGGGTGTGTGTGCCAAATTTATGTACAAAATGGTATCGTAGTCCATTAGCTGTGCCACTGTGTTTGCACACAGTTATGAGACAGTAACCTTCAAACAAGTTTTCTAACTGTCCATTAGCAAGCTTTATTTTCCCTCTTTAATAACTTTGAACAGAATTGTTTACAGTGGTGAACAATAGAAACAAGCTCCGGGAGCTATTGTGACTAACTAGTCCAAGAGTTAATAATTAGCGTACCAGCTACAGCAGTTCACCAACTATCACTGTAAGTAGTCACTATGTTACCAAGCTTTGGGACCCACATTTTGCATGTGGACAAGCGATGCAAATGTCACTTTGTGGTGTGACTGCGGCTTTAGACTTGCCTACAAACGCTAACTGACAGACCAGTTCTTGGCCCTGATCTATAGTTTCTGACTTGTCCATGACATTCCATAACTAGCTCTTCCATGACCTGATCATTTGTTACGACTGCAGTCAGAGTGAAAAATAACATTCTTCTACCATTTCTGTAAAGAATCCCACTGATATTCACTGATTTTCACCGAGAAATTAACAAGTTGCATGACGTTTCCTTTCTGTAAAACCCCACTCCCAACTCCATGACAGTAATAGGAGTTATCAAGCATTTAGGATGACTCATTTCTAAACTAATACTGCAAAACTCAGATGACACCAAGGTGCTTTCCCTCAAGAGAGAGAAAATAGAGCCTCGGATGGAATGATCTCTCCACATCATAGTGTGGGGGCTTCATAAATGTGATTATCTTGGCAGCCTGGGATACTGTGATGCTCCACAGCGGTAGGAAGTTACAGGTGTTGTCCAGCCTCACAGAGAGCTGTTACTTTCAGCATGGCCTTGACAGAGGAACAGGAAATATGTCGGAAATCAACAGGGCCTCAGAGAGTGGTGGAAGTTGGCCGGGCTGCCACATTGACCACAGCAGAGGAAAACCCCCAAACCCCGCCATGCCCTGAAAAAGGATGTGTGGAAGCGGTTCCTTTTCAACACAATGTGGGAAAATAACATGTCTCCTTATGAATTGTTATTGGCTTTTTGTGCTGAAAACGAATGTGTGGAACATGACTCATCCTTGTTTAACAGCTAACATCTTTTATGGAACTAAAGTCAACATTTCCACAAAGGATCCTGTTTAGGCTGAAGAGTCACAGTCAAGCAAACACTGTGACGTTAGTCTTGCATTGCCAGACCTATCTCCACAGCGTTGTGGAGTAAGGTCTGCCCCCGTCACACATACATCCTGGGATAGGAGAAAAAAACGCTCTGGGTTATTTGCATTTCTTTAAACCAATCACAATCGTCTTGGGCTAAGTTTTGGACACAGCAATGGTGGCTCTGCAAAAGGGTCTCTGGAAGGAACTTGTTTTGGCGTAACATTTGCACAAAAAAAAGAAAAACTTGGCATTTTCAGCATTAAGCTTGCTAGTGCGAAGTTTGATGTAGTTTCCTGAAGCAAACAGAGTTTGAGAATGGCAACACAGAGCGCGGAAGATGATGGATATCCGTGCCGCACTAGTGGACTAATGTTAACGTTACACTGACACTGAACTGACCACCAATGCAACTAACGACCAATGGCAGACAGAATTGCATAATGAAATGCAACCCAACAGCCCGTTCTATAACATAAACAAAAACATGTTAGTCGATCATGTTATGGTGTTCAGGAGTTGATGAGCAGTGTAGGACAAGAAATATCTGAAAAGCGGCAGACGGTTCCTTTTTTGTAACTCTTTGTCGCATAAAATATTATCATCACCAGAGAGATAATATAGATATATATAATATATATATATATATATATCTATATTATCTCTCTGGTGATGATAATATTTTGGCGTTTGGAATCACAGTTTATGAATTAAAGAAGGAACTTAGAGGTATAATAATCATTAAATGAACATGTTTGACCTGTCTAAGACACTGTCTCTCCCTTCTTCCTCTACTCCCTCACTGTGCAAATCACCATAGCAAGTTTTGCCACACACACACACAAACCACTATTTCTATCATGGAGCCATCTTTAATATAGGCCGTGCTATCCTCTCTTTGCAGAACATGTCAAACAGCAGATTTATGGTAGCTCAGCACAAGTTAGTAATGCTATTACATTGTAACCTGTGGTGACGATGGCCTTTACTCAACCATTGCATTTCCTCTTTCACACACTTAAGCCAGTGTTTGTGTAATTGTGATGTGCACCAAGTAGTCGGCACACTAGTTTTCATTATCATATTTCTTCTTTTATTATACTGGCACTGCTGCTCCTACAACTAACTGTCAGAACTGCAGAAACTATTTCATCATGCTGTCCATTTACGTAAATACCCCATGTGCAAAACAAGAAATGTATAGACTTTGGAGACTTAGTGGTCTCTGTGTCCCCGGGTCAAATCTGAAAGAGCTGAAATGAGTACACCAATTTTCATAGGATTGTTTTCAACAAATTACCATTTAATAAAACGTGAAAGATTCTATAATCACATTGATTGTTTTATCTTGATAGTTTTCACTGGAAATGTTGCCTTAATGCTGGTCGAGTTGATGAGTGTTTTTAGAATCATGAGTGTTCACTGCCCTCCAGTGGTCACATTGGGAAACTGCAACATTAAATTATATGTCGTGGATGCAGCATATTGTTTATATCAACTGCAGCATCAATAACAAGTAATTTTAATACTTTCGGTGTCTAACATGTTATGTCTTTTAATACAAAAGTGGTAAGTAACTGAGTGGGCAACAATAGAGTATTGCCAACATATGATGATTTATTGACAACATGTTTCCATAAAAACATTTTACACATTTTTGCAACAACAAATTTAAAAAGCTAGTTTAAAGATGAAACACAGTTGGAAAGCCTATTTTATATCAGGAAAATAAAATAAAGGGGATTGCTGATTCTTTAAGGAAACTATTCACAGTCACTCTGTGCTATTTCTTCCTGCTCTGTTTGGGTTTTCCCTCATTCCAGATATCAGGATTTACAGTACAAACCTGCCAATCTCTGCTTCTTGCAACATTATGTGATGCTGTCCTCTACTGGAACTCAACTGAAAGTACAGCAGGGTGGCAGACCTCTGCCCTGCTGTAGTGCCCTTGAGCAACAATGAATCCCTATCCTATCAACGTCAGCAGTGCTATTTGACCGTCCTGTGACGTGGAGGGGATTAAAAAATCAGATGTGCCCTCCTCATATTCCATACATTATAATTTTGTACTCTTATGCAGATATGGTTGTTGCTTTATTTGGCCATAATAGCTATACCTAAGACTTTAATGACAGTATCAAAATATTGATGAATGGAAAGATATTGACACACACCATTTCCATGAGCCCTATACGAATGTGTTGCGTGTTTGATAACCATAAAGTCTCAATTTAAATTTTTTACTGAAATTATACTTTTACTGCGTATCATTTCTTATCAAATTATTTCTTTACATGAGCAGAACCTGTGAATGAGGAAATTCCACAACTTTTTACTCTATGCTACTGAAACATGTCAATTCAGGTTTTCACTTTCTGAAATTTGTATCTAAATTGTAAACACAACTTCTTAAAACAAATAATAATTTGGAGTAAGACAAGTCAGCAAATTGTTTCATTAATTGTATTTGCAGTAAATGTCATTTCTGATTAATAAAGCAATGTTGGATAGTTTTGAAAATGTTTTTTGAAAACATTTCCTCCTCAAAGTTATTTGAAGTATCAAAAAGGAGGTATGGACTACAAGCATGTAAACTATATATGTATATTTTTTTTTAGCTTGTCAATAGCGCACACAAATAAACACACGCACGCACACACACGCACACACAAACACACACACAAACACACACACACACACACCCCTCTGGGGGAGCTTAAGAGATGTGAATGTGCATATTAATAAGCCACTATAAACTCATAAATCATTTTGACTGCGGTCACGCCCCCTGCACTCCTATTGGCTGCTGCTCCCTTCATGTCGGTTACGTCCCCTCCTGGTAATTTAAATAGCCCCTTGCGCAATTTGATGAATAGTGTCGCTGTCAAAAGCGTTAGAAACAGATGAAGGAATGTTGATAGATGGACAGCTATAACAGAAAGGACAGGAAGAGAAGCTGCGTCATGTCTCCTCACGGTTACATGCAACGTTAGTTATTAATCTTCGGAGCTTGATGTCGGTGAGAGTTTGCTCAACTATTACCGTCACCGTGCCGTCCGTCCCGGGCTTAATGTTGTGTTGCTTTGCCTTTTTTCTGGAAAGCTATGGAGACCAGAACATGTCAAGTGTAAGTGCTTCAACTGTACGCGTGTCGAGGTTCTTGTGAATATTTTTCCACCTTCTCAAACTTCAACGCAGGAGGGAAACCTTTTGCTCGGCAAGGTAACATGTCTCTTGTTTTTCCTCTTTTCCTTTTCTCTGCGCGCGCATTTACAGCTTTCCTTTAAGCTCGGTGGTTGTAAACAGCATGTCACGTAAAGCTAAAAAAAAATAATTTAGATATTATATGCTACCTTTTTATAAAGAGTTATAACTATTAAATGCAGATAAAAACACTTACGCTTATAATGCTTCTAGTAGGCTATTCACGTTACATGTATTCTCATTAATGGCACTCTTCCAAAAGTCCCATTAGGTGACTTTCCCTTTTTCCCCCTGCACATCAAAATACACCGTTGACGTAATGGTAATGCCTGTAAATCCTGTTCCCTCGGCCTACAATTAAAAATAAGTAATAATTACTCTTGATATATTGAAATTATAATGATATAGTGAACACAATTGTAATATATTTTACATTTGATGTGCTGCTTACAGTGTGCAGAGAAGTATCCTTGAAATTATCAGTTATTCTTTCTTGTGTTGATCAGTATGTTAGTGAGGTCAACCTGTTACAGCTCTTAAAGTGACCATGTTAACAGTCAGTTGCAGTCATGCAGAAGTCCTGTGGAAATGGCTCGTGTGTGTGTGTGTGTGTGTGTGTGTGTGTGTGTGTGTGTGTGTGTGTGTGTGTGTGTGTGTGTGTGTGTGTGTGTGTGTGTGTGTGTGTGTGTGTGTGTGTGTGTGTGTGTGTGTGTGTGTGTGCGCGGTCGTTAATACAAAAGGTTTACTACAAGCTTCTGCTTGTAATTATTGCAAAGTAAATATCAACTAATAGAAACAGAAATATGTACAGTTTACACACAGTTTTACAGTAGAGTAGTAGTAGAGTATTTGTCATCTTTAAATGGTGAAAAGGCGATCATTAGCTGGGTCTGGGCGTTCTACCTGTCTCAGTTCTCAAACCTCTATTCTGTGTGTCTAGGAGCCTTTGAGGGCCCACATCAGCATGGTGAACAGCCAAGCGTCGGGTGTACCGCCGGCCCCCAGGTCGTGTGCAGGATGCGGGGGGAAGATCGCCGATCGCTTCCTGCTCTTCTCCATGGAGCGCTACTGGCACACTCGTTGCCTCAAGTGCTCTTGCTGCCAAGCCCAGCTGGGGGACATTGGCACCACCTGCTACAGCAAAGGGGGCATGATTCTGTGTCGGAGCGACTACATCAGGTGAGAGGAAGGAGGAGGTGGCAGAGGAGGAGGAGGAGGAGGAGGAGGAGGAAGCTACTGGTTTTAGATTTTGGAGGTTGCACAGACTGAGCAATCTGTGATTTTTGTGTTTGCAGACTGTTCGGGCACAGCGGGGCGTGTAGCGCCTGCGGCCAGTCGATCCCAGCCAACGAAATGGTGATGAGGGCGCAGGGAAATGTTTACCACCTCAAGGTAAATCCCCAGCTCTCACATCACTGCGCTTTGTCTCCCGCTGCTTGTTTGACAGAAACATCTGGGATTTGGTGCTGAGAGACAGTGAGATGTGTCCCATCAGTATAAGGAGAGAAATTAGTTGTGCCCTCCATCTTTTTTTACCCCATGCACTCAGTTTAAAACTTTGATTGATGCATAATTTAAAATTTTTAAAGCTTTTAATTTTTAATTTTTTTTTTTTACAAGAGATTAGACTACAATGTTTCATATTTTAATTCATATTTATATTTCAGTTTCTCACACAATTTTATTTCAACTCTTGATATTATGCTCATTATATAGTAATGTGCTAAAGTGGCCTGAACTGGATCTATTTCCATGTCTGACCCTTTGTCTTCTCCACCCCCCCCCCCCCCCCCGGCCTCTCCTCTGTGTTTTCAGCTGTGCCACCTGTAGAAACAGACTGGTGCCTGGCGATCGCTTCCATTACATCAACGGTACAATCTTCTGTGAGCACGACAGACCCGGCGCTGTCTTGCTCAACAGCCACCTGCCTCCACTTCAGAGCAACACTGTGCTGACAGACCAGAAGGTGAATAAAGGGGTTGTTGACATGACTCTACAGAACCATCTGTATTTACCGCAGAGTATACCTTTCTCCTTACATAAAAATCACTGTGCTGTAATGTGAATAATTGAATATGTATTCCCAAGAGAGGGAATCAACATATGGGAAAATGGCTGCCACAGCAGACCACGTTGTTAATATAAAGAAAACGATGCAGCAAAGTGGGTAAAAAAAATATCAGAGGTGCATAGTGCAATCAACAGCGTTTTGTAACTGCTATTGTAAGAGTCTGGAAAAATAACAATAGAAAGAATAGGTGAAAAACACTCGACAGAAAAGATAATGTACATGCAAATAGCAGTGGTGGAATGTACATTACTGTACTGTAAATGCATTTTTGAGGTTCTTTTACTCTACTGGAGTACCGTGTTATGCTTACTTTATACTTCTACTCCTACAAATTTAATATTTTACACAAACACCATATCATCATCTTATAAAATACAATCTGCCCTTTATGTTTAAAGCTTAAAACTAGCTCCATCATGACCAGCTACACCACTAAGACGTTACTTATATAAATACTTATGGAAATATAGTCCAATATTATAACATATATTATAACATAACAGTGATAGGCACTATTCTGCTGCATAATGAGCACTTTCACTTTTGATACTTTGAGTTCTTTTTGCTGTAAATACTTGTTTACTTAGCTTGTAATGGCACTTTTTCCATATAGTTTGGTATTACTGCATTTAAATCTGAAAACTTCTTCCACCACTGAAAAATGAAATATGATAGACGAGCTGAAAAGAAAATCTGATTTTACAATGCTCTTTACAACTTTTGCATAATTATAATCTAACAAATGCTTATTATATGTCATATTGTATTTTGTATTTTGTTTTAAGATTAATGAAGCCTGAAATAGGTGTTCTATTATAGATTTGATTGCATGTGTTAATGTGGGTGGTCTATAAAGCTAACAGAAACACGAAAAACAAACCAAAAAAACTGCTGTGGGGCTTTGTAGTCCCCCAACCAGAAGGCCATGAAGATGAACCTAAAGTGTCTGTTGTGGCGGTGACACTGATCCCTTTTACCTCTCTCTCGTCTTGTCTGCAGGTATGCTGAGTGGCAGAAGTGCTGTGTGTTGCCCTCGCCTCCCCACCCCGAGCTTCACTTCTCTTCGGTGCACTATTCTCCTCCTGCTACTGTCGTTATTGTTGTGGAGTCTCGTCACTGCCCCGCTTCTTTTCCCCGGGGGAGGACGCAATTTCTCACCAGGATCCCCGTTTGTCACCATATCAGAGACTCTCTATTCCGCATACAAAGTCACATTTATGTTGTGTTCAATGTCAGAGTGGTCTGTGCATCATCAACAACTTACATTATGTGTGGACTGCACTAGCAAAAGGCTTCTCCGGGATTTAGAGAAAGCTGTGGAGGAAAACAATGAGGATGAAAGCCTGCGCCAATTGGAAGAGGAAATAAAAGATGCTTGAATGAACACTTGATGGACTGCTGTAAAATGACTGTCAAAGGCTTTGCTTTGTGCCATGTGGCATTATTTCCCCTGAGCGTCAGTGTTTTTAATGAACTCTTGATCTCGCTCTTGTGTATGTAAATCTGAGATCGTACACACTGAGGATTCAATACAAAATTGATGGGAGTCAGGCAAAAATCTGAGTATCTGAAAATGTTCAGTCATAGGAAACCTTGAAACTAGTTTAAAAAAAAAAAACCTACACCAGAAACTTTTAAAACTCAGAAATCTAATGTTACTGTATGATTACAATTACTATACTTACTACTATTTTTTTTTTTTTTCCAGATACCCTTCACAAAGAACTGAAATGATCCAGTGAAGGTTTTGTTTCATTTCTTCTGTAGAGTTTTATTTCTTTATCAGATGCCGGTTCAATGTGTGAAAAACAAATTGTGGAGTTAAAAACAAAAATCCTATTAAAATGATTTTTCTGTAACATGTCACGGAGTGAGCTGAGGTCATTTTGAAGCCCCTTAGCGGAATAAGAGTGGCATTGTATTGCATGGTACCTAGCATGGTGGATGTGACTGTTCTCTCTCGCTCTCTTTAGCCCTGTATGGTGAAAACATGCCTGATTACCCCGAGGAATGGAATTAGGGGGCTTGAGCTCTGACCATTTACAGAAGCAATTAAACATGAGCCCTGTATCTGTGCTGCTGGAGCTCTTGGGAGGCTGAACTTGGAGCATATCCCGTGGCTGACTGGCTCGGTGGCTGTCTGCCTCTAATAAAGCCTAATCTTAAAGCAGGCTAATTAAAGGGGAGTGGCCCCCTCTACATCCAGGGCATTTGAAACAATCTGATGTATTTACTGTTTACCATGTTCCAATTAAAGCTCCGACACAGACTGGTTTGTTCCAATCGCAGCTCTTTTTTTTTTTTTCCCGCTGCTCTCTGCATGGCTCCTGAAAATTATTTTTCCTAAGCTGCTTCTAATTCGCTCTAACTCTGTGTCCCTTTTTAACGCCATGCAAAAACTTATAGTCTCAGCATAGCGTCGGAGGTTGGGAGTTAATCTTAGTGTGATAGCTGCGGTAGGAAGCAGAAGATAGGATCTGCTCCACTTTCACACCTTGCCTGGGAGCATGGCAGCCATCAAACTCACACCTTAATGCGCTTAGCTATTTCAAAACGTCCCACTTGTCATGGTAGCTGCTGATACGGCATCAATTATTTCTTCCACGTCTGATCAAGAAGCGTCACACAAATTCATTAACGTATGCAAATGATCACAATTACAATTATCTTTGTATCGTGATGGTGAAGAAATAAAACCTCGGCACATTCCCCAGTCCCACAGCACCACAAGTTACACTTTGCATTCAAACTAATCAAGCCTCATCTGCCTTTTTTTCTAATTAGCCGGAACGTTTGCAGATGCCAATTAGCAGGTCCCGTGAAAAGGCTCTTTGCCATGAGGCGTTGTCTTTTATCAGAGCTTCTGCAGGTGTGTGGCTCACCATGTAGCCTGTGTCATAGGAAAGTGTTTATTCCTGCTAATTAATCATATTAACACATGCAGATGAGTGTAATTGCCTGAGCTCCTCCACCTCACACTGTGTGAAGACACAAGATGATGCCAGGATATTTTTACATGCTCATGATGAAGAGGAGCCGTGAAGCCTCCTTCTTGCCCAGACGCTCCTATGATATAGATCCAAGATGGCTGCCCTCCTTTAGCCCAGTTCCCTTCTGATGCTGATCCGCAGGTCTGTCAGCCAGAAGCTCTTTTGAACGACTCGCCAGACGGAGTGTTTGGAATCGGACGATGTGCTGGCGTCAGCTTACACATCTCTGACGCTCCAGTCTGCTTTGTGTGGCCAGATGTGAACTAAAGTCTGAACAGCAGGAGAACACAGGGGCCCAGGTCCCACTTGGTTAATAACTGTTTTCAAAATGGCGTTATTGAACTCTCACTTCATTTTGACTCCATCTTTAATGCTGAATGCTCATTATTACTTTGGTGTTTTTGAACTGCATGTCCATGAGATTACATGTCAACTGCTGATGGTGATACTACATCTTAGCTTGTACAGACGCTATGCTCATGGGACATCAAACTACTTATCGTTTTGGTTTTTTTATCGTTTTTTTTTATCTAACCTGTAGCACTTTGAGAGCTCTGATGAAAAATGCATTATAAATTAAATGTATTATTATTATTATTATTATTATTATTATTATTATTATTATTATCAATAGTAATATTAAACTGTATTAGGGTGGTTATTCTTCTTTTCTATATAATGTGGGATTCACTAAACCATTCATAGCTCACATTTTGAATCTGTGAACACTCTAAACTCTTCACTGCCACCCAAACAACCACAGAATTAGAAAAGCATTGGCGTTGTCACAGTCAAGGGAAATGTCACTGTTTCTAGGTTCTTTGTTGCATTTTTTCATCATGTTGCTGTGGTTCGTGATGAATAAATTAGTGCACATAAGTATTTTTAAGCGGTGACATTTCTCACAGAAATGACTTTGATGAGGGCATGTGGCAAACGGTAATAGATTGTGCCAGATTTGGTGGCAGTGTACAATTTGGAGAGTTGACAGAGTTAGGAGAGAGACAAAAAGTAACCATGGACACTTTTTTTAAATGTAATGCACCACAATCAAAATACCATAGACTGTATTAGGGTGGAGGATAAATCTAGACACAAATAACACAGATCTGCATATCGCCATTGGTAAGTGAAAATGTTTGAGTAAACTGATCCTGGGATCCAGGGACTTTTGCATATGTGCAAGGCTTATCAGTTCAATTGAGCTCTGTGTGGCCAGCACCATCATCTTTATGGACTACATTTGTCTTGGTTCTGTATGGCGTTAATGAAGTTTGACTTTCTGTCTGTTAAGCCATGATGCCTATCATTACTCATGCTCTGAATATTCCAAACAAACTAGAAATGTAAAGTACATTGCTTCCTGTCTGAAGATTTTTCCCAGAAAAGGCTCACACTGGGTGGCTAGAACAGCAATTTAAAAGTAGTGTAGTAGTGTAATGTACATACATCGTTACATCCATCGTGAAATAATGAATGTAAAAACACACAAGACGTTGTATTCGACAGTTGAGCTTCCTATTGTTTTAATAGATTATGGATATATAAATGATTCCACATGACTGAAAAACTAGACAGATGAGTTGACAATGAAAAGGTAATGTGTGTGTGGAGTTTTTGTGTGCCGTAGATGAATGCTGATAGACGTGTCTTGTCCACCCTTAGGCATTGAACTCCACGTAAGTATGTTTGCTGTAAAACCATTTGCTGCCATCTGGTTGTCACCATTTTCAAAATTCAGGCATTTAAATGCAATGATAATGTTTTAAAGGATGTCTGTGGCATTTAGCTGTGCTGACAATCCTTCTGAAAGCTATTTCTGGGAACTCCAATCCCTAAGCACTGAATGACTGTTGAGAAATAGCTACCAACAACTACCAACACACACCTAATTTGTCATAACCACAGTGTGTTAAATGTTCTGCCGATTTCTAGATCCTCTTTGAATTCGCTGAGGTCTCCAGTGCTGCACTGCATACCCCGCATTGTACAGGAGTGAAACATGAGACACTGCTGGAACATGTAGGAAGTGAGGCATGTTGCAGCCATAACTCACAGCCTTCAGCATGGGAGTAGAGGAGCATAATGACAAAGAGAGCACCTTTACAACTCTGAACCTCATAGAGGAATGTCAGGGAGGGGAGAGGGAGAAAAGTTCTCCTGGCCAATCGGAACGCTTTGAATAATTAAAGTGATCGGCTTAATTAGCTCAATTACGTTAATTTGACCACGGAACATGGCCATATGGTGAAAGGAAACAAAAGAGGGGGGAACTAATTAAAAGTAAAATAATGAGGATTTTAATTAACTGGCTCCCCAGACAGCGGAGCGCAGGGATCAGGAGCCTGCTACCATAATTAAAGTGCTGTAACGCTGGCAACATCTCTCCTCTCTTTCTTATATCTGTGAGGGCTCTATCCATCTAATTAAATCTGTAAATAAATTAGCAACATTGAGGGTTCCTGCTTGACTTAACACCGCCTGCAATCCACCCCCCACCCTCCCAATAACACGCTCACCTTACTTTCAGCACACTGCGCCACCCATATGTAGGCAAAGGTTGAGCTAAGGTCTGTCATTAACAGAGGGATGTGGGTAGAGGATTGTGTGTGTGTGTGTGTGTTTCACTCTATCGTGTTTGTGCAGGCCGATGCTTGTGTTTGCTCCCTTTCATAACCCCGGATTCTGTTTTGAAGCTCTATCTGCTGGGAACACTGGCTGACACAGATCAGAGGAGGCCAACAGCGACACCTCCTCCCATCACCTCCTTGTGTTCCACTTGCTCGGGCTGCAACCAGCCGCCATGCATGTTCAATAATGTGCCATCTGGGCTTCCATTCTCTGTCCCTAAAACATTGTACCTCAGTGTCTTACTGCTATCCTTCAGCCACACCTCTCCTGTGCTCTCTATTCTTTCTCCCCTGCACACAGAGCCACAGTCAAACCTGCAGGAGCCCCAGCACTGTGGAAGCAGCAGCTTTTTCATTAAAATGCATTCAGATTGACAAGAGACTTATTTGCATATTAAATTAACAAGCACTTAAGAGTTCTGAGCGAACTGTTACACTGCCAGCTCCGAGTAAATGAGGAGCGAGCGAGCGTTCGACTGTCATTACCCACGGCTGTCACCGTTGGACACGGTTGAGGAATGGTGTATGCAGAGATAGAGAGACACACAGAGACAGATAAATGTGACAGAGTCAACGAATGTATCTCCTCTTCCAACTCCCATGTCCCAACTATGGTTAGAATGATGCATTGGTTTGATGATAATAAGGCTGATACTGGTTTTTCATTACAATCAGTCAGTGTCACCATATGATTGAGTTATTATAGAATTGATTAATGCTAAACTCTTGCTCTTTGGAAAGACCATAACCTGATAATAAGGAACAATTTAGATCAAACACCACACATTTATGGAAGAGTATGTTCTATTAGTAGCAGGGAGTCTTGGAAGTACTAGTAGTATCTTAAAGTGAATAAACAATCCTCTCTATGTCTACTAGTGCACTTCCTGTTCAAAACGTGTCTTTTTGGAACGGGCTGATCGCTTGGCGTCCAATACTGCTGCTTGCAGCTTTCTCCAGAACTTCACACCCTGAGCAATAAGCCTTCCGTGACATACTTTTTAGTTGCGTCCCCCTAGCCGTGCTATTTACGCATAATTTGCTGACAGCTAGCTGTTTGGGACCAGGCTATTTCTGGGAACAAAAGCGTTAATTCCGAAAGTTAGATCACTGGTTCCTGAAATGTTTGAGTTTGCTATAGTGTAACATCTCCTTTATTTGTCTATTCTTGAATGTACTATAGCGAGTGACGGAGAGCAAGCTGTACCCAGCATGCCGTTCGGCGTTATAACAATTAATAGGGGGTCCTCTTTCAAAACACTACACAAGTGTACATAATGCAATATATTGGGGTCGATCAGAGAGCGCAGACCTCTGCCAAGGCCAATAGTCCAGTCTTCTATGATATGCAAATCTGCAACCGCAACCATTATGTCTGGATATGTTTCCAAAACCATTAGAACCAGTTTTTCCCCTTGCCAATTTATTTAGCCCCCTTTCTGACAAGCTAGCATGACATTATTTATTTGCTATCTATTTACCAGAAGAACCAGCAGTCAGGAACACTATTAAATGTATGTTGTGACCACTATTTAACATGTTACATAATGCACAATTTAAGGGGTTTCACTGTAAGCTAATACTATAAATATAACATGATAATCCATCACAGAAACTGAAACTCACCACCTAAACGTTGCCACTGAGTATCTGTGGCATCCCGGTTCGCAAACATAAAGGAGATGGCCAAAAATATACAGAGCGACCTATAAAGCCAGAGCCCCACCTAGTAGAATGGTCACACCATGCCACTGGTTACTAATGCACGTGAAAAATAAATACATAATATTTGTGTATCCACCCAGGGTTTTGGATCCACTCCAAAAATGTAATGGGTTCTTCCTTGGCCCATGGTACACCCTTCCAGCAAGTTTCATGGCATGTCCCATAGATCTCAAGAGAAAGTTGAATATGTTTGTTTTAATGTTCCAGGAAGCCATTGGTTTCCATTCATTTCTGTTTGGTATGCAAATCAATTAGCAGACTCCATCCATCCATCTTCATCCGCTTATCCGGTGTCGGGTCGCGGGGGGAGCAGCTCCAGCAGGGGACCCCAAACTTCCCTTTCCCGAGCAACAGGGGTAAGGACTCATTCCCTACCTGGAGTAGGCACTCCATCGGTTTCCTGCTGAGAACCATGGCCTCAGATTTAGAGGTGCTGATCCTCATCCCAACCACTTCACACTCGGCTGCAAACCGATCCAGTGAGTGCTGAAGGTCGCAGGCCGATGATGCCATCAGGACCACATCATCTGCAAAGAGCAGCGATAAGATCCCCAGCCCACCGAACTGCAACCCCTCCCCACCCCGACTACACCTTGATATCCTGTCCATAAATGCTACAAACAGGATTGGTGACAAAGCGCAGCCCTGGCGGGGGCCAACCCTCACCTGAAACGAGTCCGACTTACTGCCGAGAACCCGGACACAGCTCTCACTTTGGTCGTACAGAGATTGGATGGCCCTGAGAAGAGACCCCCTCACCCCATACTGCCGCAGCACCTCCCACAGTATCTCCCGGGGGACCCGGTCATATGCCTTTTCTAGATCCACAAAACACATGTAGACCCGTTGGGCATACTCCCAGGCTCCCTCCAGGATCCTTGCGAGAGTGAAGAGCTGGTCCGTTGTTCCACGACCAGGACGGAATCCACAATGTTCCTCTTCAACCCGAGGTTCGACTATCGGCCGAACCCTCCGTTCCAGCACCTTGGAGTAGACTTTACCAGGGAGGCTGAGAAGTGTGATACCCCTGTAATTGGCACACACCCTCTGGTCCCCCTTTTTAAAAAGGGGAACCACCACCCCGGTCTGCCACTCCTTTGGCACCGTCCCAGACTTCCACGCAATGTTGAAGAGGCGTGTCAACCAGGACAGCCCCTCCACACCCAGAGCCTTGAGCATTTCTGGATGGATCTCATCAATCCCAGAGGCTTTGCCACTGTGGAATTGTTTGACCACATCAGTGACTTCCACCTGGGAAATTGACAATGATCCCCCATCATCCTCCAGCTCTGCCTCCAACATAGAGGGCATATTAGTCGGATTCAGGAGTTCCTCAAAGTGCTCCTTCCACCGCCCTATTACCTCCTCAGTTGAGGTCAACAGTGTCCCATCCTTACTGTACACAGCTTGGATGGTTCCCCGCTTCCCCCTCCTGAGGTGGCGAACAGTTTTCCAGAAGCACCTTGGTGCCGACCGAAAGTCCTTCTCCATGTCTTCTCCAAACTTCTCCCACACCCGCTGCTTTGCCTCTTTCACGGCAGAGGCTGCAGCCCTTCGGGCCCTTCGGTGCCTGTAACTGCCTCCGAGTCCTCTGGGATAACATATCCCGGAAAGACTCCTTCTTCAGTCGGACGGCTTCCCTGACCACCGGTGTCCACCACGGTGTTCGTGGGTTACCGCCCCTTGAGGCACCTAAGACCCTAAGACCACAGCTCCTCACTGCAGCTTCAGCAATGGAAACTTTGAACATTGTCCACTCGGGTTCAATGACCCCAGCCTCCACAGGGATGCACGAAAAGCTCCGCCGGAGGTGTGAGTTGAAAGTCTGTCGGACAGGGGCCTCCTCCAGACGTTCCCAATTTACCCGCACTACCCGTTTGGGCTTACCAGGTCTGTTCAGAGTCTTCCCCCACCCCCTGACCCAACTCACCACCAGATGGTGATCAGTTGACAGCTCCGCCCCTCTCTTCACCCGAGTGTCCAAAACATACGGCCTCAGATCAGATGAAACGATTATAAAATCGATCATTGACCTTTGGCCTAGGGTGCTCTGGTACCAAGTACACTTATGAGCATCCCTATGTTCGAACATGGTGTTTGTTATAGACAATCCATGACTAGCACAGAAGTCCAACAACAAACCACTCTGGTTTAGATCAGGGAGGCCGTTCCTCCCAATCACGCCTCTCCATGTGTCTCCATCATTGCCCACGTGCGCGTTGAATTCCCCCAGCAGAACAATGGAGTCCCCCACTGAAGCCCCATGCAGGACTCCAGTCAAGGTCTCCAAGAAGGCCGAATACTCCGAACTCCTGTTTGGTGCATATGCACAAACAACAGTCAGAGTTTTCCCCCCCACAACCCACAGGCGTAGGGAGGCGACCCTCTCGTCCACCGGGGTAAACTTCAACGCAGCGGCGCTCAGCCGGGGGCTTGTGAGTATCCCCACACCCGCCCGGCATCTCACACCCTGGGCAACTCCAGGAGAAGAGAAGAAAAGAGTCCAACCCCTATCCAGGAGTATGGTTCCAGAACCGAGACTGTGCGTAGAGCTAAGCCCCACCAGATCTAACCGGTAGCGCTCCACCTGCCGCACCAGTTCCGGCTCCTTCCCCCACAGAGAGGTGACATTCCACGTCCCCAGAGCCAGCGTCTGCTGCCCGGGTCTGGTCCGTCGAGGCCCCTGACCTTCACTGCCACCCGTGTAGCAGCGCACTCGACCCCAGCGGTTCCTCCCACAGGTGGTGGGCCCATGGGATGGAGAGGGAGTTGCCACGTTGCTTCTTCGGGCTGTGCCCGACCGGGCTCCGTGGCAAACCCGGCCACCAGGCGCTCGCTGACGAGCCCGCCATCTGGGCCTGGCTCCAGACGGGGGCCCCGGGCTTCCTCCGGGGCAGGGTAACTTCACCTCTTCTACGTTGTTTCATAGGGTTTTTGAACCATTCTTTGTCTGGCCCCTCCCCTGTGACCACTTTGCCTTGGGAGACCCCACCAGGAGCACACAGCTCCAGACAACACAGCCCTCAGGTTCATAGGGACACACAAACCTCTCCACCACGATAAGGTGATGGTTCCCGGAGGTTATTAGCAGACTCTTTAGCATTATATTGTCACTTTACTTACTTTACTTTTACTGACTGTTACTAGCTACTACTTAACTACTTATATTATGCATATACTAAAATATGACTGTATTGACCACTTAGCAGCAATCTCAAGATTATCGGCTCTACTTTAGCCATCAATGGCATCAAAATATACATCTTTATTTGTATCTGTCTTCACAAAACCATATCTGTCAATCTTACTTTTAAAAAGATTACACCTCCACTTTGTGTGATTGTGATGATGATGTTCCCAGCAGTGCCTTGTGTTAGGTGAGCACACAGGGGTGTTGTATCAATACCAACCTTAGCTTTGGGAGAAACCTGATCTCACCGCAGAGACTCACAGACAGCAGAAGGTTGTTCGCAAAGTGATTGAAGAACCAGTTTACAACCCTTTTCCCTGAAGTGCTCCGCTGACACCGTCAGCTTAGTATCCAGAATGCAAAGCTGATAATGTGAATGATAATGTAAGATTTGCTTTTTTCCTCCTGTGTAATTGTACGGCAATGATAACAGTTTGGACAGGAGCTGAGTTATCTTGTGAACAATGGTTATGATTTTCATTTAAATGTCATCTTCTTTCTCAAAAAGAAGCAAATGAATATTGAAATTGAGCAAACCGTCGTCATTTAATTAGAAGAGAAATCTCGCAACAATTTGGTTTAACGATGAAAACAAGTGCTTAGTAGAGCGGGTTTCCTCAGCCGGGCACCAGTTCTGTGCAAGAAGCTGCCAAACTTATTCAGTCACTTCCTGCAAATCACTCCTTCAAAACCTTTACAAACTTGCCTCTACTTTGTTTTTGTGTTTGATTGATTGCTATCCTCTTTCTGATTGTCATTTTATTATGTGCTCATTTTGTTACTGTCCTCTGTGATTTATAATCTGTTCATTTTGTCGTAGCAGTTGTATCACTTTTTCATTTTGCTTTTACTCGTATTGCACTTTGTAACTTTGTCTCAAAAGTGATTTATAAATAAGCTTATTTTTTTCAGTCTGATGCCATGGAAAACAAGTGAAATTATCTGAGCCTGCAGAACCTATTTCAACTGAAATGTATTGTATTTCACTGCATTGTGATGGTTTCAATTGTATTTGTGGCTGTAATGAACGTTATTTCTCATACGCCGTATCTCTCTTAAAGAAAACACACGTCCATCTCAATGAGCCAGTAGAGAAACCTGACCTTTGAGAGTTGGAAAACAATCAAGGGAAAGAGAAGAAATTAAATGCAGGACTTCTTTAACAATCTCATTCACTCATTATTCTTCAGGAAGAGTAATAAGTAAGAGAAGTGGAAGAGAAATTTACTTGCCCCACTGGACAAGTTAAAACTCAAATAAAATTAAATAAAATCCCATGTTACTTCACGTTATGTGCCACTCTATCACATCTATGTTACCGATTTGAAACAAATACATTTTTTTCCGGGATTTCCGAGCTCAGAACTCGGACAACCATCGAGTACCCCGAGCTCAAAATCCAACATGGCCGCCCTGTGCACTTTTGTCTTATTTGTGTCTTCAGTCATACACACAGTCCTGTCCAACTTCTTCAACAGCGCAATGCGTTGTTATAAACTGGCATTGCCCACAATGGCTATCCTGGCTAGAACAAATGGAACCATGACAATTGGACTGTTGTTTGTTTCCCATTTCCCATCCACAGTCAACATTTTAACCATGACCATGATTGTTCCCTAACTCAAACCAATTCCATTTACCTCAATTGTTTTGACAATTAGGCAAATCAGGCAGATATCTTGAGGAAAGATATGTCAAAACCTGGACAAATAAGAGCAAAACTATCTACAAGTCTAGATTCCACGAAAGGTAAGTGAGACAATACCATTTTTGTTGGTAATGTAGGTGAAATTACTCTTTAAAATTGGAAGCTTGTTCATCCAATAATGTAAGACAAGGGTTCATATCCTGAACTCATTCTAACACATTGTATACTGGCAAAGTCTGTCCAAAAACATTAGTATTAGTGCTCAAAAGCTCATGTGCCAGTAAAAGCCTTATATAAATGGTAAGTGTAATTCCCGTAGACATTGCCCTGGCTCTTCTCAAGTCCTCCCATGTAATTTGAATCTTGTTTTTTTCCAGGTAGTCACAATCCTGCCTAACAGGGCCGCCGCCGAGCGTCACCTTCATCATTAGAGGAGGAACTGCCAAACTGTTGTCAGATGAGCGTCAGGGGATCAAGCTTGCCTGTTTGTCTTGAGACAGTTTTTACGATAGGAGAGCTGGGAAAGGCCAGGCCCTCATCAACCCCCCACTCCACCGAACCAGGTGGAACACACGTGCGTTCATTAGCGCCCTTTAATGAGGAGCAGATGCAACAATGCCGCCTCTCACTCTCTCGCTCTCACACACAAACACGAAGAGCTGTGCATAAAGACACACACACACACACACACACACACACACACACACACACACACACACAATATAGATACTCCTGTTAATGCTATGGAAGGTCATGGAAGCAATGATAATGTGTATTTATATTCATGCACACACACGCATGCACACATGCACACTCACACACACGCACACTCGCAGGCACAGACTTTCTCACATTTAAATAAATAGATTCTCACATGAAAATCCACACTAAATGTGTGTGTGCATGTATTCAACACACACACCACCTCCCATACATTGGCCTATTCATTCAGTCCTATTGGGGGGGTCTTTCACAGCTCAGACGTGTGGGCCTCATTTGTCCAATTTAGATGAATGACTGAGATCATATATCATTCCCCTTATGTCAGACTATTTTTATCTCGGAGGAAGTCGATGTTAGCGAGCTGCAGGAGACAGAAAAATGCCCCGTCGGTGGATTTGGGTTGAGCTTTTACTGGTGTGAGAGGCTGAACTTCTCATCATTCACAACAGAAACAGATGGGGGGCTGGGGGTGTTCAGGTCTTGATGAAGGAAAGACACACACAACCAGCTGATGAACATATTGGCTGTTGTTGTTACCAGTTAATGTCAGAGCAGCTTGTGTAAATCCTTAAATTCTGGAAAAGTATATTCTTTTACCAAAGTCGATTTATGTTAATGTATGCAAAGCTCATATATTTTAGATAAATAAAGCAAACTAATGTTGTTTCTGGTTTGTTTAATCAGTTCACTAACAGAAATATAAAAAAATATATATGTACACTACTGGTCAAAAGTTTTGGAACACCCCAATTTTTTTTGGTTTTTATTGAAATTTTAGCAGTTCAAGTCCATTGAATAGCTTTAAATGGTACAAAGGTAAGTGGTGAACTGCCTGGGGTTAAAAAAAAGTAAGGTTACCCAAAACCGAAAAAAAATGTACATTTCAGTATTTTACAAAAAGGCCTTTTTCAGGGAACAAGAAATGGGTAAACAATGTAAAGCTGTTCTGCAGCAATAGAGGTTGATCAAGCTTTGAGAGTTGGTGTTACCAATTCCCACAGGTGTTCCAACTCGTCTGGATTACTTACAACCCCCTCTGTTTGTATAAAAGTATTGTTGGAACACACTGTGGTACTGTACACTCTTAAGCATTATTTGAACAATATTGTACTGCTGAAAGTAGTGTGTTGCTATAAAAATGGCGGGAAGATTCAATGGAAGAGAGACAGACCATCATAACACTTAAGAATGTTGGTGTTTCCGACAGAGAAATTGCGAAGAAAGTCAAGGTGTCAGTGAGTACAGTATTCTTCACTATCAAAAGGCTGACAGGAAGAGGTCTGGCAGACCCAAAGCCACAACAGAATCAGAAGACAAGTTTCTGAGAGTCAACAACTTGCGTGATAGGTGGCTCACAGGACAACAGCTTCAAGCACAGCTTAATAGTGGTCGTAATAAGCAAGTCTCAGTTTCAACTGGAAAGAGAAGACTTCGAGCTGCAGGTCAGAATAAGAAAAAGAGGCTTGCCTGGGCCAAGAAACATCGTCAATGGACTACTGAAGAATGGAAGAAGGTATTATGGACTGAAATCTTCGGTTTATAACGCAGGATTTTTGTACGCCGACGAGTAGGCGAAAGGATGGTTCCTCATTGTGACATCAACTGTTAAACATGGAGGAGCAAGCATGATGGTCTGGGGCTGTTTTTACAGCAAGGTAATGACCCAAAACATAAGTCCAAGCTATGCCAGAACTACCTTAGCAAAAAATAAGATGGTAAGCTTAACAACATGGAGTGGCCAGCACAGTCACCAGACTTAAACCCCATTGAGCTGCTTTGGGATGAACTGGGCAGAAAAATGAAAGCAAAGCAACCTACAAGTGCCACACATTTATGGGAACTTCTGCAACAGAGTTGGGAAGAACTTTCTGAAGAATATTTGATTTCCATTGTAGAAAGAATGCCATGAGTGTGTTCAGCTGTTATATCTGCCAAAGGGGGCTACTTTGATGAGTCAAAAATTTTGAATACATTTTGGTTTATAAATTGATTCCATGATTTATTTTTTAACTTAAATTGTTCATTTGTTCTAAAACTTTTGACCGGTAGTGTATATATTTTTATGGGAGATGTCATGTAACCTTTTTCTTTGTTAATCAGGTGCATCCGGCAAACCCGCTCTGTAGTTGCAGATGCTGCACAGAAATACAGTACTTGGCAGGTAGATAAACTTTTGTTTGTCAAAGAAATAGTTCCAGTACTCAATGACAAATTTAATTTTAATCTCTGTTAGTATTAAACAAATGAGATGCATGTTAATTAGAACTAGGCTTACTGCTTTCAGTCTTTATGCTAAGTAGGGCTGGGCATCGTTCAAAATCTTTTGATCCGGTGCCAATTTCGATACCTCAGTTTCGATACCGATTCCTAACGCTAATTTTTTCGATACCATATGTTTTAAAATCCATTTCAACATCAACAAAAATACAGTAAACACAAAGCTTTTATTATCCACCTTAATTGTGAATAAAAAAAGTTTTCAAAATAAAAAAATTCTGGTAAAACTGCTCACTTAGAGTAACATTATTAAAAGTGCCTTGCCTTGCAAGCTCAGCCTGTCAGTCAGTCATCAGGGCAGAGAAACCACTGTTGTGCCTGCTGGTCTAAGAGGAAGTGTAACGTAGGCAGCACAGCGACCGCTTTCAGCTCGCCATTAATATCATATCGCAGCAAACGGTGTCTGCGTGAAGTTTTGAAAAAAAACTGTAACCACACTCAAAACCACTTTATCGGCATCGCCGTGACTCTCTGTGACTTCAACAAAACTGCAGACAGTTTACTCTGTCCGCACCTCTCCGTGTGTGTCTGTGTGTGTGTGTGTGTGTGTGTGTGTGTGTGTGTGTGTGTGAGCTCCACTCTGTGTCAATATGCAGAAAGGACAGACAAGCTTGTGCTTACTAGCTCCGACGCTTTTGGAACCGAAATTTGGCACCGAAAGATAAATAATTTTTTGATGCCATAAAAGTATCAACGTTCGGTACCCAGCCCTAATGCTAAGCTAGGCTAACCACTCCTGATTCCAGCTCTGTTCTTTACACACAGAGATAAGATTGATCTTCTCATTTCACTTTTGGAAAGAAAGCAAATAATCACATTTCCCGAAAGGTTGAAATTTTTAATTTAAGGTAACACTGATGCTAGTCTGGTGCAATGGATGTACATTGCTGGGATAAAGCCTTAAGGCTGATTTATAGTACGTAGGCTCTACGCAGCGCCTACGCCATAGTGTTGGGAGGATCTATACTTGTTTGCTGGTGTGTCTGCTTCATACTAGCATATCTCTTGAAGAGATAGCAGGTACTCAATGTGTGTGTGTGTGCGCGGGGAGAGTGTGAGAGAGCGAGTGAAAGAGTGACGGGGATTAGCTCCGGGTACAGACTCCTGCAGCGGAGATGGAGAAACAAAGAGTCTCCTCTGTGCTTTTTGATCATGGTCAGAAACCTGTATCAGGAAAAGTTAGCCCTCTCCCCGATTTCATGTTTTTCACGGAGAAGAATCAGCCGGAAATGAGTAGGAGGAAAGGCTTGTGTCGGCCTGCATCGCTGTGACTTAAAAGTTAAATTTCTGGGGAGGTGCATGTCAGGCTAAGGCATATGAGCCGTATCTACACAAACCTAGGTAAGGACTTACATACTTACGTACCTATGGGGGTAGATCCAAAGCAGAACCATAAACCATTTATCCCTCCCCTTCCGCTATCTATTTTGCAAGGGGACCATCGCTGCATCTTGGGCTGAGTGCCGTCCAGGACAGTTGTAATTGATTTAAAGAAATACAAACAATCCATTGCGTTTTTTCCTCTATCCCAGAATAGATATGCGGTGTAGCCACACACTACATACTTCAGCGCTGACACAGTGCTATGAAGATAGGTCTGGCAATGCAAGACTACACTGATCCTTAATTGTTTTGTTTTTTTACTTTCAATGGCAAAATCTTTCAATTGAATTTTATTTATAGTGTCAAATCATAACAGAAGTTATCTCAGGACACTTCACAGATAGAGCAGGTCTAGACCACATTCTGTAATTTACAAAGACACCACCATTCCCCCGAAGAGCAAGCATTTGGTGCGACAGTGTCAAGGAAAAACTTTAAACAGGCAGAAACCTCAGGCAGACCTTGACTCTTGATTGGCAGCCATCTGCCTTGAGTGGTTGTGTGTGTGTGTGGGGGAGAACATGACTCATAATACTTACAACAACAGTGGGTATAATGAAATTACATGATGAACAGTGGCAATTATAGTAACAGTAAAGATAATATAACTGTGACTACAGTGATAAAATCCCATCAGTTTTATTTAGCTATTGTCTCTGAAAACCTCCAATGTCCAAATGCTAACTTTTCAGAGGCAAAAAATAATCATTATATGCATTTCAGTTATCCAACAGCCCGACATTTGAAAGAGTTTCACGGCAGACGGTTATCCCAGTATACAGATCAGTATCTGCATCTGGAACATGGCAATCTGTAATATATGGCAAATGCAGTAGTCAAACTGTTACGGACAGGAACCTTCTCTAAACACATCTGTTTTCTAAACTAGTCGGTTGTTTTGTCCAGAAAACCTCGCCACGTGAGTGTTTCAACCCTGACTGCTTTCTACCAGAGGGCCAGGCTTTAAAGCCACAATCCCCTTATTGCCCATTAAAGTTAACTCACAACATCCCAGCCTTGTTCCCTAATTGAGGCCTCTGAACTGGGGGAGCAGGTGGGGTTCGGACTGCCACGCTGGGTTTAGATTCAGCACCCCCTGAGCTAAGCTAGCATCAGCAAAACGCAGTAGGAGAAACAATATATGAGATGCTCGCATTACAAACTGTAATACACACAGAACCAGTGGTAGAAGACTCAGAAGTGACATCAACAGAAATAATTTGTGTCAGAGGCTTTGCGCCAGCTTTTTTTTAGACCAGTCAATATCATTGTTGAAGCAAATATGTTCGGAGATGAGTCATTTTAAATGAAATTACCTTCTTCTGCACAAATAATGGTCCTTGCTTACTTATTCCCCGACATCCCTGTCAACCTAAAAACAAGTTTTGCATGTGAATGAAGGTGTAAGCATAGCAGCTTCAAAAATCACATTGAATTTCATAACTTAACACCATTTCATCAGCCGGGGAGTTAGTAAGCTGACGCTCACTAGCGTTTTATGATTGGCAAGCAGGAAATCATATGTAGAAATATGCTTCATTATATAAGAAATCAGTGTGATAGTGAATATAAGCTGATAAAAGAAGTCTGATGAGGGGAATCAGCGGACAGTGTTGAGCAGCAGTGATAGTCTAATGCCAACATACTGGTAGTGGGCCTTTGACTGCAGTTGCTACTTTGGATGCTTACAGTTATCATCTTAATCTAGACAGTTTACATTAAAATGTTGGTAGTCAAGTGTAAGTCAGCACATCTTTCCTTAACTGCCAGTTTGGATGCTTAAAGGTGTCCTGCCATACAAAACCTTTTTTAATTGCATTTTTTTAAATATGTTAGGTCCATATGTGTTTGTGTTATGTTTTGAATGTGAAAATGAACTGCTACCTCCTCTGTCAGCTCTAGCCACTGAAAAGAAATAAGCGGAGAAATCAGGCCAGTTACAAAAGCTGGTCAGTCTGACATCATATTGCCTGAGCTCATTACTATTCATAAGCTCGCCCAGTTGGGCTGGGTAAAGGATGGTGACAGCCAGGCTTGCATTGGCTAGCTGTTAGCCAATCAGATTCAAACAGCTTAGCTTGTTGAATATTAATGAGAGCTGGCAGAAATCGAGCTGAGTCTTCCTGTAGGCTTTCTATACCACGCTAGAATGGCTTGAAACAAGGTAACCAAGGCATTTTTTCCACGTGTGCAGGGGCCCTGGATTAGCCAGACAATTAATTATTATTTTGATATTACTTCAGCGCGAAAAAAAAGACCCTAATTGGCCCATAAGAAACATTTATTTTTTAATTGACCCATTGTTTTTTTCAATTGACTCTGGGCTAGCCAAAAAACACTTTAGTCAAAAATATCACACTATTTTTTTCCATACACCCCCTACTTTCAAATTGAAATGGACTAGTCCGTAACGGTGCGCGGCGCGAAAGATAAACACAGTGACAGGAGAGCTTGGAAGTAAACAAACAGAGACGAAACAAGATTAGTCTAAAAAAAGAAAAAAGACAAAGATGACAAACCTTTTTTACGACTATTGTTGGGGATACAGACATGAAGAACAACAGTCCAAAGTGATGAATATGCCGCTACAGCAGCAGCTAGCTGTGAAGTGGCGCTAGGTGAGGATAACGTTAACCAAGACAATGAAGAGGACAGCATATTTTAAAACAGCACCCTCTTTGGGATTTCTGCCTGCATGCAGTTTCGGGTGTGCATCTGCCAGGCTAGAACAGTGATAGAGATCATGGAGAAGAAACGCAAAGGAGGTGCTGAGAAGCTGCGTGAGAAAAAAAACGCTGCCAAATGTGTCAAATGGACAGACATGTTTTGGCCAGTAGCAGGACCTCCATCAGCTCCCGTGGCCGATGATAGCGGTGCTGGTGTCGGCTACAGTGACATGCACAGTGAGGTGGAGACTCAGGAGGAGAGGGACAGAGATGAGGGAGTGAGGCTACAACCTGCGGTAAACACAACTCCCCTTAAAACACTTAACCCCTTGATAAAACTGAGTGGTGGACAAACTGTTGATGATAACACTACAACAATAAAAGAAATAGGCATGCTATACCGTATCTTTGCATTAGTTTGGCTACATGCGCGGGTATCTGAGTCTTGACTGATCATTTTCTCACCGTTTTATTATTAATAGTCTATATTAGACTGCCTTTCATTCAACAAAGTAGCCTACATCTTAATAATAAGCAAAACACCACCTTAAGGTTCATCAAACCTTAAGCTTGTGCTTGTGCATTTGTGTCCTTAAAGTAGCCTAGATAAACGTTGCACATCATGCAAGTTTTCTTAATGAGAATTGTAGCTTTTCTATCTGCATTGGCAGACAAAAACTCATGCTAGACCTCTTGAAATTAAAGCACAGGGCCTCTTCAGTCGTGAAATGATAATATATATAAATTGTTTTATGATTCATGAGGAGTATACCGTTTTATTATATTACTCTAATGTACTCTAGTACTGTACTTGAGTCCAAATGTTGAGGTACTTGAGTCTTTTCTTTTCATGCCACTTTCTACTTCTACTCCGCTACATTGATCTGGTACAGCTTTAGTTACTAGTTACGTTAGTTACTCCACTACATTCATCAGTTACAGCTTTAGTTACTACTTACTTTAGTTACTCCACTACATTCATCTGTTACAGCTTTAGTTACTAGTTACTTTACACATTAAGATTTCTGCACACAAAACACACGTCATTTATAAAATGTTATGTTTGATTCTAAACTAAACTAGCCAACAATATAACGGCCTACAAGTCAGCTGAGATGAATAGACCATTAAACACTAGTTGATTGACAGTATTGTTTGGTTTGTTTAAAAAATATGAGGATTTTTCGACATTCAGTACTTTCACTTTTAATATTTCAAGTACATTTTCCTGATGATACTTACATACTTTTACTTAAGTAACATTTTCAATGCAGGACAGTATGGTATTAGTACTTTTACTGAAGTAAAAGATCTGAATACTTCTTCCACCACTGGTAGTGATGTTGTGATTTTGCCTCAGTAAAACCAGGTGTTCTGCACTGCTGCAGATGCTGTAGCCTACCTGTTAGTTTAGAAAGCTAAAAGTGATTACCAGCTTGCTGTTGAACTGTGAATCCAGGGAATTCTGCTGCTTTGCTGTTTAGTTACATTTTCATTGTAATTGTTTTGGTGCTGTGGTGGCAGAGGATAATATCTGGTATTCTTTCCACTTACATCTCTGTTGATGTTAGTTTTATGATGTAGTTTACTCATTTTACCTATGTGGTGTGGTGGTAGTTGGTGTGTGTGTGTGTGTGTCAGTTAAAATTATTATTATTATTATTTGCATGTGGACCATGTATGGCACTAAATACATGTTTCCAGTAAAGCACAATGATTAAGGGGGGGCCTCACACAAAGAGCAGCCTAGGGGCCCCTGACCACCTTAATCCGCCCCTGGTGGCAGGGCACCTTTAAAGGTGCTCTAAGCGATGTTGGGTGACGTTACTTCTTGTTGACGTTCAAAGTATTTTCAAACAAAATGAAGACTAGCTCGCTCCTCCCTCCTCCTCATCCTGTTCCCTCCATTCTGTGCTTCAGCGGGTCTGGGAAAGGTTCATTGACAGCTCATTTCCAAAGGGGCGTCACCAACGGATGCCGCTCAAATCCTTCTTGTCCATTATTGGCTGAACACTGGAACACGGTTTGTGTATGTTTGCATGGTCACACTTTGCATGTTGTTTTTGTTAGCATGTGTTGACCCTAGGCTGTCTACAGAGACCGCGTTTTTTTACAGTGTATTTAGGGGACCGGCAGATAGTGAGGAGATGTTTGCTGTATGTGACAAAAAATGTTGTAGCCTAAAAAACATGTGACATCCCTTAGAGCACCTTTAAGGTAAACTGAAAATATATACTTTATGAGCACTCATGCAATGGGATCTTGCTGTTTGCCTCAGTTGCACCAGAACTAAACTCATCCTTTGTTTTGGTGGCAATATTTGTTAAAGGCAAAATATTTGTCTGGAGAGAGTCGTCTCTCCCGCCCCCTCCTCCCAAGACTCGAAGTTTACGGAGGTTGCCAAGTTGAGAACACAGCATCACTGTTGCTAGACGCTAGTCTTACATAGCCAGACATTACTTCACAGCACAGCGGAGTAGCTAACGTTAGATGCTGGCTATGTTGACAGTTATAAAAGCCCGTGCTCACATGAAGCTTTGTACCCAACTGACAACCACTATATCTCGGCTTAAAATTATGGCAACGGCCGCTTATAACACCACTACCTCGCCATCCTCCCTTCCCGTCTGACAGACCC
Organism: Perca flavescens; assembly: GCF_004354835.1. Classification (NCBI taxonomy): domain Eukaryota; kingdom Metazoa; phylum Chordata; class Actinopteri; order Perciformes; family Percidae; genus Perca; species Perca flavescens. The sequence continues at coordinate 9,223,877 of NC_041335.1, forward strand.
ACTTCGTCGGCTTAAAATTACGGAAACAACTGCTAAAAATAGTGCAAACTCACAGTCCTCTCTACCGATTTACAGACACCCTTTAATTTTAATATTTTTCAATGAATATGAGAATATTGATCAAAAAAATTAGCATTCCCTCCAATATCCTGTTTCATATCGCAATCTCAGTTAGATATTTTCCTCATATCGTGCAGCCCTAGTAGTAAAGGGTAAGTATTGTTATCGCTAGGTCTATCTGATTTACACAACAAATTACACTTAATGGCAGGCTGGATTATAGTTTTAAACAAATTTGCTCGAGGCAGCACAAAGATGTGTTTGTGTGTGTGTGTGTGTGTGTGTGTGCGCGTGTGTGTACAAAATAAGTTAAAAATGTTTCAAATTCAGTGAACAAAATCAACTTCAGTGAAAAAAACTTTCACTTTCATCTAATGTGTGCAACTTTACTTCATAAACACACAGAGGAACGGTGAAAAAATAGAAATTTAAATACAGTGTCAGTTCAGGCAGAGCACTAAAATCATGTTTGTATTAGCTGATTGGCATCAGCTGCTCATTCATGCATCACAATCTGTGGCTCATTTACAGCTGTGTTGCTACTAGCTGACTAGCATTATCCAATCATATTCATACAGGTGTACAGAGCTGCCATTATAACCTGACACTATCACTTGGCTGATTCACAGGTGCCAATGTAGTTTTCTGGTGCAGCTCCCTCCACCACCCCAACATTCTCCTTATGTGTTCATGAGCTTTTTGGTTTGGTTGATTTCACTAAGAATAGATCTAATGTTCATGCAGGTATTTATCATGGGGATTAGTTCTTCCGGCAGAATCCATGTTACTGGACGGTCAGCCACTGTGGTACATAGGCATATGCCGATCCCCTGGTGGCACATGCCACTCACTACAGTGGCATTTGCCGGCGGCTGATGGAATATGCCACTGACAGCGGCATTAAATGATCCTCTGGCAGCACTGACTGCTCACTACTCCGACCTGTGCCGGTTGTGTTCCCTGGTAGGATTGGGCATCGAGAACCAATTCCTACTTGGAATCGTTCCAAAAAATTACGATTCCAGTAGAATCGTTTCTTTATTGGAGTCGTTTGGTAGCCTGGTTGACACCAGACCCTTCTCAGTTGTAACTGAGAGTGGGTCTGGGAAAGGTTCATTGACAGTTCATTTCCAAAGGGGCGTCACCAACAGAAGCCGCTCAAATGCCTCTGGGCGCAACTGGATAGTCCTTCAACCAATCAGACCAACGATCCGGGTGATGCTGCTTTTCGGTAGCCGTCATGTTGAATGTAAACAAAAAGCTGCTCACCGTCGCTGCGCTATCGTTGCCGCATAAAGCCCGCCTCAGCGGTTGTGATTGGTGCCTCGATTTTGGGGACATTGGAAATGGGTGTGAATGGACTGACTTGCAGAGCAAATCTCAAATTTGCCGGAAGTTCGTCAGGGTTTACCCAGGCTAATCGTTTGGAGGATTTGGTTTCAAATCCGATCATTGCTTCCCAATTCAATATGCGCAAGTTTTGGTTTCCGAAGCAGCCAGGCGTTTGTGGGTTGCAGCCTTGGAGCACAGTAAGCAGCGCTCTAGTGTGGCTTTATTTTAAATTGAAAAAGCCCCGTAAAACTGCAAACCACCACTGAATCAAAATAAAACTTTCCTCTTATTTGTGAAAATAGGCATGTGACCCGTTTCAACTCCACCCCTCAAAGAATCGAGAATCAATAAGAACCGTAATCGAAAGGAAGAATCGGAATTGGAATCACAATTGTCAAAATCCAAACGATACCCAACCCTATCCACCGGCACACCGTGTAATGTCAGGTGGACGTGGTAACGTTAGGCAACGGTTAGTGACAAACAGTTAAGTAATTTCATATATCCTTATCCTAGCAGATGTAGTCAAAAGTATTAGAGCTAACATGAGCTAACATACCGTAGTGGCTTATTCCCACAGACTGCACTTACGCCACAAACCGTTTACTCATTCAAGTGGCCTTATGGTGAATAATAAATAACGTTATGCCATACATATACCTGATTAATGTTCCACAATATGGAGTTTGATATGATGGAATGTGTGATCACGTTTCTACTATTAAACATGCCAAAAGTAATTTTATTTTTGGTTTTATTATGGTGTAAAGCACAGTTTAGTTATCTTTAAGGTTGTTAGCTTTCAATCTCTTTTATGGATTAACGTTAGTCAGACTGTTAGCTATAGCTCTAACATTAATTTAGGTAATGATGATATATAAAATGACTTAGGCTACTTAACGTTACTTTCCTTTCAAAAGCATCACTCATATCCCAGCAACAGAATGGACGAGATGAAACGTATAACACTGATACGATGAGGCTGGAGTGCCACAGGCATTTTCCCCTTTATGAAATAAATATAACTTAAAAATGTCCTTTTGTTGATGAGTACGAACCCATTACTTTGATTACACATTTGATGCAGGGATAACTTAACACTCCACCTACAACCTACAACCACTCAACCATCTATACAATTCTGAAAAGCTAAGTGCAAGCAGGAGAGTATGTTGATCAGAGGTGCAGCTGAAAGGTCAAAGTGTGTGTGTGTGTGTATGTGTGTGTGTTTGCATGTGCATGTGCATGCACGTTGTGTGTGTGTGTGTGTGTGTGTGTGTGTGTGTGTGTGTGTGTGTGTGAGGTTTGGCATTTCAGACAGAGATATCATTGCAGAACAGGGTGAGAGGTGTACAATCCTTATTCAGAAAGGGAGGGGGGTGTTTAATCTCACCATGAGAGTGGTGGACTGTGGTTTTCCTCCCTTAAGCAAGCATGGTCCTGCTGCCAGACAACGTACGGTGAGATGCTGGGGTGCAGGCTAGGAGTTCAAGTCCCCGTGGCTCTGCTGGGCGCCTGGTCCTCAGTCCCCAGCTTGATAAGCGGCATCGCTTCTGCCCCCCTTGGTAGATCCTCCCCCTGTTGGAAATGCCAGTGCAGGGCCGAGGGCAGAGTTCGCCAAACACTCCCTCACCTTGATGAACCATGGGGCACTTATACTTCTTATCAGCACCCACACACCTGCACAGCTACTACAATAGGAGGCCATGGATGTGTGTCTGTGTGTAGCAGTAACAGATGGATGGACAGAGGAAATCCTAGTAGACGGGTGGCCTCTTAGTGGTTTGTTGAACTCTTGGATGTGTGAAGAAGTACACATTTTCTACACACAAAAAGCAGGCCTGGCAGTTTGAGGTTTGTCAAGTTAGTGTGCCTCTCACTGTATCTGCTGTTGAACTGTACTTTCTATTCGCAGTGGAGGCTAGTAAAGGTGCTGCTAGATAAGAGATCAGGTCAACAGCCCTCCCCCAATCTCTGGCCACATCTTTTGCTCTGTTTGCTTATTCTGCTGGTCGTGACCTCAGAAAAAGGAGGGAGTGAAACAGAGCACTATTTCTAGGCTGGTAGGTGAACCCTATGATGGATCTTTTTAATAAAACAAGCATATAGTATGCTGTCTGTTAGGCCTGTAAGACTTAGGCTGTAATGCTCGTAATGGTCTGTGCAACCACTCTGCTGCCTCGAGGAGGTTAAGTTGATCTATTTTGGATTTAGGTGGGCTGCTAAATGCCTCTTTGCATATGTGTGTACGTGCGTACACAAGCATGGCTTTGAGCGTATGCATGGCTACACACTTTTGTGTGTGTTTCTTATAATTGCGTAAGCCAATGAGGAACTGATAAGCCTAGTGGAGCCAGACGGCAGACACTTAGAGATGTCTGCATTGATAGTAAATGGAGAGTTTAGTCAAACTCTCCTCAAAACACACACACACACACACACACACACACACACACACACACACACACACACACACACACACACTATCTATCTATCACTATCATTTTTAACCATGTGGCTGTACCACAGTGAACTGTATACATACATATATAAACATTCCTTCAAGAAAGCAGGTAAACAGGTTGATCTCATCACTGTTGGGATTGAGGGTAGAGCTCAGGTTGAATCCTGGTGATGTTATCAGGACGCCATTTGTTGTCATAACCATCTGAGCACAGTGGCGCAGTGGCGCTGCATCCTTTACTGAAGAGAAAATGTAGCTCCATATTGGGAGAGGAAATCAAAACGTGAATGTCTGCAGAGCCTGTTCTCTAGTTGTGGAAGATCAAAGTGCGGGACAGGCAATGTTGAAGTAGGCTTATCTAACCACTGTGGCAGGGGGTCAGCAAGCATAAAACAGCTATGATCGCGGTGTGCATTGAAATGAATCCTCCACATCCACAGTGTGCAACTGTGGCCTGGAAAGAAACTGGCTGCAGAAAATAGATTAAAAGCTAATTGATTGCATGTTGTCAGAGTGCATGGATCGTGTCTCTGCATGTGCTCGTGAACATCAGACGTATATGTGCATAGGGACATTACAAGTGCCTGTGAGAGTGCATGCGCCGCGTCCCACACCCCCATCCCTCCTGTCTGTGTTTTTGAACTTGGAGATGAAGCCATCTGCACTGCTCTCTGGAGACACTCTGCTCCCTCGTCTCCCCTCCATTTTCTGCTCCCAGTGTAATGGGGAAATTGCTCTGTCTTTCCGCTCTAGTTGGGATCGGCAGTGTTGATAAGCATTGCAGGGACAATTAGAGGTAGGAGTTTTCATTGAGAGGCTTTCAAACGACGCTGAGCTGTCATTGGTGGCTGTGCCCCTCGGGACCTACCATTGCGCTGAACATGACTCCCTCCTCAGTGAGAGAACACCCCTGCTTAGAGGTAAACGTCCAGTGTTTGGGAGCAGCAACAACCTTCTCAAAGAACCACCGTCTTTTCTTGTAATTGCATTCATCTAAACAGCGTTCAGTCCTTTAGTATATACTGAGACAATAGATGTGTGCAGCAGCTCGCTTTATTCCTTTTCATGTAGTTCTCTTGTGATGCCGGTTGCACACAATAAAGACAACAAAAAGCTTTGTTTTCCCCCCACCATGTCTTGGCTTTGTTTGGATGTGTATGATGAGCCTGTCATTATCTCAGCAGGCTCCTACCAACACAGCTTCACCTTACCTTTCTCTTTCTCCCAGAGATGGCGAAGAATTAGGGAAATATCTCGCTGTGCTGCAGTCCCTCAACTAATTACTGCTAAAAGGTCTGATATGACTCGGAGGTGGGCAGGCAGTGAGAGGCTGGAGCTTGTAGGCAGGCAGAAATATGAAGGTGTGGAAGGGGCTGGGGGCATTGTTTATGAGCTAAGTGAAGTGGACCATCACAGAGGGAGTCAAGTAAAGGCCAAATAAGTGATGGAGGGAACGATTAGAGGAGAGTGAAAGGGGGATGAAAGCAGGGGGAGGAAGGCAACATTCCTGCATAGGACTCGATCCCCCCTTTCAGTAACAGGACACTCTTGTCTCTGCAGTGGGGGTGTCACATTAGAAAAAGCCCAGAGCAAGTAAGAAGCAGCCCAGCTACCTTTTCTTTTGTGTTTTCCTAGTTGAGTGGTAAAGATGGAAGTGCTGAGTTTACACATTCGCTTTTGTTTTAATTGTGTGTAGTTTTTTAAAAGATTCAGTTATACAGCACAGCACAGATAACGTCAACATTCCCGGAGCTATTCATCACGATCTGTTTCTCTTCCACTTCTCGGGACCAGGACTCCAATTTCTTCACGCGTCTGTGGTCAAACATGCATCAAAACCCCAACTTTGTAGCCGCCAGGTTTTTCTTGAGCTCAGATAAAAGCTGTAATAATAACAACGCTAGGTGAGTCCGTGGCGCTCCATTCACAGCACACTGCTAATTGGCCATAAATGAGCCCATCTGGTTTGATTTGCTGTTCGGTGAGGCAGCAGGATAGCAGCTCCCTCCCAGCTAAGCTCCCCTAGCTGCCTGCTCAGCCCACGGCCCCACTAACACCCGAGACCACCTAAGCTGAACTCATAACTTGAAACCTAAACTACAGCCCTCTAGACCAACACTTAAAAATCTGTAGGTACCAACCCTTCCCTTAATGGTTGAATTATAAATACGCCCTCGGCTAAGGCCTTTATTTGAGAAGTTGTATGCAACATTTATGCCTGAGATTAGGACAATGAAATACTGAGGTGAAACTTCACATAGAGCCTGAAGAAATTGAAAGTGTAGACAGATCCCACAGTGCAACATGAAGGAACGAGGATGACAGTGTTGTTAATCAGTATGAAAGACTCTGTGACTGCTCAGCCAGGTGTTTTTATTTAGCTTGGATCTGGAAAGTGTGGGGTGAGGCAGATGTGTGTAGTGGGGTGAAAGAGTGCGGGCTGAATCAGACTAAAACAGGAGAAGTTAGAAGAGTATTGCAATTATAGGTTACTTATAAATCAATTAAAGGGCCGTTTCACCGAAATTACAAAAAAATACATTTTATCTCACTTACTTCTCGTGGTTAGCCTAGAAATCTAGACGCACCCTAGCGGCAGTAAAATTATGCAGCCAGGGGGGTCTAGGCACTCTCTGTTGACTTGCGAGCTGGAAAAACCAAACTCTGGTCAGGCCAATCACATCGTGTATAGAGTCGGTGGGCGGGCTTATGGCTGCTGCTGCTGGGAACAGCGGTCTTCTTGAAGACTTCGAGTTAAGCTTTTCTTTGAGAAAAGAACAAAGAACGGCACAGAAATCATTCTTAAAAAAAGATGTGTTCGGAGTTTTGAAGACCTGATACAGCAAAACTTTAATCTATCAACTAGCTTCGCTACAGTGACAATGCCTTCTTGGTTGCTCTGCCTGGTTGTAGCGATATCTATCTATTATTAACGATATATATCGCGTGCAGAAGGAATTTGAAAGACAACCGTTTATCCCGCCCCTCGAATTGAGCCCTGTCAACGGTAAGTTACCAGACCCAACATCTTGATGTGGGTCTGGCTTGTCGGGTGGTGTCTTGCCATGCAGATAGTTCAGGTTTAATTGTTCGGGTTTAAGAGATATCTGTCTCTGAGATGATCTTCACTCCAAGAGCACCTTTAATGTTACGTAAGGGTTAATGCCCGACCAGGTGTCCATTATCAGCAAGAAATGGACGATGGGGGAGTCCAGCCTCCGTGGAGGTCCATTAATTACCTGACAGTGGATACCTCGAAGGGTATTAACACACTTATACCATGGCCACTTGCCAAATCAATTTTTTTAAGCGTATTTACTTATTTATATTTTAATGGGTCTTACAATCTAAATCTTAAGTTATTATAAACAACTCAACTCAAAACATAAAAGTTGGGTTTGACTAATACCTGGAATAATCATTCCCATCCCATAAGGTTCTTATGCAATCCAAACGCTGTTCACTGTTTCAGTAAATAGGCTGGACCTTAGATACAACTTGCCACACTTGGCAACTGGAGATATTTCTAGTACACTTAGATCATAGAACTCTTTGGCTCAGCTATATGTCAGAAAGCTAACATTATGCTAGCAAAATTCAAAGTCAAAACATTGTGTATGGTTGACAATCAGTAACTATAATTGTTTTTATCCTATAGACCTTCAACAACTAATGGTAAAGGTATCTTCAGCAAAGCCATCTACCTGTCTCTTAGACCCCATCCCAACGAGGCTACTCAAAGAAGCGTTACCCGTGGTTAACACCTCTCTACCAGATATGATCAATATGTCTCTATTAACAGGTCATGTACCGCAGTCATTTAAAGTAGCTGTGATAAAACCTCTTCTGAAAAAACCCACCCTCGATCCTGAGGTCTTAGCAAACTATAGACCTATATCTAACCTTCCCTTTCTCTCCAAGATCCTTGAGAAAGTAGTTGCTAATCAGTTATGTGATTTTCTCCATAGCAACAGCTTATTTGAAGACTTTCAATCAGGATTTAGAAAGAATCATGGCACAGAGACGGTGCTGGTGAAAATTACTAACAACCTTCTAACTGCTGCAGACAAAGGACTTGTCTCCATACTTTTATTAGATCTTAGTGCTGCTTTTGACACTATTGACCATACAATCCTGTTACAGAGATTAGAACACTTAGTCGGAATTAAAGGAATTGCACTAAGCTGGTTTAAGTCTTATTTCTCTGATCGATCTCAATTTGTTAATGTTAATGATAAATCCTCTAAGTACGCAAAAGTTAAACATGGCGTTCCACAAGGCTCAGTGCTTGGACCAATTTTATTCTCCTTATATATGCTTCCTCTTGGTAATATCATTAGGAAACACTCAATTAACTATCACTGTTATGCGGACGACACCCAATTATACTTATCAATCAAACCAGACGAAACAAGTCAGTTAGCTAAACTTCAAGCATGTATTAAAGATATAAAATCCTGGATGACCTATAATTTTCTGATGTTAAACTGTAACAAAACTGAAGTTATTGTACTGGGACCTAAACACCTCCGAACTTCATTATCTAAAGATATAGCTACTCTGGATGGTGTTGTCCTGGCCTCCAGCACTACTGTCAGAAATCTAGGAGTTATTTTTGATCAAGATATATCCTTTAACGCCCATCTAAAACAATCATTGAGAACAGCCTTTTTTCATCTTCATAACATTGCCAAAATTAGGAATATCCTGTCTCAAAACGATGCTGAAAAACTAGTCCATGCATTCGTCACTTCCAGGCTGGACTATTGTAATTCCCTACTGTCAGGTTGCTCAAATAAGTCCCTTAAGACTTTCCAGCTGATCCAGAATGCTGCAGCACTTGTTCTGGCGAGAAAAGAGATCATATTTCTCCTGTTTTAGCTTCTCTGCATTGGCTTCCTGTGAAATTCAGGATTGACTTTAAAGTCCTTCTCCTGACCTACAAAGCCCTAAATGGTCAAGCACCATCCTATCTAGAACAGCTCCTAGTACCTTATTGTCCCACTAGAGCACTGCGCTCCCAGAATGCAGAGTTACTGGTGGTTCCTAGAGTCTCTAAAAGTAGACTGGGAGCCAGAGCCTTCAGCTATCAAGCTCCTCTCCTGTGGAACCAGCTCCCAGTCTGGGTTAGGGGGGCAGACACCATCACCGCATTTAAGAATAAACTGAAAACTCTCCTCTTTGATAAAGCTTATAGTTAAGAAGTGAGGAGTTGCAGCGTCCGCCTAACCCGGCCCACCTGCTTCTCTTCGTAGTCATCAGATTTATTGATGATATATTCAATAATAAAGTGAGAGTAGAGGGAGGCGGGCCAGTACAGCCTCTCATCAATGTTTTCATTTGTTTCCTTTTGTATGCATCCTGTCCCAGAACTGCTTGTTACTAACCTAGCTCTGGGGAGTTTACTCCCCGGAGTCCTTATGTTTCTTCTTCGTAGAGCCATGCTCTGCGATTCCCTTCAAACGTCCGGCCGCGTCCTGCTGCGTCTGCTGCACCCACCCATGCTCTGCAGCGCCACGTTTCATCCCGCAACGTCCTGCTGTGACATGAACTACAATGACTACCTTCAAAGTCACTGTTCCACTATCTTTAATGCGACTATTATCGCCATCACACCCCCAACCGACCCCGTCAGACACCGCCTACCAAGAGTCTGGGTCTGCCGAGGTTTCTTTCTAAAAGGGAGTTTTTCCTTGCCACTGTCGCAATAGCCACTGCTAATGCTTGCTCTTGAGGGAATTACTGTAATTGTTGGGGCTTTGTAAATTATAGAGTGTGGTCTAGACCTACTCTATCTGTAAAGTGTCTCGAGATAACTCTGTTATGATTTGATACTATAAATAAAATTGAATTGAATTGACAGTATATGTTTAACACAACACGGTCTCACGGCAGTTCGTGAAATGGTCACGTTATTTTTACACGTTTATCTCGTTTATTTCGTGGTGGTCAGCACGTAATGGGAAGCATCTATACGGAGGTTGGGTTTAGGAAAAGAAGAACGTGGAAGACAATCTGCAGTCTCTGGGGGACGTGGGACAACAACGGGACGGTTGGGACGGTTGAGTTTAGGAGAAGAACAACGGGGAAAGTTAACGACACATGCGGGACACGATCCCCGGTCTCCGGGGTGAAAGTCCTGTGTTGTTTGACCCATCCCATCCACCACCCCAACCAATCTCCCTTCGCGGATTTTCGGCATTTAATACTACTCGCTTCAGTAGAGTGTGATCACGAAAGATGCTTCCCATTGAAATACATTAGTTTAAAATACGTGCTGACCACCACGAAATAAACGGCATAAACGTGTCCGTGTACACAAATCAATAGATTAAATAACGTGACCATTTCACAAACTGCCGTGAGACTGGGTTGGTTTAACAACAAGACAAGCTAGGTATCCAGCCATGTTGTTGTCTCCAAATCGCTATGAAGACTTTCACAAACAAATGATACGCCGTGTGTACTGTCGGCCGCAGCAAACAGGATGAGAGATGATCGCTGTGAAGGACTACCCTCAGTGGTGGAAATAACATTCACATTGTCTTTTTTTCATTTAATGTAGCTGTTCATTTAGAAAGATTAACAGTCAGTTTCACCGGAACTAGTTAGTAGGTGTCCTATATCACTTTTCAATGGACACCCTGAAGCCAATCAAAACAGAGTATACACCCAGACCATGGTATAAATACCTTTAATGGCTGCAACTCATGACTAGACTAGACAACCAAGTGGCCTACACCTACCCCCATTATTTTTATCAGTGTCAGAATTCTTTGTGTGAAAAACGTGCAATATATTGTACTTAAAAGTTTCCACCATAGGCCATTTTCACTGAAGATAGTTGTCACAGTAGGAAAAGCACAGGTGTAAATATTAAAATAATTGACTGCTTCAGTTTCAGGTCCTAGTATTGCACAGTATTCTCGCTCCCTGTCACATTGTCATGACTTACTGACTAGAACATAATAACACCTGTGCTTGTCCTGGAAGTGTCTTTCTACTGTATATGGACAAACAAGTTGGTCTGTATGTATTTCTTCTCATTAACAATCCCACAATGCTCACATGATTTGAGAGAGGCAAACATTGCAGTGGTGCTGACGATCATCAGCGATGATGCAAAAAGATGATTTCATAAGTGTCCGAAATCTCAATATACTGTTCACTGTTGTGAAAACTATAGAAACACTGTAGTTTTTTTTTCAAGTAAACTTCTTGAGGGACTCCCAGAGAAATTGGTTCTGTTAAGAACTCTTGTCTGAAAGATGTCTTTGTTACTTTTTGTTTGGTATACATACGATGATATACTGACAAATGTTAACCGGTGCTAAAGTAGACTTAGTTTCTGGTTTGGACATAAATGATACATGATTATGGTATTTATCTGCCAACAAACTTTTGTGTCAATAAAGTACACAAAACAGTAAGGTCATGGCTTAAAAACAGATACAGTGCAGGCAGAATGTAAAATCTTTCCACAAATAAGTTCCCCCTTTACCATCTAACATAACAACAATGAAGTTGCACTCCCAAAGTCACAAACTCCATTAACCTTTGCTTAGTTTAAACCCAAATAATGGCAAATTTGACTGGTTCCACTCTGTGGGGTCCAGACCTGTTGGCACCACTTCCCCACCTTTAGCCTCAAATCAATCCCCACACATCCTGCCGGCTCTGTTTGCACAGCTTGCTGCCCAATGCTCATACTAATACAATACATTACCTCAAAGCAGAACAAACTATCACAACCTGTCATAATGTGAAGTGGGTACAGCTGGATCATCAAATAGGTTAACCTGCTGGCTCTGTGATGCTCAGGATTGGATTTGAAGCGACTTTAAAGTCTGGAACTGATGTTAGTGAAGTTAACTGGGTGGCCAATGCTGGATACTTACAGTATAGTCATGTTTCTGATATCATTACATTATCAGTACCACAAAGATAGATTTGGGTTCTACTGATATTAGTCTGTTGAGCACGGCCAGATTAACTTGCTAATGGGCTAACAATGATCTGTTTGGCCCCTATTAATTCCCTTTTCCTCCCATTCTCTCTACATTGTGTACAGGTTTTATATGTTGGAAAACTATGTGGCTCAACGCTTGCTGTGTGATAAAAAAATATTGAAAAAAATATTTTAAGAACATGCTATGTAACCCCAAAACTTAAATAATGATATCCTGAAAAAAAACATTTTGACACAGTGATCCACTTTAAGATAAGATCTCAAGAACAGGTAGTCTAGTGAAGCAGGGCCTAATTTACTGTACAAAGGTGATCAAGCCAGTCGTACTTCAGTAGTACATCTTTCCAAACTCATTTTCAATTACTTAATCAACACAATGTATGACATTAGGAAGAGCATTCCACAGTGTTAAAGCCACCACTTCAAACGCACAGTCACCTTTTGTTTTTAGTCGAGTGTGAGGAACAACCAGTAAGCCAAGTTCAGAAGACCTAAGTGACCTACCTTTGGATGGATGGAGCAAGTCGGAGATGTAGAAAGGTTCCTGACCATGCAAGGCTCTGTATGTCATAACAGAAACCTTAAAATGAATTCTGAACATGATAGGACGCCAATGTAAAAGAACATAAGATGGAAGTGATGTGAGTCGTCCTGCTGGACCTGGTCAACAGCCTTGCAGCAGCACTCTGGACCAGTTGTAGATGGCCCAGGGACAACTTGGAGTAGTCTAGCCGGGATGATATAAAAGCCTGAATGATCATCTCTAGCTCAGATTGTGGTACAACAGACCTGAGTTTGGCAATGTTTCTTAATTGGAAGAAACATGTCCCAAGGGTCAATGATTTGATATGTTGATCAAAATACAGAGATAATACATAATTAAATGGAAAACAGAGATTTCTGAGAATTGGACTGAAGAAAGGGACCCCAAACACTGAGCAACCTTGGAAGTTGTGATACTAGAAGCAATGATAAAGACCTTAGTCTTATCCGCATCCAGCTGTAAAAAGTTGTTCGCCATCCAACTTTTAATGGCAGTCAGACAATTGTGCAAATAAGTCAGTTTGTAGTTCTTATTAGGCTTAAAAGAGAAATATTAGCCAGTGTTTTCCACAGGTTTTTGTGAGACTCTGGGGGGTAAACAATGTTGTCTTGTAAGCAAATTAATTATTAACAGATTGTTTGTATAGATATGAATGGTGATGCCACAGCAAAAAATTCACACCCACAAAACATAGTAAATGAGACAGGGTTTAGTTCACAAATGGTCAAAACACAAACTGGACTAGAGCATAAATTTGATTCATCAAAGAAATAAAGCAAAAGTGGTCACCTGTATTGGACTGGTTTATTTTATTTTCTATCTGTTACAAGTACAGGGTATTGATCAACTTGACAAATTTCCACCCTGGTAGACAATAACCTATTCTAACTCTGCCTACATCATTAACTGCACCCTGATAATAATTTAAATAAATATGTATTACAAAAATAATATTAGATTAATAGATTAATCTAATATTATTTTTTGTCAAACATGAACATTAAGCACCCATTCTTTGAACAGAACAAGACAGGTGTCAAAGGATGAAAATATCTATCTGAAGAAAAGCCTTTAATTTTTACGTTATTAGACCGTTCTGTGAGACAGCAAAGGAAAGATGATTTGCAGCTTGAGTCAAAAGCATCACTTAAACCTATCAAAAATCCATTAGACATCATTTTAACAGTTAACAGTTATTAGTAATAACTGTTAACTGTAGAAACCCTTTTAATGTAATAACTTATTATATTAAAAGGGTTTCTACTGGATGATACCTGACAGGTCATATGGTGAAAATAAATAAAAGACAAAAGAGAAAATGTAAGATAAAACAGGTGGATATTAAGATATATTATATTCTAACTCTTCCTACCTTCCAATTGACAAACTTTGCACCTTGAATTTGGACATTTAATGCTTAGAGAAGAACAGTTCTAATGCCCTCTTTTGGTTAAATTCCTCTGGGCTCAACCCAGTGATGGAGACCCTCAGGCAGCCAGCTCTGTTCTTGCAGCCTGTTACAAATGTCTGATTTTCCTGAAAATGAAGGTAAAATACAGTTTACGTTAGCTAAATGAATGAAAATATAAAGGTGCATTTGGAGCACACGGTTTGTACTCTTATTTTCGTTAAGAAGATTATGTATTTTGTCATGTACGTTAAATACAATGAAGGGATGTTGCCAGTGAGTTTCGGACATGGTATAAATTAATCTTGTCTTGGATGGAGCCGTGAACTTTCAACCATGTGTGTGTGTGTGAGCGTGGCATGCTCGTGTCACATACAGCGGAGCGGGGGTGGAGACTTCTTCTTTGGTGTTTATTCAGGGTGACATTACTGACTGGACTGAGAGATACTTTGCTGAGAGATACTTTGCTGAAGTAACGACACAAAACACCACAAGCGATCTCTAATGGTATTATGAGAAGTGTAGACATAGTTTCTTTTCTTTATGAAACTGTGGCGGGACAAATTAGACTATGGTGGAGCGCCACAGCCTCGTTAATATATGGAAAACACTGTCATCAGTGTGACAGTGATATGAGATACCTATAAATTGGCTAATAATATGATGGGAATAATATGGGAAGCATATTACACAATGCAAATAATACAGGACCCAACACAGAACCCTGAAGCACACCAAAAGAAAAGTGCAGCAGTTTCAGGCATGTAGGGACAAAGTGACACAGAAAAACTTGTATGCGAAAGATACGATGACAACCAGTTCTAGATACCCACAAACCGCCCAAGCCTTTCGATCAGGATGCGTGATCCACAGTATCAAATGCTGCACTAGGTCCAGCAGCACCAAGCATTCACCCACATGAGAACATATCATTGTATCATTGGACACTCTGAGAAGAGCTGTTTCAGCAAAATGCTTCTGACGGAAACCAGATTGGAATTCATCTAAAATATTGTGTGCAGGGACTTCCGGCGTGCAATAACCCAAGCTCCCACCTTATTCATCTTTAACTTTCTCTACAGTCCAGCTAAACCGCTACAACTTGCCATTTATATCTAACTATATTCGGCAGCACTTCACCACGTCGAAAGGATGTGCAACAGGTTGAGGAAAGAAGAGAAAAAGGGGGAAGACTCAATGTCAGGTGCCGTGCTAGCCACGCTAACGGCTATGCTAGCCGAGCACAAGACTTCGCTCCTAGCTGAATTCAACATGGCGTTTTCCAGACTCGAGGCAAAACTAGATAACATCCAGACCACTATATTGGAGCACCAACAGCGTCTTTCATCACTGGAGACATTCACCAACCCTACAAGCCAGGACATGAGTATCGTGGAGGCTAAGCTAGCTACGGTGTCCGAGGAGAATGCTAAGCCAAGCCGAGTAAGCCAAGCTTACCGACCTGGAAAACAGAAGCCGCCGAAACAATAAAAAAATAATATATATAAAGAGTGGTGGGCCTTCAGAGAATATCAAAGGTGCTCAGCCGACAGCCTTTTTTTCTCAACTTCTTATGATTCGTCAAAGAAATGAATTTAGCCCAGGAGCTGGAACGAGCTCACCGCACGCTAACGGCGAAACTAGGCCCCAGTGAGAAACCCAGGGCAGTCGTGATGTGTTACCACACATTTCAGACCCATTAATTTCTTCTCAGCGTCGACGCAGTTCGGGACCCACGGAGGACTGAAATTGCCTAGCAACATGGCGGCTACATTAGAACTGCCCGGAGAGCCGGCGTTTGTTCTCACGCCCATGTGGTGGGCTAACGTAGATTGATAGCTCTCAGCAGCGGGCCACCGTTAGCCCCCTGCCTTGCCGTGCACTGGCCCAGTAAGACTGCTCTAAGATTCGTAGCTGTAGGCTACAAATGTTACCTTAAGTTTTTCTTATGACTGTCTGTGTATTTTCGTTCCATACTTTAAAGTGCCCATATTATGAAAAAAAACCTTTTTCTGGGATTTGAGGTGTTCTTTTGTGTCTCTGGTGCTTCCACACATACAAACTTTGAAAGAAATCCATCCATGCTGTTTTGAGTGAGAAAGGGTTTCTGAATGGGTCCTGCCTTCAGTCTCCTAGTGAGCTGTTTAAAATCGGCGACGTCACAGTCCGAGCCGATTTTAAACAGCTCACTTGTGAACTTTCTTCTTTTTTTCTGACTTTACTGGCCTCTAGCCAACGTTTCTGGCGATCAGCTGGCTCATTTAAAATGACTCTCTGGACGGGGCTGCCGGGGGCCTCACATAGCCGAGGCTGCGATGTGACAACATATTTCTGCAATATTTCTGTTTGACTATAGTTTAACTATGCTTCTCCTGTTCAAAGTCGTAGTAGTAACGCAAGAATCCTTTTTGTGAATCTGTATTCTCAAGTCGTAGGTGGTACCTCAGAGTCTCCCACTCTAACTTTTTGTTTACACGCCCTGCTGACTCATGTTTCGCCTCGTCAGTACTTCAATCTTGTCTTCCTGCTTTTCCACAGTGTCTTTACTTTTATTTTTGTAACTGCCCATATAACAGTACCTCTGTTCTTTTTCTTTCTTTTTTTTTTTTTTTTTTTCTTTGACGAGGTAGACACCTCAAGTGCTGTACCTTATGCACATAATGCTGCCAAGCTGATGGCCTGTTTGTACTAATATTGTTCTGGTATTGGACTGATCCGTTGTTTTGGCAGTTGGGGACATCCGGGACCCATGCGGAGGTGTAGATGGCACACCGCTGTGCAATGGACACTCAAGGTTCAGTTAGTTATTGGGGATCTCAGGTCAGGGGACTCAGGTTTGCTTGATGGTTACGATTCATTATGCTAGGCCTCAGCGAGCCCTCGTACTGTGACAAAGGATGCATGGGAGAGCGATCTGAACATGACTGTTATGGACCAACAATGGGACCTTGCGCTGGCTATCGTTAATTCTTCCTCCATATGTGCTCCGTGTCCCAGTTTTCCAAAATATACTCCACTGTCCACGGGATGCCTGTAACAGATGTAACCAGTCTCCTGCCAACCATACTCATATGTTCTTGTCTTGGTCCTAAATTAACTATTTTTTGGATGAGGATTTTTGACACCATGAGTCGCATTATCCCCCCAGCCCTTTGTCAGCCATTTTCGGAGGCTCTCCTGCCCCCCCCACCCGACCATTGGATTAAAGAGGTGCTCGACAATTTGAAGCTTGAGAAGCTCAGATATTCTTTGCAAGGCTCTATCTCGACATTCCTAGAGACATGGAACCCTTTCCTAGAACTCGTTGACTTCCTCAGCTTATCTCCTGACTAGGAGGACTGAGCTCTTTCTGGACTGCTCCATTTGACGCCAGCAAAATGTAACGTGAATGAAATGGCAGCTGTGGATCAGGGGGTGGAGCAGTTGTCTACCAATCAGAAGGTCGGTGGTTCAATCTGTGACCCCAGCAGTCTACGTGTCGAAGTTTCCTTGGGCAAGACACTGAACACCGAATTGCTCCTGATACTGTGCCATCTGTGTGTAAATGAAACTTTAATACATTAACTTATCCGTGAACATTATTTATGCCTGAGTCATCAGCTATAGAAACAGGCAGGTTTAATCATCTTCCTAAACAGGAAAGACTTTATCTTATCATTGTAGTATATTCTGATTTGAGTCAGGGCTCTCAAGTTTTGAACAGAGTTCAGAGTGAGATTTTGGCGGCAGGGGTTTGGGTGGGGACGGAGTCTGATCTGATAAATGACATAAATGTAGGCCTGTGTTCGATTGAAGAAATTCTTAGTCGACTAACACTCATTCAATTGTACCGACTAATCGATTAGTTGATTTAATCGACAGATCTGTAAATCTGAGTTTCTCTGCAAAGAGTCATGCAAAATGATGCATATATTGAATAAGATAACACCTCCTTTGCATATTTAAACACATTTCAGAAAACGTGTAATACAACAAAAAATTGCCTTAATGAAAGTAATCAAAGTAGGTTTCACGGTGATATCTCTTAGGTAAAATGTCAACCCTTAATTCTTGTGTTTACTAGAGATGTGCTCGTACGTTTCTTGGAAATAAGTCATTCAGCATGAAAAAAGTTGTTTTCAGTAAGTTGATAAGACCAAAACCACTGATTAGTCGACTAATCCACTAAGAGGGAGCAGCCCTACATAAATTTGTACAAATAATTTTTATTTGTATTAATTCAGTATGTCTTTGTGTGTGTGTGTGTGTGTGTGTGTGTGTGTGTGTGTGTGTGTGTGTGTGCGCAATAATTAATACTATCAATTGTCTGGATACAATATAATGAAATAGCCTAGGCCAAAGGTTTTCATAATGGAGCCCGGGAGGTTGTGCAGTAAAAATAAAAGGAAAGAAAAAACTGTTATAAAAGTATTATTGGTAGGCCTAAAATGGGTAATCTTTATAAAAATATAAAACTGTCAGAGTAGCCCTGCAGCCGATTCAACATGTAGCTATAATAATAATAATAATAATAATAATAATAAAAGCTACCCAGTGTTTCCTCTATGTTGATTTCTGCCGCCACAGTATCAGAAATAGGGCAGACACCATTGACATCTATACAGTATAATGGACCAATAGACCCCGTTGCTCTGGACGGAGACCAGTGAAGGCTATTAGAAGCACTTTTCCAGTGATCTCTTGCTTTACTGCTCAGCCTCCAACTGACAGAGACAACGTAAATGTGACGTGAGCAACGTGTCTGAAAGTTGTAAGTCTTCTGGTAGCTGTGAGAAGAGAAATCTCAATCATTTCCAATCTTACAGAGACGGAGAAGTGTAGGTATATGTAAGGAGATAACATAAGCACAGGCTAATTATTGCTAACTAACATGCTAGTTAACATTAGTAATTAAACCTAAACAGCTAATGTAAGTCGAAACTGCGAGCTTCTCCTGTACTATACGGTAATTCCTCAACTGTGCGACAGTAAGTCACTTGGTTATGACACAATCGTTAGCCTATTTTTACAAAAAAAGCTATAACGTGAGGTACAAGGTAATGGAGCCTTTTATACATTGTCGTGTTTCTTAAGAAATAAACAACGGACAAATAGAGTCTTTAAACGCTTCACATGTAAAGTTATTCGCAGTCAAGTGACGTAAAAAAAAATGGCGGTCAGTGTAATGCTAACAAGAGGTGATCGCTTTGTAGCAACAAAATGGCGCCATCGGAGGTTCGCGTTCTGAAGCGAAGCTTACCCCCTTGGCAGACACACATCAGGTTTTCCTGTTCCTATGTACATGTAGTATACATGGGTTTCTCAGCAACGTCATCACTGCTTGCGCACGCAGAAAGAAGACGTGTTTTGTGTAGCTAGCTAGCTAGCTAGTAGAGGCATAGCATAAGTCAAAATGCCAAGGAGTTGTTGCGTAGTTAATTGTACAAACAGAGTCAGTGATGGGTGCCTGATGTTTAACATACCTAGGGGGAAGCATGCTTTTGCCAAAAACCGGCGGAGGTTATGGCTTCAAGCCATAAGAGGGGCAGATTGGGGTCATGTGCAAGCAGTCAGGCTCCCATTGTATCGATCAGAAAAGTTGCAGCTTGTGGTTGTTCAGCTAAGTGCTATCTACCTGTCAGGGCTGTGGTACTCGAGTCCGGACCATAGACAATTAAAGGTCCGGACTCGAGACAAGTTTAGACAGCTAGCTAAAGCTATGCCGATGTTTTGCTAACGTTAGCGCAACAGTGTTAGCCTAGCCTACTAGATAAATATTACGACTGCCTTCGGAGTTTACTATATCGATATAGTAAACTCCGAAGGCAGTCGTCTGCGTCCACGTTGCCAACATAAGACCTGTGGCATTAGTGCTCATTTTGTACATAACTTTATTGAATGAAATATTAAGCTTCGCTCCTCTGAGATGGGTGGGTTTTTTGATAATTATAGCCATACATATATATCACAGTAACACTGCAAAATTAAAGACAGACAAACAGATCCAACTAAAATCATGTTTTATTGAGTCAGCAGTTATATACAAACAATAAGGAAAGCTTAAAGGATGTTTCCCCATTGGAATGAATGGCAAACAGAGTTATAGCTAGCTTCTCATAACAAGAGCTCTCCAGCTCACAACAAATGATTAAATTGTAATCGGTCAAAAACTTTAGCTTTGTAAGACCATAGAGTATGTGTTATATAAATACCATGATGAAATTCAAAGTGTAAATATATGCAATGTATGTCGAAAGTCTAGCCGCGAGGTTTCCCCATTGGAATGAATGGCAAACAGAGCTATAGCTAGCTTCTCATAACGAGAGCTCTCCAGCTCCCAAAAAATGATTAAATTGTAATCGGTCAAAAACGTTAGCTTTGTAAGACCATAGAGTATGTGTTATATAAATACCATGACGAAATGAAGCGACTAAGACAATGTGCACTGAGACAAAAATGCGTTTGCATTATCGGACCAGCTCACCAATCTGTCTTTCTGCCCCTGGTATGCGCACGCACCCTGTAATGTTTGTAAACAGGAAACCCGTCTATATAAAGTCATAATTCCACGACTCTACATAGCCGTGTGCTCTGCTGAACTCAAGCCAACTGTCATCCGCTCTTTCTCACCTCAACTGGAACAGTGACAGGACGTCATCACTCGACAAGTCATGGCAACCAGATAATAGTGGTGGGCAGATCGAGGCTTCGTGAAACAATGAAACAGTTGAAGCAAATGTGCCATATTGTGTCGAGGCTTCGAAACAATCCGACACCCGTCTCAACAATGACACCTAGTGGTCACTTGCAGGTGTTGATCTGAAACAACCTTGACAATGAGCAATTTTTTTATTATTGTATTTTTCTAATATGTGAAGCTTGTAACCTGTAGGCTCCTCACTGTGCATCTATCTATCTATCTATCTATCTATCTATCTATCTATCTGTCTATCTGTGTATCTATATATGTATCTACCTATCAATATGTTAAAGTGTCACTATGTATACTCTGTCTGTCTCTAGCCTATCAGTCAATGTGTAAATTTAAATGTAAGCCTAAATATAACTAAACAACTCGCACTATGAATGTCACTATATCACCAAAAATCCGCTATCTCAAAATCAAACTCCTCTCACAAAAACCCACGAGGTCAAGATGCGTTGACTTCACTTTTATACTGATGTGCGATTGTGTGTTCCCGACCCTGTCAATCAAACGCTGATTCATGCCACCTGTTGAAACACTTGTGAAACACTCCGATGTTTCATTTAGCCGTAGTCACGTGACATGGGTGTTTTGAATCACGCTTTGAATCAGTGTTTCGAAACATCTGCGCTTCGGGATCTCGACAAAGCTTCGGAACGTCAGTTTCACTTCGGCCATCCCTACCAGATGAACAACAGGGCGAGTACACCGAGTACACTTGTCACTCAATCTCAGGCAAAGTCACAAACAGCGACGAAAGCCGCAACTTGAAATCCGCACTCACTCAGTTTGTGCGTGGCAGGCACTAGCAGCGCCAGGATTTTGATTGTAGGTGGGCCTCCAGAAAACTGGACGGGCCAATTAAAATAAGCCAAATGTATTCAGGTTCCCCCTTCATTCAGACACTGAATTCAGCCAGACACTACCGGTAATAACGTTAAGACACTACTTGCCTTGCTGGTGTGACGGTGTGGCTACGGGAGGACTTGATGGGGAGAGGGCGGCCGAGCAGGATGGTAAATCGTCACTTGTAACCGCGTTACTTAAAATGTCCTCCTCCCGGCTCCTTGGAGTGTTTCTTGCTGAATTTAGATGAAAACAAGCTGCTTTGCTTCGCTTTGCGTTTCATATTAGCTAGCTAATAGCTACACTCTGTGTCTGTCTCATTGAGCTTGCTTGAAAAGCTTGTGCACAAACGTCATTCATTTCATTGGATCACTTGCTGGTGACAACGCAGCCTGTGGGCAGGCGGGTAGAAGCCGCTGATTGGCTGAGAAGCTTTCACTCAAAGTTTTCCTCAGGCTGCTTATTGAATGAACTGCTAGATGGGTCAAAATGGGCGGGCCCGAACCTAAAATGACCAATGGTAGCGCCGCGGATGGTGGCAGGGCGTTCTGAACTCTATGGGGAACTCACTTGATTCCTCTACCTGTTCCACTGTTAAAAATAGCGGCGCAACTTGGTGGGCGTTATCCTGGTAATTTCTCTGCGAGAAAATACAAGGTGTGGCGTGTGAGAGTGTGAACGGGTTGAAATGCGTGTGTCTCACGCCCAATGCGTGAGACTTGAGAGCCCTGTTGAGTGCTTTACCTTTTGTAATATGCGCTGATTTTTAATGACTTCTTCTGGTTGGATGATTATAAAAGAGTTTTGTTTTAGGAATGGAAAATTAAGTTCTTTGTTTGTACTGTAATGTGATGTGTAAAAACTTTTGTTCCTGTCCGTTTTAACACTGTAATGGTATTTTTAGTGTCTTATAAGTCCATATGGGCTGAACTCTTTTATGTGTGAGCATGACATGATAAATAACATAACTACCAAACTGAGAAATGCTGTTCTTAAATTGCTTAAATGTAATTTTAGGGTAGGGTCTCTTAATCAAAACAATGGACGTAAACACAGACTTTTGATGACATTGTGTAGTGGTGTTGTGGGAGATGTAGTTTAACACAATTGCCGATTAAAATATATTAAAATGTATCCACTACAGTTTAATCCACATTACGTTTGGTAACATTCATGTCATTCTGATAAAATAGCAGCAGTTTCCCCCACATAATTACGTTTCCTTGATTTGATCTTTATTGGTAGCTCAGTTAGCGAGTAAGCAAGCTAACATTAGCCAGCAGCTAAAACCACAATATCACAATATGTTTCATGTCTGTGTCACTTTTGGGATGTTTTTAGCACCGGGGGAAAGGGTTTGTTGTAACCTTACTCAACCCTGCTGAGAGACTTAATTTGCGGCTGGGGCTGGCCGCCGAGTATCTCAGGTGCCTAGCCTAGCCAGAGATACTGGCCGAGGATACGCCTACATCAAAAGCATGGCTGCCGGGTGTTGCTTTTGTTCTCCTTTTGGGGAGAATTTCAGCACAACACAGCCAGACTTGGACACCTGGGGTGTATTGGTCTGCTTCCCCGACTGAACATAAAACTTTCCGTTAGCATCGTTATCACCCAGCGCTGGACTTTGTGCTGGTTGGGTTCAGATTGCTGTAAATTAAAGATAGTGTCTGGCTGCTGGCTAACTACTAGATTACTAGATTTGTCTTCTATCTATACAGCTAACGTTAATGTTAACGTTAGCTGGCAAACGTAATCGTGGGTTAGGCCAGTGCTGTTTAACATTAACTTTACCTTGATCTAAACAATTATACTTAAAATAACTTTATGAACGTGTTGAACGATGTTGTAACCTTATAACGTTAACGTTTCCTACCGAGCATTAGCATGAGCTAACGCTAACGTTACTTGTCAACGTAGCACGTTAAGCTGGATCAATCGAAATTGAAACGTATCAATATGTATGTTTTAAGTGGCAACTCTTTTTATACAGCAATTTGGACAGTGTTAGTTGGACACATTCACGCACACAATTACCTCATGTTTCCTTCATCTAAGAATGACCTTAAACTGGTTATATTTTTTTATTTCTATTCCTTCCTACCTGTCTCCACTTCTTCCCTTTTCCTGAGTGCACCAAGGACAGTTCATTGTCTGTTAGGTTCCAACCATAGACTGTTAATATTAATATGGTTCTAACGTACATGATAGTCAAACCGGATGGTGTACTTCGAATTATTTCACATTTTCAGATATTTCTGGAGATTATGGGTACTCACCATTTCCTGGTTTCCCACATAGGGCAAATCAAAAGATTTTATTGATAACTGATTATTTTATTATTTATTAAAGCTATAGTGCTTAGTTTCTGTCGCCCCCACAAGAAATTCTAAGTAATGACAACAAAACTGTTGCCGTGTCCACGTGATACAAGCCTTCCGTGATCACGCACCACCCCCACCCCTCCTCCACGCAGTTGCTAGTAGCCGAGGAGGACACGGAGGTTTAAAAAAACAAGATGGACTCTTCAGAAGAGGTAATTATCTTCACTTGAGTTTCTGCACGGGACAGTCGCCGGACGCCACAATCTTTTGAACCATAGCCATACTGAGAAATACAGAGAGAGTTTTGTGGAGCTGACTTAATTAGCCTTGTTTGGCAATGGCTTGAATGTAACGGACGTTCATTAATATAAAAAAAGTTACACACTAAAGCTTGTTTTAGCTTAGGCATGGCCTAATTAGTGAAGTGGAAGACATGATACATTTTGAAATATCTTTATCATTTCTGTGTCATTGATCCTATTACCTTGGAACAAAGCAATGCACAAGCAAATTCTTATGTACTCATTTTCTGTCTCAGCTTTGTCTCAAAGAGAGAACTCCTCTGCTCACTGACAGGATACACCTTGCTATGCTAACTTCCCTGCGTTAGCTCACTCACATCATCATTGTTTAAACTAAAGATAGCTTTCAAACTGCACTTCCTGTCTCTTTGACACAGAAAGAAGTCTCATCTCCGAGACTGCAAGGCCTAAATTGTGCTTAAACATTGTACACTTGTGAACCCAGTGTGCATTGAATATACACCCATAGTGATACATGATTGATAGTGAATCCTGCTAAACTTATGTTACTTAGAAATAAAAGTGAATATATGTGCGGGACCTGGAAAATATCTTGATCCCAAAGTATAATTACAAGTTACATTTGTCTGATTTCTTGATTATAATTGATTATATGATAGACATTACATGAGTAAACGTAACAGAACAATATCTAATACAATATTTACAATAAGAGTGTACTTTTTCTACCACATAATATAGTAGTGTGTTTTCTCCACCCACTTCCCCCTCTTTATGTCTAAATACATACTTGTGAACATAGCAGAACTGTAGTGTTACAATGCTTCTAATTTATGTAATCTCAACCCTGTGTGACACACCATTACCCTCCGAGTCCCTGAGGTCGAGACTCATGCTGGAATAATGTAAAAACGAATAAGGCCAGGTGAGTGAGATAAGCCTCTGCTAACAACTTTGTGAGTGTGAAAGGCATTGAAGTGGGTAAATGGGGAAAGCAATTTCATTCCCATTCATTTTAGTAATA
Organism: Perca flavescens; assembly: GCF_004354835.1. Lineage (NCBI taxonomy): Eukaryota > Metazoa > Chordata > Actinopteri > Perciformes > Percidae > Perca > Perca flavescens. The sequence continues at coordinate 9,248,793 of NC_041335.1, forward strand.
GCCGTAGTGTTGCGGAATGTTTCCACTAATGCATCACTTGCAGGTAGCTGACAAAAATAGATTTTTAATCTCATTATCTCCTTAACAGCTACGCAGGAAGAGAGATAGGGAAACAGTGCTGTGTGTGTGTGTGACTGTAAACGAGTTTGAGAGGTAGAGAGCGAGAGGGGGTATGGGTGTACAGATATGCATCCTCGCTTCCTCCCACCCCTAGGTGCTCTAATTGAGATGAGGCCTTAGTTATATAAACAAGAGGTACACCTCAAGTTGAAAATTAAATATTTGGAGAGCAGGCGTCATGCTTTTGAAAGTGATATATATTCCAGTGGGTGAAAACCGGTGTCAAAGGGGTGCTGATGAAGAGGTGGTTATTGGCATGGAGAGCCTGCTCCCTTGCACTGGAGAGTCAATTCCCACCTCGCCTCTCCTTCACAACAATGAACATAACAGCCTCTAAAGCTCTATTTCTATTTCTGTATGCTCCAATTGGATCACGCTTCTGCTGATTGTTCCACATCTCCATGCGCTGTTAAAGTGGTAATCTGCAAGTTCCTTGTTACTTTTCCTTTTTTCTTTGTCTCTGCGTTTGGTGCTAAGCGCTCATTACTGCAGTTTTGCACTGCACATCCCGCAGATCAATCAGCGTGTCTCGTACTCTGACGTCTTTTCCCTTTTGAAGTTTGAGTTTCTCTAAGTGGCACACTTTCGTGTATTCAGCTGTGTGGCTTTTGCTGCTCATGCTAGTTTGTGTTTCAGACATGGCAGAAAGTCTGACTTCCTGCTAAGGAATGTGTAGAGGTGCAGCAAGTCAGAATTCCAAGTAGTGAGGATGAGCAATATTTCCTAAACTAGCAAAAATATTATGGTGAATGAATTGTAAAGATAATATGATAAGATCCTGTGGGTAGGATGCTGTAAAAACAAAATGAGATCAGTGTCGCCGTCACTTTTTTTAGAGCCTCTTAGGTCACATGAAGGCACAGTTCAGATTGGTGATGAGTACCGCGAGATGCGACTGAAAGCTCTGAAAAAGCTGGAAAATTGAGCTTGATATTATTTTGTGACACACAAAATGAGATGTTTAAGATGGTTGACTGAGCGTGAGATGTGCTGACTTTTGTGAGTGTTCCCATAGCTGATCAGCCACTGCTTGTGTTGATGATGAGAGAATAAATTGAGAATACATTAATAAGGAGTATTTCTGTATCAATCTATGCAGTGAATCTTCATCATAATGGGGCAAAACTGAAAACATTTACTGGTCAAAATATCAGCCTTCAGATTTGTCTACTTGGTGTGTTGCAATGTACTGTTTGAGTCTTAGTGATTTAACTGCTGTTATAGAACAGTATGGGTCAATTATAGTATTCTACAGTGTGTTATTTTTGAATGACAAACTCTTGCCATGGACGCAGTTCTGATCCTAGAATATGGAGGACCATTTTTATTTTTAAATGAAATCATTTTATATCAATATTCTGTGTCAAGTGATTGACTTCTCTAGTAAGTAGCCATGTAATAAGCGGAATAATGTAGAGTAAGAGGGTGATTATTGCGAATGAAACCCTGACAGGGTGATGCAGGACCCTTTACCTAACAACATTCACATTGTAGCGTGCAGGCCTATGTAGTCTTGACTTTAAAAACCTGCAGAAATGACTTTGCAGGTCATTTCAATTGGTATATATTTACAACAGGAAGTAATAAAGTATGTCAATTTGTTACAAACTGCTCTTTGCTAATAAGCTAGCTGCACAGACTCCCCCACATCCTCAAATAATCTTGAGCAGAGCAATGGGGAACGGGCAGTGCAAGGGCCTCATTTTTCCTCTTTAATGTGAATAAGGCAGGGGCTACTTTGAGCCATATTGGACACCTGACATTTGTCAAGTCTCATTTTGACTAGTCTCGCTTTGCCAGACCCTCATCCACACAGCATTCCTGGATGGGATAAAAACGTGCTCTGGTTTATTGACATTTCTTTAAACCAATCACAATCGTCATGGGAGGGGCTAAGCACCGGACGGAGCCACGGTGCCTCTGCAAAATAGCCTCAGGAAGGAACTTGGTTTGGTGGAACATGTGTACGTTCAAAGGTTGTTTTAGTCTTGCAACAGAAAACTCATGTTGGTAAGATAGTCTAGCTAGCTGTCTGGATTTACCCTGCAGAGATCTGAGGAATGCAAAGGTGCACTTAAAATCGTTAACACTAAATGCTAACCTACTAACTAATATTGTTGAAGTAAACTGTGCAAGTGCTATGGCCAAAGCTTGTAGTGCATTTTGTAAACATCACGCAGATGGATGACGTGAGTTGATGATGTGTCTTTGCTGGCATTTCCTCTTGAATTTAAACTACGATTCACCAAGCATTCACATCTGCCTCAAAATGTTTTATCAGTTTTATCAATGTATACATATTTCTGACACAGATTGTGACGAAGACGTTGCGAGACAGACCCATCTTGCGAAGTGTGAAATGCAATGAACCTGCAACATCATGTTGTGACTCAACGTACAGGGCCTCTATGAAAGCTTGAAAACTGTGCTGCTAATGAGATAAAAAGAGAAGTGCCTGGCATTGATCAGCAAATCTTGTGAGCCCTGCTGCTCAATTTGAGCAAAAAAAACAAGTAAAACATTGCTTCTTATACCTTAAAGTTTTAGTTGCCGCCATATCTTTGTGGTACCCTGAAATTAGCATTTAATTATCACATCTTTTTTTTTAGGACTCCAACTACATCAAAACAATTAGTAATTTGCTTTAGCTCTGATTTTCCATTTCTGACTTCACCAGACAGAATTACCATCAGTGTGTTTTTTAGGTGGAAGAAAATAAATAGCTGGGTCACAACTTGTTTAGACAGATTCAAAACCAATGTGCTGCCAGCAGGAAGGGCTTTGCCCTGGTTGCCCTTAATTAACCATCGCCATTTTCTAGATTACATTGCACACAACTGAAATTAAGCAGCCGAAGTTAAAGGTTTTGGTGTTCTTAAAATATTCCTGTAACTGTTGGATAAGTTTAAAGATCCTTGAAAAAACAAAATGTGAAAAAGTGTTGGAGGTTGTTTATTTCGTATTAAAACAGACACTGCAATTAATGAGAGACATTTGAAAGTAGAGCAGCTTCACTTTGAGATGCAGAAAGACCACAATTTTTCCTCCGGTCTGCATTGATCAGCCACACATGAGAAGAAAATGTGTGCTTATGCATTGGTGGAACAGAATAATACGTCTTAACAATAGCTGCCTCTGCAGATACAGCCAATATCTAAAAAGCTTGTTTTGCGTAGCAAAGGGTAAATGGGAGCTGGGGAGTCTGGTGTGAATCAATAAAAGCCATCAAACACCTGAGGGGTCCTACAATTTTCCCACAAACCACTCCACCCCCTGGGCAGGGGGAAACAATGGCGGGGCATCAATACCTGCAATTGGGAGAAGGTGGGCCAAGAGACAGCGAGCAAACCATACAAGTGGGTCACCTCTCCTCCAGACAGCAAATGGGTGCGCAATCGTTTGCATCAATTCAGTCCAGTGGGAGATGGAGGACAGGATGGGAAAGGGGTGCCATTAGGAGTGTATTGGTATAGAAGGTAGGCTCCGGGGAGGAGGTTTTTAAAGCAGGTAGAGATGGAGACACAGGGGGATAAAGGTGTTTTCAATTACCCACAAATTCAGAGCAATTTCCTCCTCTTTCTGACCACAGCTCCCACTGCGAGGCTGATGGGAGTCCAGAACAAGAGGCGTGGAGATCGCGATTGTTTGTTTGCGGGTTGGTGGGGAGGAGCAGTAGGAGGTCGGTTTTCATCCGTCTGCTTTGTTCAACCTTTCTCTGTCACCTTGCTGCTTTTATTGGAGCCTTCTTCTTCTTTTGTGATGGGTAGGAACTTCAAAGTGCATTTCAGCTTCTGTGTAGATGTTGATAAGCCACTTCCTGAGAGCAAAAGATACTCTTATGATAATTGAAGATAATAGACACACACTCACTGCATTGTTCCATTCAGCAGAACAAGACTGCTGTTTCTGTTTTGCAAAGTAGTTGAATTAGCTGTGTAATGATGCACGCCTCATCTCGCTGATGACTTTTGCCCTCTGTTAAAAACCCCTCTGCATGGCAGACCATTTCCATTGTTCTCTATCAGCGGAGACGGTAGGTTTGTAATGCTTTGGATTACATTATTGCAGGTACTTTGTGTGTGTGGTGCCCTGGAGCAGATATGTACTGACAAAAACACCACAGCATGGATGAAAATGACAGAAATGGAACCATTGTGTTCATTAGAAGGAGGGGGGTGTGAACCATGGCAATAGCATCCACACATACAGGCCTGTCTGGTCCTTATCAACTCATTCTTTGTTGTGAGAAACTCTTATCCCCTGACCCAAGGTTAAGGCTATGCAGATGAATTATTGTTGATAAAACACTCTAATTGATTTACTTTTTTCTCCTGGTGAATAAGAAAGTAACCATAGGAAGAAAGAAATGGTAAAATGAACAGAAAGGTAGTATTAAAAGCTAAAAATAAAGCAAAGAAAACACAAAGTATATAAATTAACCTGTTTTAACCCAAAGCTGGATAACTGACCAGGCAACACTCAAATAATTGATTAACTTTGAAAAAAAAATGAAGTACCCATCATAATAAATATAATGGGTTTTATTATAATAAATAATAAACCCCAAGTTAACATATACAAACAGCTCCAAAACCCAAAGATACTGAGTTTGCTAACATAGAAGACTAAGAAAACCAGCCAATATGCTCATATTCATGAGAGGCTTGAATCTGACTATTGTGGGCATTTTTGCTTATAAAAGGATTATTTTATTTTATTTTTTCAGTTCTGTACAGACATTCATGTTATCCAGAAGATTATTGCTATGGACTCTGGTGATCCCCTATATTGTCCTCTAGCGCCACCATGAGGTTTATATTTGTGGATTTAAGTGAAATGTCTCAACAATTTTTGGATTGTCATGACAATTTCCATTATCAGGGAAAAAGATTAATTTGTCCAATACTTTTGATTATGGCTAAATGCTTCTCATCGGCTGTACTTCATGGTTAGTGCCCATTAGCGTGCTGACATGCAAAACTAAGCTGGTGAACATGGTAACTAAATGTCACCATGTTAGCATGCTGACGTTTAGCATTAAGCAGCAGCCTCAGAGCTGCGAGTGTAGCCGTAGACTCTTGTAGTAGTCTACTGTAGAAGCAACTGTAAGTTACATCATGTTTCCTTTTCATCTTGCACCTTCCCCTTTTAGGACAATCATCTACACATCAAAAGGAGACAGGAAGTTCCCCCTGCTGGCAGATGTTGCCAGATTAACATGTGAGAGGCTTGATAGGAACCTCTATCAACCATGTCACTTCCCCTGCTCCCTGGCTCAGCAATAGAGGAACAACTAGGTAGCCATTTTACACACACACACACACGCAGGCACGCACACACACGCACGCACGCGCATGCACACACATACTCTTATAGTACGGAAGGTGTGTGTTTGTGTGTGTGTTTGCAGGGGTTGGGTTAGGGTTCTTTCTGGATGGTTGGACTTATCTCCCCTCCCATGCACATTCACAATGTATGCTGCGCCAGATGGCCGGAGAATACAGAACTGCTAATGGTACCACATGATCATGTCTTTGCTGTATACTAACAACGTACATAAATGCCATACACAGAGCGTTCGATTAAGGAGAGTAAACACTTAAAGGACAATGTAGATTTAGCCGTGTGTAAATCCAGATCTCACAGGCAGTATCCACAATTTAAATACATTTGCTTGCACCTAATTAAAATGTCTCTTCGTGTTTGCATTTACATACATTTCTTAGTTTCTAGAAAGGTAAGATTACAGATGAGCATTTGGTTCATTGCAAACAAGTTATGAGTTAAAATCCAAGGGAGAGCTATGAAATTCCATGTGAGCCTGCCCCAGCTCCAAGCACACACACACACACGCACACACGCACACACACGCACACACACACACACACACACACACACACACTAAATAAGACTTAGTATGTCTCTAGTAATACATTACTGCTCCCATGTGGTGAAATGGGTTCTGCACTTTTTAATGGTTGATTCAGCCAAGTAAGAAAAACAAAATACTTTCTCACCTCAGGCATCTCTCCATGCAAGGGTTTGGGGTTTATTAGTTCAGATTTGAGATACCTGTATTTATGCCTGATGTGAATGGGATTTGTTTTTTAACTTTTTTTTATGAGAACCTACCCTGCAGGAACACTCTGGAACACTCTGATCCCATTCTCACATTCACACTTTGGAAGCTGCCCAGTACAACCACTGATCTGATCAAAGTCTAATCTACTGGCCACTGAACAGCTCCATTGGAGCAGTTGGGGTTAAGGGCCTTGCTCAAGGGCACCTCAGTGGTGGTAAGTGCCCACCCAGATTTATCCTGTCAGTCCAGGGAATGAACCGGCAACCTCCTGGTCACAAACTCGCTTCAGTACGTTTTAGGCCACCATTGCCAAAATGATAGTCCAGTGTATAAGAAGAAAAAAGTGTTACTAATAAGATTAACGATATCTACGCTCTATAGACCCAATCACAATGTTTGTTTGTATAACCGGCAGGTTAAGTCCAACTTTGTCACGCCCTTTCCAGTTAGCGTTCCCTCACAATAAACCAATGCTGTGAGGTTCCAGATCTAATAAGAAAAGTATTTATATAGCTGATTTTTTGATACAAGATTTTTCAAGGAAATGTGATTATATAGCCTACCTTTCAATTCATTTTATTTGTATTGTATTTTTTTATTTTTTACTTTCTTCTTTTCTATCTGTGTATTTTAGTACCTTCTTCTTAAGTTTATTTATTTTGTCATTATGTAAGGTTATAATGCTCATTGAATGGCTCATTATATATCTTTTAAGTACGATGCCGAATTGTTAAAAAATTGTTTGTGAAAATATGCAAATAAAGTTGAAATAAATAAATAAAATAAAGGGGTAGTTAGTAAAAAAAAAAAAAGGTGATTTCCAGATCAGTCCCTCAGAAATAAAGACCGGCAGTAGTTAACCCTGTCAGCATCATTGTTTGTTACTTTAAATATCTTTAAGCTCGTAAAATGTATTCCAGACTTTCCCCGTGTGCTGCTTGCTTGCACGCCACAGTCAGGAACAGCTTCAGCTGTCCAGCGTGGAAGTCGGCTTGGGCCGAGAGTTATTGATAATCCCTGATAAGGAGAGTTGATACAGCCAAGGTAAACTATTTTGTCGGGACTGGTTGATGTTAATGATATTTAATAACTGTGAACACTAACTCATGTCTTTGTGTCCCTGCAGAGTAGAGTGTCACTGCTGCTTTGTGTAGTCAGAATTTTGCACAAAACCTTAATCGATTTTTATTATTAATCATTGTTTTAATGACTTTTGCCTGGTTCTTATTATATGCCCTTTTGACTGCAGTGTTTCCCCCAGTGTATTGTAAGATGGTGGAATCCGTCTTATAACTTTTTTAAATTCTTAATTTCACGATTCCGTCCATTATTTGGTATCACAGAAACTTATGTGCTCTACATTAATGCTATCATCAGTCACAACTGTTACCACTTTCACACCACCTACCAGGGTTGTCTGATCAGGGTTCGACCCTCCTTTTGGAAATTCAAACCAAGCCAGTCGACGTGGGAATGTCCCTGGTCATGACATCAGAGATCACCTGGGTCAACCCGGGAGCAATGCTTAACAATTACCTTAAGTGCTAGAAATATAAGATCATATCTTATAGTTGTTAATTGTACCGTATTTTATGTTTTACATGAAGGGTATGTTCTAAATGTTACTGAATACAGTATCCTCACATCACTACCTCACATAGTTTCTTGTTGTTGGCATCTCCTGTGATAGTCAAATTGCTCCTCCTCACTTTGTTCAACCATTTCTTCCTTCTCTCACTTTCTGAAGGGAAGCTGAACAAGACCCCGTTCTCTGAGATTGATGCACACAATTAAGAGAAAGTAACAAATCACTGAGCAGCAGGGCTGTGCTGAACATGAAATTCTAATTAAATACATTGTTCGATCTATGTGTATTAATTGTTAAATTGTCGTATTTATTGTGTCATTTTTATGGTATAAGCTTATAATAAGCCTCTGTGTGCAATGGTACCATTGAGCTGTATCCATAGTCCATAAGTAGAAACTAATATGATTAAAGCACGCTTAATTGCAATTTTAATCTATCCAGACGTAAAATTATTTATTCTAATCCTGTAAATGATTTAATTTAGACTGTGTTAAGTTAGTCTCGCTTTGCCAGACCTTCCTCCAGAGCGCTGCTGAGGAGGGTCTGGCTAGTCCACACAGCATTCGAGGATGCGATATTACGAATCCCACTATGGCCACGCCAAGACCCGCCCTTAAATAGCATTTATTGGCCAGCTGTCCATGCTTACGCAAGGTAACGTAACACCATTTGTACAGGTCTTATCCCCTGACCAATCGGCTATCCTAACCTTAACCACTCGAGGTCAAATGCCTAACCCCAACCAATCGAGCTGCTTCGTAGGGCAGGTCTTGGCGTGGCCATAGAGGGATTCGTAATTTTGCTTCATGGATGGGAGAAAAACATACTCTGATTTATTGGCATTTCTTTAAACCAATCACAATCGCTAAGGTCTGCATGGAGCCGTTGCAACACCTTTACAAACCAAATATTGCCTATTAATTACAACAGTGTTTTTTTAAACAACATATATTATTTTGTTGTGTAAGTGAGAAATGCATTGCACATAATGCTCACAGTGACTGCAGTCCTTTAAGAGACTATTTCTTTGTTAGAAAGAAGTTACAACAAAAAAAAAGCTGGACAAAGAGAACCCAAACTAGCTGCATAGGTACACTACCGGTCAAAAGTTTTAGAACACAACATTTTTTTAGAATTTTATTGAAAATTGAAGTCCAATGAATAGCTTGAAATGGTACAAAGGTAAGTGGTGAACTGCCTGAGGTTAAAAAAAAAAAAAGTAAGGTTACCCAAAACTGAAAAATAATGTACATTTCAGTATTTTACAAAAAGGCCTTTTTCAGGGAACAAGAAATGGGTTAACAATGTAAAGTTGTTCTGCAGCAATGGAGGTTGATCAAGCTTTGAAAGTTGGTGCTACCAATTCCCACAGGTGTTCTAACTGGATTACTTACAACCCCCTGTGTTTGTATAAAAGTATTGTTGGAACACACTGTGGTACCGTAACCTCGTGAGCATTATTTGAACAGTATTGTACTGCAGAAAGTAGTGTGTTGCTATAAAAATGGCGGGAAAAAAGGCAATTAACAATGGAAAAGAGACAGACCATCATAACACTTAAGAATGTTGGTCTTTCCTACAGAGAAATTGCGAAGAAAGTCAAGGTGTCAGTGAGTACAGTATTCTTCACCATCAAAAGGCACTTAGAAACTGGGGGAAACTCTGACAGGAAGAGGTCTGGCAGACCCAAAGCCACAACAGAATCAGAAGACAAGTTTCTGAGAGTCAACAGCTTGCAACAGCTTCAAGCACAGCTTAATAGTGGTCGTAATAAGCAAGTCTCAGTTTCAACTGGAAAGAGAAGACTTGGAGCTGCAGGTTTGATAGGTCGAGTTGCAGCAAGAAAGCCATTGCTAAGACGTCAGAATAAGAAAAAGAGGCTTGCCTGGGCCAAGAAACATCGTCAATGGACTACTGAAGACTGGAAGAAGGTGTTATGGACTGATGAATCAAAATTTGAAATCTTTGGTTCATCACGCAGGATTTTTGTACGCCGTTGAGTGGTGGATGGTTCCTCAGTGTGTGACATCAACTGTCAAACATGGAGGAGGAAGCGTGATGGTCTGGGGCTGTTTTGCTGGATCCAGGGTCAGTGATTTGTACAGAGTGAAAGGCACCCTGAACCAAAACGGCTACCGCAGCATTTTGCAGCGCCATGCAGTACCCTCTGGTATGCACCTAGTTGGTCAGGGGTTCATCCCACAGCAAGATAATGACCCAAAACATAAGTCCAAGCTATGCCAGAACTACCTTAGGAAAAAATAACAAGATGGTAAGCTTAACAACATGGAGTGGCCAGCACAGTCACCAGACTTAAACCCCATTGAGCTGGTTTGGGATGAACTGGGCAGAAAAATGAAAGCAAAGCAACCTACAAGTGCCACACATTTATGGGAACTTCTGCCACAGAGTTGGGAAGAACTTTCTGAAGAATATTTGATTTCCATTGTAGAAAGAACGCCACGAGTGTGTTCAGCTGTTATATCTGCCAAAGGGGGCTACTTTGATGAGTCAAAAATTTAGAATACATTTTGGTTTATAAATTGATTCCATGATTTCTTTTTTAACTTAAATTGTTCATTTGTTCTATTCTTTAATTTCAGAGTACAATAAGACATTGAACTGCATGAATTTCAATAAAAACCTGGAAAAATTGGGGTGTTCTAAAACTTTTGACCGGTAGTGTAAGTGAGAAAATTGCTTGTTTTTTTCTTAATATGGGTGAGCTTATCCTTTAATACCTAATTTGTATTCCAAGTTGTTTGAAAGACTCCCAGTGCTAAACATTATTCAAGAGAATAAGCTCATTGGGTATTATGACAGCAAAATGATCATTTAAAGCTCACAAAGGCAAGGTTAGATTAGAAATATGCAATCGGCTAAATGCTTAAAATACAAACACGATAAATTAAATGAAACAGAAAAGAGGGGTTTAGTGTCATATTCCTCTGCATTCATCATGTGCATGATGTTAATACCTCACTGAAAGCTGTAACCGATCAACATCATGTATTGCATTTGATTGTTTTGCTCATGTAAAGCTACCCTGTTCCTCCTTTGTGCTACTTTTCCTGCTCGAGTCCTCATTGAGACCAAGAATGTGGATCACATCACGCCAGATCTGAGGTCTTTACACTGGCTTCCTGTCTCTCAAAGAATTGATTTCAAAATACTACCGTTGATTTATAAAGCGCTGAATGGTTTATTTATCTTCTGCTGCTACATTATGAACCATCCAGACCTCTCAGGTCGTTGAGACCAGTCTGCTTTCTCTCCCCGGAGATCTAAACATGGAGAAGCAGCATTCAGTTTTTGTGCACCACATATCTGGAACAAAAACATATCAGAAAAATGCTGGTCCGCTGCAAATCTAAGTTCTCATAAATTAAAGCTACAGTGCATAGTGTCTGTCTGCCCCATCAGGAATTCTAAGTAATGACAACAAAACTGTCGGCGTGGCCACATGATACACACGACGAAATCTTCTGAACACAGCCATGCTGAGAAATCCAGAGAGAGTTGTGTGGAGCTGATAGTCTTAATTGGCTTTGTATCAACTCACTGGGCAATGGCTTGAATGTAACGGACGTTCATTAATATAAAAAAGTTATGCACTAAAGCTTTAAGGGCTGAAGACTTTTCTTTTTGATGCTGCCATTTTAATTGTTCATTTCTTACGCTGCACTGTAACTTTTCCTCTTGTGTTTCATACCTGTCTCATCCTATTTTAGCTGCTTTCATATTCTCTATAACAAATGTTTTTAATTGTTTTTAACTGCTTTTCAATGTTTTATGTAAAGCACTTTGAGATGCCTTATTGCTGAAATGTGCTATACAAATAAAGCTGCCCTGCCTTGCTTTGCCTCTTGCGTTGGAATGGGGCTGTGTGTCAGGACGGCCATGATTGTGCATATACGAGGTTGGAGATCAGTGTCAGTTTCCAACAAGGACTCTATATTTAGCTGGTGAGGGGACTGGGTGATCCAGTCTGACTGCAACACGTACAGACACACTTCACTGAGACCCCAACACTCGTTCACCTGCTGGCTGTTTCTTTTTTATCTGTGTATGGTGTATGGCGAAGAGGAGGTGAGTTATGAATACTTTATTTCTACATTTTGAAATGACACTGCAGTATGAATGTTTATTCCCCTCTTCTCTATACTGTGATTTCTTGAAATTTCGCATTTACAGCATCCCCTCACCGCCATGACAGACTGATGTGACTTAGAGAATGGCTTTGCTGCTTGGTACTGGAGCTGTTATCTGTGTCCTACTGACCATCCATCTTGGTGATTAGTGAAGTGGCAATTGGAGAAGACCATGTGTCAGTCGGAGGTGCCAGGGGCCAGACTGGGCCTGAACAGTCCTGACCCGCTGGTGAGAGAGGCTTTTCTGATGGCCCATGACTACATAGACTATGTAACCACAGGGGGGGCAGATGGCGCCATGGGTCCAGCTCCTACAGCCTGCACCACGGCCCTGCGCTACGCCGGAGACGAGCTCCTCACCCGCTTCCCCATCTTCTTCCGGCGCTGGCCTCGGGTCTTCAAGGACGTGACAGAGAACACGGCCTGCCCCACGCTCATGAGCATCCTGGACGAGCACTTCTTCCCACCAGTCCCTGGGGGGCGGCGCAGGGACCTGGCCTGGAGCGCCGTGCTATCGGTGTATGTGCTGGCTGGCCAGATGGCTCTGCATTGCCATGAGAGGGACATGCTGGAGGTCCTGCCACAGCTGAAGGAGTGTGTGGGGTCCTATGTGGAGAGGGTCATCTGCCCTGAGATACGAGACAAGGGAGGATGGGTAAGATTAAAGGGCAATTTCAATATTTTTCAACCTGGACCCTATTTTCCCATGCATCGGTGTCTAACGCCGCTTTCACACTAGCAGTTGAAATCAGAAGTCTTTCATTTCCTATGGAGATTCGCAGACCCCATGCGAATGGGTCCGAACCGGGTCCGAACGAATGCGGTGCGAAAAAAATCGTGTCAGTTGGTCATCCGGATGCGTTCAAAAAATTGAACTCTTGCGAAAGGCTACGGACGGTTCCTATCCGACGGAAGTTAGCGTTGCTATGGTACTGATAAACAAACCTGCTAATGCTAATTGGTTAGCTAGCAACAGACACAGAACTATTGACATTATACCGCTATATCACGTTTAACCGACCTGACATGTCAACGTCCTGGGCAACTTCAGCAGCAGCAGCCTTTCTATTTATAGCTTTATAAGAGAGGTCAGAGAGAATCGGACATTCAGACACTTATCACTCGTTCTAGTCTCTCTGCCATTTTGAACGGTGTAGTACGACGTCCGCTGGGGGTGTATTGCGTATTACGGAGCTGATTTCAACTGACAGTGTGAAGGCGGCGTTAGTGACCAACGCGAACAAAATATTTGACAGTGGTCCAGTATTGAGTAAGAACGCTGTGAACCAGGCTGCAATGTAGCCTAAACGTCCCTTTCCGTCCACTAAAAGTGCTGTTTTTGCCACTACCCTGCTCAGATTGTTTTAAAGCACTTCTGTCAAACTCACGGCCCGCGGGTTGAACCGTACTGCTTTTTTTCTGTGCCACATACATAGACTGTATAATACTAATGGACAAAGCAATCGATTCGGCGAAGTGCTGCAAATGCGGAAGTGCCTTAAACCTGCATTCTATCTGAATTAGAAGTAGAAGTCTATGAGCAAGTGACCGGCTTCTCACTTGATTTTTTACCTCAGTAAACATTTTTGACAGTTTATGGTCTCAATCGCTAGTTTTAAGTCTTCTGCAATAAAGAATGTTAATTTTTTTTTATTATGGTCTCGTTAATTTTTTAATCTGCGATAAAGCAGGGGGTGTTTTAGGGTGTGGCTATGATGTGATTGCCAGTGAAAGTGTGTAAGGTAACGTAGAGTGTAAGGACTCCTCCCTCTCGTCTAAAATCGTCACATCTGCAACCAGGATGGCTGCGCCCGTAACAGCAAACTCGACGACTCATAGCAGATCTCCACAAACCAATGGCTGTCACACATGCTCTGTCCATTAATATTATACAATCTATGGCCACATATCAATTTAGGTTTTGAATCCCTTAGTTGTATGCCAAACCAAAAAGACGGGAAACTCCCTTCAAACTGAAATTATCCGAACACTTAAAGCAGAATTTGGCACATTTACCGACTTTGAGACTGAAAAATTCCTAAAGAAGAGAGTCTGTGAAACAGGTTGTTGTGAGTCGGTTGTGTGGTACCCTCCTTAAAGGGCAACTTTAATATATCACATTTTCAGGGTTTTGCTTGTATTTTGTGTTTGTACTAGAACATGTTTACATGCTTTAATGTTAAAAAAAACAACTTAATTTTTCTCATACTGCCAATGGCTGCTGCACACACTTCGAATTTGACAGGAAATCGCTACCTCCACTTTCGGCGAAACATCACTCAACGACAATGGCCTCTATTATTTTTAGCCGATGCCTCCAAGACCTCCCACGTCTGAATATCGGTGACACAGGATTGTCGACTCCTGTGCAATGGCTCCAAACTCAAAAATGATGCAAGGAATAAAGGATTCAAATTTTACATTTCATCCTATATCCACAACTATGAGGGTAAGTAGCTACGTTGCTTTTGATGGTAGCATCTTCGCTAGAGCTAGCTGCTAGCTTATTTTACTTACTTGCTATAACTGTTGTACTATGTCAAAATAATTTCATTGATTCTGCTTTTCTCAGTATCTAATAAAGATCAGGTGTCAGGAGAGGTTATGATCAGGGCACAGTGTCACAGGTCCATGAAGAAATCGGAGAAAGCGCACTGTTTGAGTGTATGGTGAAGCTATAGGGATACGGGTAACGTTAGACAAGATATCTGTTGTCGTTGCTCCGATACTGCCTAAAATGCTGGTATCGGTATCGGGAAGTACTGGAGTTTATGTACTGATCGAATACCATGTAATAAAGCCCTAAAGAAAATCTACGTTAAAGTAGTTTATTTATGTTCTTTTTCCGTTATAACTAACTGTCAAACTGGATACTAAAAGAAAGTTCTGTGGCATTCATTGTTTGTGTTTGTTCATGTTTTACAAAGAGTTTAACCTGAGCCAGACCGACAACAAAGATATAAATCATATCACATCCATACAGGGATAGTAGTATACAGCTGTTAAAACATAATCAAATATATGACACGCTGGTATCGGATCGGTACTCGGTATCGGCTGATACGCAAGTTCAGGTATCGGAATAGGTTTCGGGAAGCAAAAAATGGTATCGGACCATCTAAAGTTGTTACGTGACTTTCACAATCCAGTGTACCCGGGGATTTAGCACAGATAAAGTTCAGCTCAACACTGTACATAAACTACTGAATGGCTGAAAATAGCTTGTGACTTTACTTTGCCAGTCGCTGCTGGCCTTCTGGACTTTGTTCACGTTTACTGTCTCTTTACCTTATGCTACGCTACTATGCTGTTGTAACCCAGTGTTAACGTTCTTGGGGGTTCAGCTAAGGTCCATGATGATGAACATAAAACACAAGCACAAACGTATGTTTTATATTCAGATACTACTGTAGACGTGCAATTTTTTTGTACATAAAGTATTAGGTCTAGGCCTACAGCACTGTAGTTTTCTCTCATAAAAGTTTAGCTCAACTCAAATTTAGTAGAAACAATGGCCAGGCAGGTAGGTTTATTTAGCTGGATCCCCACTGTGTTAGTGCTCTCTTACTTCCTTGCTATGCTTTCTCTTTCAGAAAGTACCCAGTGAATGATCAAGTCTAGATAGGCCTGAGTATTAATTTAGACAACTTAATTTTGCAGGTGGTCCTGAAAGATTCAAACCCTGTGGAGTTAATACATCATAGATGCTTGTGTATTGCGGGAGCAGCACTTTCAGTCGGCGCATTACAGTCAGCTGAATTTGTCTGCAGTTCCCACTGTCTTAAGCTGCACTAAAGGAGAACAACAATGACACAAGCCTAGAACTTTGGTTATTATTATTATTACTAATAATAAATCTGTCTTTACAAACTGATTGGGGATATGCTGAAACCCAATATGCCCAGTGGACAGGATGGTTGTACTCTCTGCTAAACCCAAGACTCAAGCAACAACAGAGGGAGTCAAGTAAGTCACATATTATAGATGTGTTGGAATGTGTGAGTGAATATTTGATTTGAAATCTGTTTGCTTCCTGACCTTTCAAGTAACTTAAGTTTTCACACACAGGAGCACACTGTACAAAGGCCTCAGCGGGGATTTACCTGATCTCTCTGTGCTTCAGGTAAATGGGGATAGAGTAACATGTAAGGATAATGGTTTTTAAAGTATACTTTTTTATGCCTTTAATGAACAGTGACCACAAGGCGAAAACGAACCCGGGTCCCATACCATATCAAATAACCAATTTGGTCTTTTGTTATTATTATATGTGTGATGTGAAATTGTAGTTACTTGGTGTTTCAGTATATTGTTAAAATACTAGTCCATCTCCAGGTGACCGAGGCGTACCAAGCGTTCCCTCTGGCTGATGCACCAATAGTCTGCAGTATGGCCATCAGCGCTGACGTCCTGCTCACCAACTCACGCGTCGGGATGGTCCAAAGAGGAAGCCCACTGTCTTATCAGCAGCCAGCAGCAACAAGGAGAGACCGCTCCTTTCATGTTGCCCCACCACGTCCATCTCTACCCCTTCAGGGATACCACCTAGAATCAACAGCCTGCAGTTTTGTCACCACTGAAGGAGAACAGCGCCACTTGCAGTGCCTACAGGTCAGCTGGGACATGGCACACAAGTACGAGTCCGCTAGAAGAGAGCAGAGTAGCTGCACGGAGTGGCACCAACTGAGAAGGCCCAGACTGACTGCCTCTCGATTTAGCATGTCACGTTAGTGAAAAATCAGAAGATGGACTTGCTCACAGAATTCCGCAAGGAACTCGTCAGACAGCAGCAATGCAGCGAGGGCTAGAGCTTGAGGCTGATACAATTTGGGAATACTGCCAAATAAAACGTGTCAATCACTACCCCTGTGGATTTGTAATCCTCCAAAATTTGCTCCCTGGTTGGGGGCGTCTCCAGACGGACTTGTTTTTGATCCTTCAGAGTCAGTTCAGTTTGGGCTTATAGAAATGAAATGCCCCAACGTAAAACGTTATGTGTATTGTACTTACCTTAAAATGAAATCTGGCAATTTGGAACAAAAAAAAAATCACATGCATATTACTGGCAGGTGGAGGGTGAGATGCTTATTACCAGTTTGACATGGTATGATTTTGTCATTTCGGCTGAAGACGACCTGCTGATTCAGCGGATTTACAGGGACAATGATGTATGCAAAGTCATCAGAGAAAAAATGGACCGTTTTTATTTCTATGTTTACATGGCAAAATGCATGTAAAGTGTCTGTCCCATACAATAAATACCAGCAATTAATTCATTGTTACTTTCTTGTCGTTTTAATTAAGTAAAACAAGTTATTATTAAATTCTATATTGAAAACAGATAACCACATAAAATCATGAATGTCAAATTTATTTGTAAAAACCGTTTCAAACTTCATTTGCCCATGTCTTCACTAGGGGTCCATTTTGGAAATTTGAGAGAAGACAGGCTACTGTAAATATTTGATTAATGCTCCCGGTTAGGGAGAGGGGGATGGTGGTGTCAAACAGTTTGTTCTCTTTGACTCTTGGAATCATCCTTTCTACATGCACCCTCAGCCGAGCTATGGATTAGGTCTGTAGGACATCCTCCTCTGGCATCTGGGCCCTCTGAGTGACAAAAGAAAAGTCCCAGGTACCAGGTCATCGACTAGGAATCCTTTGTCAACCATAATGGCCATCTCGGGGGTTAAAAGGGATGTAATTCCTGACACTTCCTTGTCGCTCATGGAGCCCTCAAAGAGGGTAGATACAAATTTAAGGGCTCCGTGAGGGGACATGCCTCGCAAGATGACATTTTAGTGCCGTTAGCCGCAGTAGCGTAGTAAAAACAACACTCCAGTCCTGCCTACTTGGAGCAGATGGCCAATCATAGCAGGCCGGCTTAGAGTTGCGTAATACTTAGCCGAGAGTAGAAAAAACTGTTGAGTTTTCAGAACAGTTGGAAATCTAAACGTTTGAACTCACGGGGGTTTCTCTAAAATACGTTTACCTCATTATTTGAATTGAACGTTTTGGCCAAGTTAAACATGAAAATCTGACATTATAACATTGTTGATGTGACAGAAAATACGAAAAAGCATAATATGTCCACTTTTACAAAAATACAAAATGTAATCATTGTTTTAAATGATTTGCTAAATTCTCTGATGGCTGAGGAACTTTTTTGTTGACTTTTTGGGGGCGTTATGTGGACCAAACTGTAAATGAGAAATCTATGTGAGATATGCAATAATACAATCAAAAATCTTTTACTTTTTTTTTTAATAAAAGCATGTTAATAAACTATACATGTCTGGCCCTTGATGTGATTCTCATTTTCCAGCGTTGCCCTCGGTGAAGTTGAGTTTGACACCCCTCTTATTAAGTGTCGGACAACATTATGGAAAGGATCCCTACAGAGATAGACCATTTTCTTTAAAGAGTAAGAGCCTTTTGGTTTAACATGAAACAGCTCCGAAATCGCTATCACCAACCATCGCCAAACCTCTACCAGACTAAGAAATATTTTTTTGCATGTATAGAGCCAGCATATTTCTAGATGTCGATGGGTAAATTCAAACTTTATTTTGACCAAACCAGAGTGGTGATTGTTGGAACAGTGGACAGACGAACCAAGACAGCTTTTGATAGTTTTATTTTGTTTCTATCGACTTTGAATGAAGTGTGTTCTACATTAATAACGTTACTGTTTCTTTAGATCCATTCTGGTGCGTTTTACAATAGCAATTTCGGGAATGTTTCATGTTAAACAAAAAGGATCTTACTCTTAGGCTGACCTCTGTAGGGATCCTTTCCATAATACTGTCAGACAGAATAATAATCTGAGCATGTCAGTGGTAAAAACAATCACTTTTAGCGGATGTAAATTGGAGGTGCCCACTGCCGACTGCAGCGGTCTTGCTTAAAGTGATGGTTTGGAGTAATTTCACCCTAGGCTGCTTTGCACCTTGACCTCGAGCCAAAGAACCCCCCATAAACTTTTTTCCCTTGTTATAACGTTGGTAGAGTTAGCATTATCAGCTGGTTAGCTTAGTGCAGGCGCTAATGGATCCACGTTTGTATCTCGTAAATTACCCCACTAATAATGCCCGCAATGATACCAAACTTCTACAGTAGTACAACTAGCTTCTGTACTTATAAAACGAGGCATTGGAAAGTTTGTAACTACACCAGAAGTATATTTATGATGCTATGCTTATGATCCGATAATAAACCGCGCAAGATCCCGCACAGAGCACAACATCTATTGCCAGAAGAGACTACTGGTAAAGAAGAATCAAGAAGCGAGTGAACAGCAGAAGCAGCTACTGCAGCATGAGGCGATAGGACAAGATGCCACACAGTTAAGTATATATCCTGGCTTCGGTTTTAAAGCAATAGATGTTGTCCTCTGTGCGTGATGTTGCGGGATCTCGCGCGGCAGCAGCCAAGAGGAGTATCCATCAGGCAAGTGTTATTTAAATATACTTCTGGTGTAGTTACAATGCCTCGTTTTATAAGTACAGAAACTATTTGTACTACTGTCGAAGTTTGGTATCATTCCGGGCATTATTAGTGGGGTAATTTATGAGATACACACGTGGATCCATTAGCGCCTGCACTAAGCTAACCAGCTGATAACGCTAACCCCACGAAGCATAACAAACAGTGTTCCAGCCAATAACCGACAAGAAGGAGCTGGTTGAGCCATCACTGCAGCAGCGTTAGCACGTAGGCTACTTCCACAATGCGTATTCATGACTCAACCAGCTCCTTCTTGTCTGTTATTGGCTGGAACACTGTTATGGTTCGTGGGGCAGGTTGGCGCAGTTTGTTTTTGTTGCCATTTGTGGAGCCTGGGCTGTCTACAGAGACCACGTTTTTTTTGCAGTGTGTTCAGGGGACAGGCAGCTAGCTGATAGTGAGGAGATGTTTGCTGTATGTGACAATAAATGTTTTACCCTAAAAAACGCGTCACATCACTTAGAGCACCTTTAAGTAAGGGCTGTACAGCAGTTGCAGCCCCCTCATTCACATCTCTCCATTTGTGCATGAACAGTATAGGACCTGAGCATGTTTCTGTATTTCAGGCCTGTGTGTAGTATCCTCTAACAATAGATTCAAAATAAAGTATATAAATAAAATGAAATTGGAATAGACTAAAGTCCACCAGACTCTCAAACAACATCATACTATTGTTTTCACAGGTTGTGCAGTGCTTCTCGTGTTTAGTAATTTGACTTTAGCATTAGGGATATAACTATGCATCGTGAAGCAGTTAAAATAAAAAATGAATCGCGATGCAATTTTTAAACGGCCTAGGGCGTAATCTCCTTTAGATTGAACTTGTCTGTCTTCAGTTGTCACTACGTCTTCTAAGTTTGACACAAAACAGGGGGTCCTCCGCCAAAACATTTTTTTTCCGATTTGAATCCAATTTCCTGCATTTCTACATACATTTATAGGGACTATGGTGATACAAAATCCAGGAAATAATTCAGTTGATCATAATGATAAATTCTTCTAGAAAGAATAGTACTAAACCATGTAGATGTCTTACTTTCTTTATTGTTTAAAATAGCTACATATAATAAATTAATAAACATATTTGAAAGTGTGGGGGGGGTGGACACAAACGGGATTTTGAAAAGTGGGGGGGACATTGGAAATGACGCCCTATAGGTACAACGCACACTGCAGACACATTGCAGCTTCTTTATTTGCCGAGAGTTTGATGATACTATCTTACCCCTTTTTGTCAGTGAGGTAGTGGTAATTTGATTAAAATATAAATTTTTAGGAATATGCACCATTTAAGCATAACAATAAAGTTTATAAAACCTAGAGATAGACTTTAAGATAGGGTCCCTTCATCATATAGTAAGAAATGCTACATTGTGGCTCCTTTTATTTCACTTCACATTGTGCTTTAATGATGCATATTTTGAAAAAAATTTAATTGTTCAAATGACCATAATCTAACTGCCACAGTCAATTTTGGGCCTCTGTGCAACTCAAGATGTATCAAAATTGACCTTTACTTCCACAAGATATACTACAAAAACTCCTTTCATTTCGGCAAACAACAAAGACATTCTATTTAACTGGTTTCCACATGCTGAATTAAAATTTAAAAATAACAATTTAAACCAAACATACCCACATTCTTTTGATTAACTGATTCTTTACTTACTTCTTTTCTCTCCTAAATGATACGTGAATGCTCTCTCGAGGAAGGAAGACGCTCCACAAGTAATGCTGTATTATTTGAACAGGACATCCAATTATCACAGTTTATTGTCCTGACTTGTATCATTTCATTTGAAACTTTCATTAACTTATTTGTTTCTGACAGATTGGTTTTGTATCACGCTTTGGAGAGAAGCAGGGCTTGGAGGGCCAGGTGAAGAAAGGGTGCTGTTGGACACTGCTGGCATTGGCCATAGGCATCATCATCTACTTCTTGTGGAAAAGAATAGCTTAACCAACACTGCCACCTAGTGTCCACAACCAAAAACTCTCCAAGAGTGAACTATATGAAAATGTCGGGAAGAGGAATTTTAAGTACATCTTTTAATTCTGCAGAAACTTCTATCAGTAACTGATACACATTAGTATAATTTTCATCACTTCTGGCATACCTAGTAATAATGTGTACAAAGTTTGGATGAAAGGAGCATTAAGCCATTCTGAATCCTGTCAAAAACTGTAAGCTAACCATGTTTGTTGAGCAGTATATGAAATTATAGGATCTGGTATTAATTAATCTGCTCTTTGCTTTACTGTCAGCTGTGCACATCCAGTCAGAAGTCAGAATTTTAGAGCAATCTGGAACATACTGCATTTCTGATTTTACTTTTATTAAAGCCAATTGAGACACTTTAACTGCATTTGTATGGTCATTTAACCACATTTTTTTCAGAGCATTTAACAACAATTAACCTGTGTTGACTTTGGATCAAATTGACAAATTTTCAATTTGTTTTATAAATCAGAAAATATGGAACATACAAATAAGCACTGAAAATTTGTTCCCACCCCCCAAAGGTTGACAGGAAGACAACACAAGGGTTATGAGTTATTTAAGGGCTCACACAAGACAGCTTATGATTCTACCTGGATTTATAGTACTGGCAAAACACCAGTTATGCATCTACACTTTATGTACAGTGTAGGGCATCTGCTATCTATATATCCAAGTTATTAAAACCAGAAAAGCAGACTTCAAAAATGCATAAGATTTTATTAACATGAACAGCAGACAGAACACTGAAAACTGGATAGACATGGAACGTTATTTCACTGCAACTTCAGCAGAGCTTTGTAGAAGTGACACATTTAGGCCAGCTCCTCCTCACCCTCCTCCTCAAACTCTCCCTCCTCCTCAGCAGTGGCATCCTGGTACTGCTGGTACTCAGACACCAGGTCATTCATGTTGCTCTCTGCCTCTGTGAACTCCATCTCATCCATACCCTCGCCGGTGTACCAGTGGAGGAAAGCTTTGCGCCTGAACATAGCGGTGAACTGCTCGGAGATGCGCTTGAACAGCTCCTGGATGGCTGTGCTGTTGCCGATGAAAGTGGCGGCCATCTTGAGGCCACGGGGAGGAATGTCGCAGACGGCGGTCTTGACGTTGTTGGGGATCCATTCGACAAAGTAGCTGCTGTTCTTGTTCTGCACGTTCAGCATCTGCTCGTCCACCTCCTTCATGGACATGCGGCCGCGGAAGATGGCGGCCACAGTCAGGTAGCGGCCGTGACGCGGGTCGCAGGCGGCCATCATGTTCTTGGCGTCGAACATCTGCTGGGTGAGCTCCGGCACAGTGAGTGACCTGTACTGCTGGCTGCCTCGGCTCGTGAGGGGAGCGAAGCCTGGCATGAAGAAGTGCAGACGGGGGAATGGCACCATGTTTACCGCGAGCTTACGCAGGTCGGCGTTGAGCTGTCCGGGGAACCTGAGGCAGGTGGTGACACCGCTCATGGTGGCAGAAACCAAGTGGTTGAGGTCACCGTACGAGGGGGTTGTGAGTTTAAGGGTGCGGAAACAGATGTCGTACAAAGCCTCATTGTCGATGCAGTAGGTCTCGTCCGTGTTTTCTACCAGCTGGTGGACCGATAGTGTGGCGTTGTAGGGCTCAACAACTGTGTCCGATACTTTTGGGGAAGGCACCACGCTGAAGGTGTTCATGATGCGGTCGGGGTACTCTTCACGGATCTTGCTGATGAGCAGGGTGCCCATACCAGAGCCTGTGCCACCACCCAGGGAGTGTGTGAGCTGGAAGCCCTGAAGGCAGTCACAGCTCTCTGCCTCCTTCCTCACCACATCGAGGACAGAGTCCACCAGCTCTGCACCCTCTGTGTAATGACCCTTAGCCCAGTTGTTGCCAGCACCACTCTGGCCTGTAAAACAAAGATTAAGGTTCACGCATTTATATATATATATATATATATATATATATATATATATATATATATATATATATATATATATATATATATATATATATATATATATATATATATATATATATATATATATATATATAAAATTTAAACAAAAGCATAATGAGTAGCTGAAATTCGCTGGACAAATTCACACAAAAAAGTAATTTACCAAACACAAAGTTGTCTGGTCTGAAGACCTGGCCGAAAGGTCCAGACCTCACAGAGTCCATGGTACCTGGCTCCAGATCAACCAGCACAGCACGGGGGACATATTTCCCACCTACAAAAGAAGGTCAGGAGTTAGGGAAATAAATGGCAAAGAACAGTCTGTACTTTATCCTGTACAAATAAATACTTACCTGAGGCTTCATTGTAGTAAACATTGATCCTGTCCAGCTGCAGGTCACTGTCACCGTGGTATGTACCAGTTGGGTCGATTCCATGCTCATCACTTATCACCTCCCAAAACTGCAAGACAAAAAAAAAAAAAAAAAAAAAAAAAAAAAAAAAAAAGTTTATTTATAACTGGTTTATTTAACAGTCCTTTTTAATATCGAAGGCTGGAGTGACTACTTCATTTCCCGCCGTGCTACATTGGCGCGCGCGGCCTGATCCCCTATTGGCTGCGACTCATGGATTATGAATTTGAAAAATCCTGCTACGTCACTAACCGCCAGGACCGCCTACTTCAAGCAAAAGCCGGGCGCTGTTCAAAAGCCATTGCCAAGTAACGCTAGGCCTCAATGAGCAGTGAACGTTCCAAAAATCACTAGATCTAACGTTACCTTGGAAAATTATGGTTATTTACATACAATTAGCTATACTGTTCATTTTACGTTACAAGAGTAGCTAGGAGCTTGTTTTAATCAATCAGTTTTTTCGCATTGCAGTAACGTTAGCCAATAGAACAAAGGCGACAATATCCCAAGGTTAGTTCTTCAACGTAAACGTTGTTATAGGGTTTCGATTGCGATGTAGCGGTTTGATGTTCTGCTACATTGGGCTTTACATTAAATTCCGATACATTTAAAAAGATGCAAAAAAAAAAAAAAAAAAAAAGGTTAAATCGTTTTTATTAGTCTATACGTCTATATATATTACGGCCCTAAATACATCCCAAAAGGGAAATCGTTCAAATCAAAACGTTAAAACTGCAATTTTCACAAAGGGAACATTAATATTCCCAGGGCGTGGTTCGTGGGAAGAGTAATGTAACGTTGACGTTACCGTTATAGGCACAAAGCACCGGCTCCTAAGGAAGAGAACACGGCGTTTATGAATAAAAGCATTCAATTTAGAACTCAAACGGCAAATACAGTTTTACTAACCTTGGCACCAATCTGGTTTCCGCACTGGCCAGCTTGGAGATGCACAATTTCCCTCATTTTGCTTTCTGGAGGTGGGGTGGACCTTTCTACGACTGATACCGCCTTTCTTTATGTGTGTGAACAACGGCTCAACCCTCTATTTTATACTACAACAAGACCCGCCCTTTACGTCTAAGATCGAATGTGTATTGGCTGATTTTCGAAAGCGTCACCTACAGACACAATCTTAAACCAATCAAATGTTTCAATGCTTATCCGCCATTGGTCTAATCTTCCTGTCAATCACATTCATGTCAGACGTGTGACTAACGTCTAATCTGAAGACGTTGGCCTACTTCCTCATGATGGCGGAAAAGAAAAGCGACACCGACAACAGATTTAATTCTGCATTTAACAGCCGCAAGTTAGCGTCTGTAAAAGACAGTGAAACATTTCATTTCGACAATCAAAGTAAATTATTTTAATTTGACCAGTTGTAAGACTCCTTAGTTGACTTCTAGTTAGCCACAGTCCACGTGGCGGACTAACGTAACAGCATACAATGGTCCAGTTTAGCAGAGGTTCGCTAGCGGAAACGATCGCAGCAGAACTGGACATGACCGTCGTGGCAACAACCATGATTTTCAGTCATGCGCCACTAGGTCAACGAGTCTACAGTTTTGCATTCCAGCTAAGCACAACAGCAGCTTAACTCTACATATTAGTTCCCCTTAGGCCTACTCTAAATAAAAGCTGCATAATTAAAACAACTAGGCAATAACTTCATATTTACAGAAAATGTAAGGGGCAGTGATATTTGTGTGTGAACAGAAGGGCTAGGACTATAATATTATTATCAAGGCAGGCAACCAAAAATAGCTGTGTAGTGCCCTGGTAGTAGACTTTTATCTATCAGAGCACTGCACACATACATAATCACAATGATCATGTGTGATGTTGATGTGCCAATGCACACAGATTTGAAGAACTGATTCAGAATCAAAAGAAAAAAATTACAATTATTTCCCACAGGATGTGCATACACCCAACCTCTAATAGCCCATATTATGTAAAGTGCTTTCTTTCAGCCTGAATAGGCTTTTAACCTGTCAGACAGAGAATCTTGCAGATTTATGGCTGATTCTTAAGATAATGTAAGACTAAAAATATTAGAATTCAGCTTCAATGTAAGTTTTAAACACAGGACATGGCTCAGACACAGGATGCCTGGAGAAAAGAAAAGCCTTTGTGTGTTTGTAGGCTACATGTATTGTCTGCTGTAAAGCAGGGTTGCGGGATGAGGGCTGATGGGCTTATTAATAGTTAATCTGAATTCCAGGCGAGAATGTGGCTGTGACACCAGCTCTTCTGCATGGGCCACGGCCATGTCTCTAACAACTGAGGGGGGGGTACATCCTAGGTGGTTGTCGCCATGACGATTAGGCTTTCTCACTGGGCGTTGTGGACTTCTGTGCCTTAGTACAGGGCTTTATATAAGCTTTCCATGAACCTTTCCAGCCATTAACACAGTATCTATGCATACCATACATTTTTATGTAGATTAGTTGTTGTGCAGACTATAGACTTTAGGTGGGTGTATAGTATTTTATTGAGTGAGTCTCATTAAATCTAAATACGGTAGTATTATTACAAATTTATATTCACACTGCTTGGGCCCTAGATGTTTTTTACAGGAACACCACTGCTTTGCTTACCATATCATACAGACCAGTATGTAGGTCACGCTTGTAGTCTCTTCTGTGTGTGCATTGTAATCTGACACAC
The DNA here is from genome assembly GCF_004354835.1 of Perca flavescens. Classification (NCBI taxonomy): domain Eukaryota; kingdom Metazoa; phylum Chordata; class Actinopteri; order Perciformes; family Percidae; genus Perca; species Perca flavescens. The sequence continues at coordinate 9,275,252 of NC_041335.1, forward strand.
AAAGGCCTCCTCTGTTTGCTCCATGACAGTGCCATGTCACAGAGAGGATGAATCAAGATACAAGGAAATATGACCAGCTACTGTATCCCGTTGTCTGCATTGGGCCTTGTTGTTTTCAGGTGCTTGCTGTAACTGTTGAGGTCAGGGCTCTTTGTCGGCCAGTCAAGTCATATACACATATAGTGTATTACATGTGTTGTTATCAGGCCTATGTAGGAAACATTATATCACAACATTGTAAAGATTCAGTTTCACCATCATTCTGTTTTTATGTGAATCTAAGCATCTAGTGCTGTACCACTTAGGACAAGGAAGGCATGTCAGACTAATATTTCAAAAAATCTTCCGCCTGGCCAAATTTTCTCTGCTTTCTCTGCTTTCAGTGACCTATAATGCATGTGTATGAAATGATGTTATGCCGCGTTCTATTTACCTCGGGACTCGAAAGCCGTAACTGGGAATGACGTCATACCCGAGTTGAATGCGTTCTATTTAAAGTCGGATTTTCATTGTTTTCATTAGCTCTAGCCCGGTTAGCTATTGTTAGCAACCAGTTGATAACAACGCATTACGCCGTTTTTTGTGCATGCAAACAGCGTAACAACATGTCCACAGATAGAAGTTGGACATGCCTGTGTGAACGACTGATTTAGTGAGACACAAATAAGACAGAAGTGCTTATAACTTTATGTTACTGCAGCTTTCACAACTGTTGATACAGGGGGCAGCCATGGTGGATTTTGAACTCGGGCTACTGCGAGGTTGTACAAATTCCGAGCTCGTAAATACGAGGTCATTGGGCGCGTTTCCGACTTTGACCTCGTAAAAAACGAGTTCCGAGGTAAATAGAACGCGGCATTAATACCGCATGTACGTGTGGACTAGGCCTAAGAATGACAGTGTCAGTCTGTTGTTTGATCCACCACTTTGGTCCAGACTGAAATATCTCAGCAACTACTAGATAGATTGTCATGGCCTTTTAGTAGATATTCATGGTCCCAAAAGAATGAATGGTAATGCATAATGCATAATGGTGAATGAAAGAGGTATATCTCAACAACCATTGAATGGTTTGCCATGGCATTTGGTAAAAGAATAAACTGTCATCACTTTGTGTGTCACTTTGTGTAATTGTGGTTCAATCAGCATAAGATGTGCTTTGTATTTACTGCCTGGCACCAGATCATAATGTATAAATAAATAGGAAAATGTTGTGACTTTGTGTGGTTTTACACATATTGTGTTGTTATAGTTGTGTGCGTAGGGTCAAGGTAGTCCTGCATTACCAGACCTTCCTCCACACAGCATTCCTGGATGGGAGAAAAACTTGCTCTGGTTTATTGGCATTTCTTTAAACCAATCACAATCGTCTTGGGCGGCGCTACGAAGGACGGTGCCTCTGCAAAATAGCCTCGGGAAAGAACTTGTTTTGGTGGAACGTGTGTACGTTCAAAAGTTGTTTTAGTCTTGCAACAGAAAAACTCAGATTGGACAGATAGTCTAGCTAGCTGTCTCGATTTACCTTGCAGAGATCTGAGAAAAAGGTTAGCCATAGTCCACATAAATCGACCAGGGTTTAAAATGCCAACACAAAGGAAGCCCAAGGCAACGGATATCTGGCCTAAATAAGTGAAATCCGGCGGAATTTTCAGCGGCAACGGAGCAATCCCGGAAGAGGAACGTCGTGAATATGGAATAGGGTCAAGGTATCTTGACTATACTGTGTAACATGTAAGCATAACGCTGACAGTAAGTGTTACAGACTTAGTGGATACTTTCTTTGATCTCAGTCAGTTGTGTTCCTCTTCAGTCTGCTGCCTTTGTGCTATTACTGATACATTATTCATTGATCTCTTTGTTTGGGGGGGATGGAGTGCATTGAGTGGTTTGTGGTGACAGCTTGAGCAGGTCAGCTGGATATTAATGCATGAACCTTTCAGTGCATTGAAAGGAGATTTTGCTGTTTGACGCTTTTTTATGAGTACATTACCTCATGATGAAGCACTTCCCACAGTGTGCTTACATACATACGGTCTCTGTGAAACCCTGTTGAATCAGTGCTGCTTCCCATGACTCAGCATGTCTCAGAACACTGCAGCATTCAGCACTCAGCCTCCAACAGCTAGATCAATAAAAAAAAAAAAAAAAAAACAGATGCTGCTGGGATAGACACACCCACATCAGAGATTGTAATGCTTCAATGCTTCACAGTAACAAAGTCACTGATGTCATTTGATCATAAAACATGTTTACTTAGTAAAACCATAACAGAATCACAGAAACTCTCACTGTCTGTCTAACAGGGAGGAGCTGTGTTAGAGAACATAGTCTTTGGAATTAATTTGAATATTTTCAAGATAAAGTAGATTGAATGTAAGGATGTATAACTTTAACTTCAATCCCAAAATATTTCATTTGGACTATTTTTTATAAAAGAAAGTAGTTCCAAAGGAAACTGTTGATAGTTCTGTGGATTCTCCAATACATTGTTGGACATTGTTTCTGGAAAAACAAATGTTACTGTTGTTTTTATATTTAATGTAATTTCTTGGGCTGATCCAACACTGCAGTTATGATATTTTCCGCTAAAGTTGGAGCTTCGTTAATGTGCACTGTTTTGAATGTAAAAAAAACAGCAAAACAGATGGACTACAAAATGGTTATCTCATATTTCCAGGCTACAGCTTCAAATCATAAAGTCAATTCAATTATTTCTCTCTTAGAAAATGCAACCAGTAGCAAGTGCATATATATAAAGGTGAAATCAGTGGTTTCCGAATGTTTTATGTCATGCCCCCTTTTGGAGCTGAAAATATATAAGCCCGTAAGAAAATGAACTGCATAATACTAGGGTGTAGAATAACTATGCACTCATAGAAAATCACACACAAACACGTAAACGCATTTTGAGGTCAATAATGCACCAGCTCGGGGAATGGTCTTCCAGTGTGCGACTGGTGCTGTTATGTAGATACTGTGGGGAATGGGGTTATTGGAGTGGACAGGTGTTAGACAGGAACAGCTGGGCTCATGTAGCATGTCTGCTCAGAGAACCACTGATTCACTCTCATATCGGCTTACTGACTTCCCAGTGCCGCAGCATTCAGCTGTCTTACATTCTGCTGCAAACCAAATCCCTTTCAGGCCATACACACATCAGACATTGTTTGCCTGCAGGTTACACCCTTAGCTGGCTTTGTAGAAGATGCTGTGAAATACAAAGGCTCAGCTGAGAAAGAAGCAGAATAAAAGGAGTCTTTACAGAGATGTATCATTGAAGCCTAATTTGGATTTAGGCCATTGATTGAGCAGATTTAAAAAAAAAAAAAAAAAAAAAAAAAAAAAAAGAGTATTTAAACATAGGCTACATGAAATACGTAATCACTACAATATAACCAATAAATCAAAACATTAACAGATTTGGTCAAAATTGAGTTCATTCTGGAATCTCACTTTCTGTATTACTACATAAAAATGTGTCTGCAATAGAGATGTATAAACATGTTTGATCATGTATAGTAACCAGCAAACCCTTTTGCTTTTACTGGACTTTGTTGTACAGAGACTTTTAACTTGACAGCTAAAGCAAGAAAAAGCTAGCCTTAGCAAAAGCTAAAATTAAGTTTATTGATTTTTGCCTAGCTCTTATCTGACTAAAGATGCTATCTAAATATTTTGAGGATCCGGCGTCTTTGTAATAAATTTTGTTATTCCATCTGAATAAATGAGACATTATCCCAGTCATTACGGAGATAAAACCCCAGCTAACCTCTGGTTAAAGTTAACTAGGTCAGCAGAGTTACTGCCATCTCAGCTTCTGCCTTAAAAGGAAATCATACAATCAAGCCAATGGGAAATTAGAAATTTAAAATACAATCAAATGTATTATATTGCAGATTAATTTATCATATTAATTTCTATAAATATTAGCTATTAGTACGCTAACAGACAGACACACAGCAAAACAGTTACTTTATTCCTAAGGACTGTCAATATGAAGCCAATTTTAAGATGGGCAAGAAATCAGATAGAACCCATTTTAATTGTTAGATACTGCATCTCCACATTCCCTAAAGATGCCCCAAAGGCAGAGTATCTGCATTCATATTATGTGGGCGTTGGGGGTGAAATAATCGTCCTAAAATAATAAGATTAGTCAAGGCAACCTTTCTATCTGTTACACAAAACTGTCAACCTTTTTACCCTCAACCTCACTGCTTCTGTAGGATTGAATATATGGATAAGGAATGAGAGCCTCCCATTGACAACAGGAAATATAGATGAATATGACAAATCAGTGTCAATGCAAACTAAGTGCATTAGAGGGGTGGAGCAATGACAGGCAGATAGCTTACTATATAGTTCTATAAGTAAAGCCACATTAGCCATAAACACATATTTGGAGTGTAAAAACTGTATATTTGCCCTGCTTTTAAAAGTTATAGCGGAATAAATGCATCCCTACATTGATTTTTCCCCCATCATTCACCAGCGTAATGTGTCTTTAAGAGAGCTGTGTCTTTGGCTGCTCTCCAGAGACTTCGAGCCAGGAAGTCCATTTGATGCTAATACAGCCAGACAGTCACCAGCAGGCTATGCACAGCCACAGCCCCACAGTGTACAGCGTGGTCCAGGGGAAGTCCACGATGCGTGTGCCCACCCTGCTAACACAGGATATCATGTTACAAAAATACAACATAATGTTGGGGCATTGCTGCAGGCCCAGCTGGCTGCAACTCATTATACTGTATCATACTGTTGTGTCTAATTTGTATATAACATAAGCTGTTTTGATTAACTAAAATGTGCTGCATGTAGCATGAGAGCATTATCATACCATGTATAAATCATCAACATGTAATCAGCAAAAAGGCTGGCCGTCTCTGACCTTAAGACTGCATTGCAGAGTTCCTGGTAGGCGTTGGCTGACGGAAAAATCATTACTGTCATGATAAGATGAAAAGGGGGAGGGATCGTGAAATAACAGGTTTTATGGGAAATGTGGTTTTAATTAGAGACAGGAAATTCAGAGGGGGTACGTATTCACACTTTGGGCCCTATTTTAATGATCTGAAACGCAAGTATCAAACGTGAAACGCAAGTAGCTTTGTGGGGGCGGATCTCGGGCGCTGTTGCTATTATACCGGCGGGATAAATGACTCTTGCGCCCGACGCAAATCTAAAATTTGGGTTGGTCTGAAGTAGCTAGGTGTGGTTTGGGCGTAACTTGCAATAAGCCAATCAGAGCGTCATCTCACATTCCCTTTAAGAGCAGGCGCGCTTGTTCCATGGCGGATTGCTATCATGACGGCGGATTTGCCTGGCGCACGCCAGCAGGAGCTGTCCGGGACGCGGCAAAGTAATAAATGCCCGTCTTGGCCGGGTGGCGATATTGCTGCGGCCTCTCGGGCGCATCTCCTCAAGTCTGGAGAGGATTGCTGCAGCCATGGAGCGTGGGCATCCAAACACACCACCTGCTCCTGTTGTGCCCCTTCCTCCTCCCCCCACTCCATCTCCGTCCACCCGCTCCACCAGGAGCACATTACCACTCCCGGACCAGATCCCGCCGGAGTGTCCAATCCCACCGTAGTTCAAAATTCACGTTCACGTCTCCTTAAGTCCTCTAATATTTCCTCATATATGTCATCAACACATCCATGATTCATGGAAATGTTGTGTAAAACACAACAAGCCACAGAGAGTGTTGCTACATTTTGAGGACTGTACTGTAAAGTGCCTCCTGATCTATCCAAACACCTGAAGCGCATTTTCAGTAATATTTTTCTTTGTAATTATGTATGGTTTGCAAAAATGGGAACTGCTGCGTCCGTGTAGATGAGAGAGTCAAAGTGTATGCGCATTGTGCACACGCTACATTATGGCCAAGCATGTGTCCCTAAAATAACATCTGAATAACACGCCACTGACTTTAGACCAGGTTTTTCCTGGTCTGTGGCGGAATTGTTTTCTGAAACTGCAAAATAGCGTCAAGGAACGTTTGCGCCTGAACACGCCTCCTCTTTTCGCTGAACTGCCCCCGGGAGCGCAAATACATTCCCTAGTTTACCGATGTGCGTCTGTGGAGAGAAAAGTCCTCTGTGCGTCGTGTGCAAAATAGGAATGATACATGTGTCAGTGTACAAAGGCGATTGCGTTGAATGCAAGATAGGGCCCTTTGAGTCACTGTCTCTCTGCAATACAGTGAGTGCCAGGAAGCTCAGTTACTTTGAACTTTTGTTGTCCCTCTTCTCTGCAACAAACTGCCAGATCAAATTAGGTCTGTCACATCTGTGTCTAGGTTTAAAGGCTAACTAAATTTAGTTTAACCTGGACCCTATTTTTCTGTTTTTGTGTCTAAGTGACTGAACAACCTGTTTTGAAATTGGTCCAGTACTAGACATAACAAGGTGCAATGTAACGTCATTGAGCAATTGCGCACCTTCAATTTACCTCCAGTAAAAGTGCTGTTTTGGCCACTGATAGGCTCAGATTATTATTCTAAGTGTCTGACAACATTATGAAAAGGATCCCTACAGATATAGGCATTTTTGTTAAAGAATAAGATTACTTTGTTTAACATGAAACAGCCCCAAAATGTCTGTCGTCAAACCCACCAGACTCTGTTTAAATTATTCTATCACCATAAAAAACATTACATTCAAAGTCGACAGAAACAAAATAAAATTATCAAAAGACATCTTGGTTTGTCTATCCAGATACGATCCACTGCTACAATAATGACCACTCTGGTTTGGTTGAAATAAATTCTTAATTCACCCACTTACATATGGAAGTATGCTGGCTTTATACACGCTACAAGTATTGTTTATTGAAATGGAGTCTGGTGAGTTTGGCGATGGCCATTTTCGTCTGTTTCTGGTTATACAAAAGTGATCATACTCTTTAACAAAAAGCTTTATCTCTGTAGGGATCCTTTCCATAATGTTGTCACACAGACAATCTGAGCCTGTCAGTGGCAAAAACAGCCCTTTTAGTGGACAGAATTTGATGGTGTGCATTTGCCCTATAGGGTTACATTGCAGCCTGGTTGGCAGCTACCGGTTAAAGCATTCCAGCTCAATACTGGACCAATTTTAAAGATGTTTGTTCACATAAGTCACTTAGACACCAATGCATGGGGAAATACAGAAATGACCCTTTAAGCAATAGATTACAATAGTGAGTTTCTAAACAAACTTTAATTTTAAACATACAACTGTAGTGAAATTCTATTTCTGCATTTAACCCATCCTAAACAATAGGAGCAGTGGACACATAGAAATACAGAACCCAGGGAGCAACTTGGGGTTCAGTGTCTTGCTCAAGGACACTTTGACATGAGGCTGGAGGAGGCCACGATCAAACCACCAATCTTGGGGTGGAGGGCCGACCCTCTGTACACTCTGAGCCACATGCCATCACACTTGTGATTATATTAAAGCTAAGGGGTGTACAGCCCGACGTGAAGCATAACTGTGCAAAACTGTAGGTTACCAATGTCATTGAAAGAGATTATTTGCTGTGTACGGATCAAATGAGTCTATATCATTAAGGTTTACTGACAAGGAATGTATGCCTGAGCTTGTACGAATTGTTTTGTATTTCTTTAAACCAATCTCAATCGTCTTGGGCGGCGCTAAGTTCCAGACGCAGCAATGGTGGCTCTGCAAAATAGTCTTGGAAAGGAACTTGTTTTGGTGGAACATTTGCACCCTGCAAAGGAAAACATCAGATAAAATATTAAGTTAACAGTAAAGTGAGCTATTGAAATGAGCTGGATACATGGTTAAACATCACCATGTGTACTTCGTCCATAGCAAATCCCTGCCAGTCGGTCCCAAAACGTCCCAGTTAGATAGCTTATGCCGTAAACATATTCTTTGTAAATCTTTACAATAATTTACCAAAAAGAACCAACCAGGCCTGCCTTATTGTGCTGTCTAAATTTTCTTCAAAACTTGCCATTTGGGACACCGTCATGCCAGTGCCCCGTTGTACGCTTCCATTTGTTAGGTTGCTAGCTAGGAGGCTGTTGTTGTTTCCTGTATAAAGGGATTTTGAGAAAGGCAACATCCAGAGAGCAGAAGGTGAGGGACAATGCCCAACATTCGGCCCTCAGGCTTCATCCTGAAAATGTACTTCCATTGATCCAGACTAGGATTAAGATGATCATCAAAACGCTGACAAAATTGTAAATTCAGTGTCATCCAGATCCAGCAACCCTCTCTACCTTGAAATGATCATGAGTTTAATCCTTACAGGAAACATATCTGTTACTGTGATCACACCTGTGACACTTTGATGATGGACAGGTTTCCCCAGCATACCATCCTACTCCTCAAACCTGGACAGAGGACAATAGGCAAAACAGGCAGACAGAATACATCCATTCTTATCAGTACAACTTCCTCCTTATACATTTGCATTTGCATTTGGTCAGTTTGCACTTCCTGTGTGGTTACCAGCATACAATGGAGCCCTACTTTCCAAACATCGCCAATAGACTGGAGAGGCAGTGATATAATGGGCTAAAGTTCCACAGTATGCACAATAGAAAGTTGTAAATAAGTCAGTACTTATACACCAGATCTGTGCTTCAGATCTACAATATTTATATACCACTTAAAACACATAGTTTTTCTTATTCTAATCTGAAAACAACCAATAATCCTGAAGTTTATTGTGTGGCTGGTTACCATTCACTTGGTTATGGCAAATGAACTCACTACAGGGGAGTGCCATATCATATCGTTCACAATAAATATAATATATTTTAATAATTTGTAAAATCATGATATGAAATGAAAAAATCATATTATGATGGTGGCAATATTTCAACTTGTTGACATAATTGCCTGTACATTTGACAACTGTGACAGATGTGCACTTTGTTGTACTATTTATATTTTATAAAGAGGAAACAAGATATCTTTTATCGTATGTTCTTGAAATTAATTACAAAATATTGTTTAGTAGTTTGTCATGTCATCATTAAACAGTTTCAAATCTTTTTAAATCACAGATAATAAAAGTAAATAAACCATGCTTTATTTAGGTTGTTAGGTAAGTTTTTTGAATTGTTTTTCGAATTGATTAAGACTAAATATGGTCAATCAGCTTTTTTATTTACTGTAATAGAAAAGTGGAACTTAATTCCACTTGATATTAGAGATTGTGCAAGTCCCAGCAGTTTTAAAATGTCCTTAAGACTTGGCTGAAGGCGAATCAAATATGTGATCATTGATCTTTTTATAACATGGAATGTATATTTTCTATTCTGGTTTATATGTGATGTAATGCTTGTCACATGTTGTTTGTTGTTAAGTTTTTATCTGTTTTGATAGTATTGTCTGTATTGTCTATATTGTCCTTTTATCTCCCTTGCCCAGGGACCACAGATGTAAATTAGCTGTATAGCTAACTCTGGTACAGGACCTGAACTGTGCATGGTCCCTGATAAATAAACCTAAAAATACTAAAAATACCAAAAATTACGTTTCTAGTTTATAAGCAGGTCCTGCTTTTCAATATGCAACATGCAGAGCAAAAAAGCACATTTTGTTGTGTTATGCTGCCACACAGTGGTACCTTTTGGAATTATTTTCACATGGACAGTAGATTCCACAGCAGCTCAAATTACTACTACCAAGTGTACTAATTAGTACACTTTGTTAAAACCCCCCCTTTTTTTTGTATTTCTTTTTCATTTTTTTTTTAAACTAGGCTCCAGCTTCCTGCAACCCTGTAAAGCAGTGGTTCCCAACCTTTTTTCCTTGAGCCCCCCCTCACCGAAACCAAAGTTGAGGTAACTCTCGAGATAGAGCCTTACTTTCTTTTTTGATACAGAGGAGTTATCAGCACTTTGACGTTTCTCCGCCATGTTTCATTCATAAAATAGTGATGCCGTGGCGGCAGGAAAAACGAGGATGATAGCAGCTACTAGGTGACCTGATGACAGCAAGGTTCCCAGGTTAAAGTGATGGTTCGGAGTAATGTCCCCCTAGGGTCCTTTGCACCATTACCTCGAGCCAAACACCCCCCCAGAAGCTTTTTTCACCTGGGTCGAACATTGGGAGTGTTAGCATAGAGTAGCGTTATCAGCTGAATAGCTTAGCGCAGGAGCTAATGGATCCGAAGTGTCTCTTAACATTACACCACTAATAATGCCCGAAATGATACCAAACATCTACAGTAGTACAAATAGGTTATGCACTCATAAAACGATGGATTGTAAAGTTTGTAAGTACCCAGAAGTTTATGTAAATAACACTTGCCTGCTGGCTTCTGCTCTCTTCTGCTCTCTGCTGCTGCTGCTGCTACCTGCAGTAAGACGAGTGCTTAGGGCCGTCTACAAATTACTACACCGAAAAGAGTTTTAATTTAACTTATTTTTAAGTAAGTGCTGTAGAATAACTAGCAGGAGACAAGTTATAATTGAGGTAAGTTTGGAGACATTACCTTATTTAATCATTAAATTAATAAATATTTTTGTTGTATCTCTTTTCGGTGTAGTAATTTGTAGACGGCCCTAAGCACTCGTCTAACTGCAGGTAGCAGCAGCAGCAGCAGCAGAGAGCAGAAGCCAGCAGGCAAGTGTTATTTACATACACTTCTGGTGTACTTACAAACTTTACAATTCATCATTTTATGAGTACATAACCTATTTGTACTACTGTAGATGTTTGGTATCATTTCGGGCATTATTAGTGGGGTAATGTTAAGAGACACTTCGGATCCATTAGCCCCTGCGCTAAGCTATTCAGCTGATAACGCTACTCTACGCTAACTCTCCCTGTTTGGAAGATTCCAGCTCTGTCCTGCAGTTGCCATGCCCCCTATACTTTGCCACTCAGTTCCATCTGTAGTTTGCCACACCTGCAATCAATCTGCCTCAATCAGCCACAGACTCAAATAGGCAGCACCTGTGCACACAGCCCTTCCTTTTGTTCAGAACCACATGGAGGATCTTTGAGGCTGGACATGCTGTGTTTCCTGCCTTGTGTGCGTTATTGCTCTATGTAAGTTCTATAGTTTACTTGACATACTCTGAAAGAAAGTGCTAATGTCATTATAAGGCGAGTGCCTCTCCTGTATTCCTGTTTGTGCTGTGTAAAGGTGCTGTGTATCGTACAGTTGCGAGTAAATAAGTTTACATTGCTTGTTTGAGCTACCTGAGATATGTGCATTGGAGTAGTTCTATTCATTGTTAGGTTAATAACAGAGCAGATATGTATGTATGTTTATTATGGCCTGGTTTGTGCCTTTGTGATACTAACTGTATCCCATATCCTTCCCCCTCAGAAACCACACACTCCCAAACATGTAACCATACAAACCTGTAACCTGTCTTTTTGATAATGCTTGGAATAAAGGAATTGTGGAATTGAAAGTGATTGGACAAGAACTGTTCTTACGACACCTCCACTGATCCCACAGCCCTCTAAACCTCCTTTTCACTCCCAATGTTAGACCCAGGTGAAAAAAGCTTCTGAGGGGGTGTTTGGCTCGACGTCATGGTGCAAAGGACCCTAGGGTGACATTACTGCGAACCATCACTTTAAGAGGTCCTGGAGGTTTGGCCTACTAAGTAGCCTGCCTACAATTTTAAGCGAGAACAAAAATACATAGTTTTTATACATACTTTTGTACACATTATATATTCTAGTGTATTATCATAATTTGTTTAACATAAGCAATTATTTGCTTATGTTTTGCTTATTTGCATTTTTTTTTTTTTTTTTTTTTTTACCTCAAACCAGATAAAGACTTGCGCACCCCCTGTGATCTTTGCCGCCCACCCTGAGGGTTGCCCGAACCCCAGGTTGGGAACCACTTCTGTAAAGGATACGCAGGTGCACATAATGGATAGATGACAAGCAATTTGGCATCCTTTTGATTTGTTTTAGTGACAATTGAAAGGACTACCAAAGTTAAAGTGTGTTTTATGGATTGTACTTGATCACACTATGAAGTGTGTTTCACAATGATAAAATGATGTTTATTTAAATGGAGTGTGGTGGGTTGTGTTCCCTGTGCCCCCAGTGTTCTCTGTGTTCCCTGCACACTCTGTGCCCCCAGGGCCCTCTCTGTTCCCTGTGCCCCCAGGGCTATCTCTGTGTTCCCTGTGCCACCAGTGTTCTCTATGTTCCCTGTGCCCCCAGTGTTCTCTGTGTTCCCTGCTTTGTTGATGTTTGTTGACGATTCTTTGCAATGGCGGATGAGTAGGATGTAACTTTTTTTCTAGGCTTCTGATTGGCCAAGGTGACTTTACGATTTGGGTTATATCGCCGCCTGCTGGTGTGGCATGCTCTTGACAGCGCTTGACAGCGTGTTTTTGCGTTTTCATGTGGACGGAGATTTATTTTAAACAGAGCATGTTTGGACGGGGGGTTTTTTAAAATGGAGAAAAAACTCTGGTTATAAAAATACCTGTGTCCGTGTGGACTAGGCCTGAGAAAGGACATCAGCGGTGTCAGCTTTGGAGACAAAGAGGACATAACGATTACAAGATAATTACCTCTTCTGAAGAGTCCATAACTTTTTTTTATCCTCTGTGTCCTCCTTGATTTGACGGGATAAACGCTAGCAACTGCATGGAGGAGGGGTGGGGGTGGTGCATGATAACCGAAGGCTTGCATCATGGAGATGCGCTAACAGTGTTTATAGTAAGAAACGGTTAAGTACTGTGGTACCATGTTCTTTTTTTGGAGGGGGCTTTTCTCTTTATTTGATAGTGACAGTGGATAGACAGGAAAGGGGGAGAGAGAGAGGGGATGACATGCAGCGAAGGGCCGCAGGTCAGATTTGAACCCGGGCCGCTGGAAAGGACTAAGCCTACATGGGGCGCATGCTCTTACTGGGTGAGCTAGAGGATGCCCCCTGTGGTACCATGTTTTCCACAATTTTGTATGTAAGCAGAAGTTTGCTTTTGAAACGTTATAATATGGTATACCAGGAGATGGCAGCATACTCAAAATTAATTTGGACTGGAGCTCCTGCTAATGTGTGGAGAATTGGTCTGTCCAGAAAGGTGGCTTTTCTGGCTAGAAAATCAATGCTTTGATTTATCTAGGGGAGGGCTTTTAAAGTGCCCATATTATGAAAAAAGTCTGGGTGTTATGGTGCTTCCACATGCATACAAACTTAGAAAAAAAACCATCCAGTCTGTTTTGAGTGAGATACGACTTTCTGAGTGTAACCTGCCTTCAGTCTCCGGGTGAGCTGTTCAAAATCTGCAGGGCTTTCTACGTCACTAGCCAAAATGAGGGGGCTAACCGTTAGCATGCTATGGCTAGCATGCTAGCTATTTCTGAATGGCAAAACACTGCTACAACACACACAAATTAACCCTAATCTACAAAATAAATTGTATAGAACTACTTACAAGTCCCTGTTCTGCAGGTATTTCACGCAAAGTTGGAAGTGCGCACTCATTTAGAAGAACTCTCCCGGCTAATACTGCTTGTACAGGCTGAAGTTGGAGAAAAGAGCTAGCTAGCAATTGTGAGCCTTACCTAGCTACTGCGTATGTGCGACTGCCAACAAAGATGTTACAGAAGTTGAGAGGTCTCACTCTGTAGCTAAAACAGAGACCTAACACAGGGTGAAAAGGGGATCTGCAGCAATGGGCAGTACCATTGCTGGCCTGGGTATCTGGCATACCGGGCATTTTCCCGGTAGGCCGACGCACTTTTGGGCCGAATAGCCGATATAAATAGGCCTTTTTTTATTTTTTGGCCGGCCCATAAAGAACTCACAGCGGCCCATTGGTTAATTTTCTTTATTGGCGCTGGCCTGGCCAAATAAAATCCGGGCTGCAAATTTCCGAATCCCACTATGGCCACGCCTCCCGGCCCTGAGACATGAGCTGTAATAGTCATGCTGGAAGTTTAGCATTCATGTTAAAATGGACAAACAACCACCAAAGTGCAAGGGAGGTGCAGAGAAATTACAGGAGAAAAAGATTAACAATCTACAGGTGGATTCCTCAAAATGTGCCAACATTTCTGACATGTTTGGGGCTGTAGTAGCTGCTTCAACATCAGCATTACCTGAAGTAGAGGAAGGAGGAGAGGTGGCTGGCTATACAGAGAAGCAGAAACAACATGACAGGGAAGAAGCCGAGGAGGAGGAGAGTGACCATGACGGGGCCATGGGAGCGAGTGAGGAAAAGATGGAAGAGAGAGTTGATGACGATGTGGTAAGGAGTAAGCAAATTAACAGGGACTCTCAGGGAGGGAGGGTGTGTGTGTGTGTGTGTGTGTGTGTGTGTGTGTGTGTGTGTGTGTGTGTGTGTGTGTCACACGTCATAACGAGAACGAGCAGTTTGGCAGTAACATTAAAGTTAGTGACTGTTAGGTAACCTAACTGTTTAAGCTTACATTGAGAAGGGTTATGGTTATTGTATTTAGCAGACACTTGTGTCCAAAGCGACAAAATATGAATCTTACAATTGTTAAAATTAACAGTAAACAGTTTTTAAAGTTGCTAAGCCAATATAAAGCATGATAGTAATAATAACAGTAATGGCAATACAGCATCAAATATCAATAATACAAAATAATACAAATACCATAAATACACAAATCATAACTCTAAGAATGAATGAATTATTTAAGTGTAAGATCAACAGAAAAGTCTTGAGACCCCTCTTGAAGGAACCAAAACGATCACATGAACGCAGAACACTAGGCAACTCATATCATAGACTGTCTGTGTCACGTTCCGCGCCTGTGTCACGTTTGTGTTTTGTTTTTGATTCGTTTTTGTTTGTTTCTTATGTTGTCTGTTTACTTCCTGTTGTCAGTGATTGTTTATGATATGTTTTGCACCTGTGTCTCATTGTCCTTTCTGTTTAGTGTATTTAAGTTTGGTCTTCCCCTTACCCCAGTGCGAGATTGTCTGCTTCCCCTGGGTACAGCCTTCAAGCGTTATTTCCTAGTGTCCTTATCGGTTTGTTTATTCCTTGGATTTCGACTTCTGCCTGTGTTTGGATTTTCCCTTTTGCCTGCCACTTTTGGATACCTATGCCTGAGAGTTTATTCTGACTTTTTGCAGCAAACATTTGCAAATACGTACCTGAGTTGTGTATTGTGGGTCCATACGTTTGTGTGCCTGATAGTCTGCAGGGAATGTGTCTGTGGCCAATTTTTTTGTCCCAGTCCAGCCCTGGGCAGTACAACAAAAATAGTGTTTTTTGAAAATTAAACCATGTAAACCTATTCTGATACAATCTCAAATTACAATTATGAACATGAAAATTAGCATAATATGGCCACTTTAAAGCCATATTTCCACTTGATTAAAAACCTGTCTAAAATGCCGCCAAGATCATTTATACGGTTTAGCAGTAATATGGAAATCTCGAACTTTACCCCAAAAACCCTGGTGAATTTTATTTTAGGACCAAAAGAACTGCTTAATTTTCTTAATTGTGTGACATAAACTGTAACTGGGAGTACAACGATCTGGTACGAGTTCACGGGTATTAAGTTACGGGTTTGACTGCCGTTCCAGGGCACTTTCACGGGTAGAAGGTTGTGAAAACACGGGTTATGGGTTGCCTGGAATGCAGCATAAATCATTATTTTGAGATACTAAGTAAATATTTTGAGATATTAAGTAAATATATTAAGATTCTATGTCAATATTTAAAAATTAGTCATTACTTTGAGATTCTTAGTCAACATTCTGAAATACTAAGTTCAATTTTATTTATAGTATCAAATCATAATCAAGAGTTATTTTGAGACACTTTACAGATAGAGTAGGTCTAGACCACACTCTATAATTTACAAAACCCCAACAATTCTAATAATTCCCCTAAAAGCAAGCCGAGCGACAGTGGCGAGGAAAAACTCGAAACCTCGGACAGATCCAGGCTCTTGGTAGGCGGTGTCTGACGATGCCGGTTGGGGATGTGATAAACGGAGGCAATAATAGTCACTTTAAAGATAAGGAATAGTGACTTAAAATGATAGTCGTAGTAGTTCATATCATATCAGGGCACAGCAGAGCATGGATGGA
The DNA here is from genome assembly GCF_004354835.1 of Perca flavescens. Lineage (NCBI taxonomy): Eukaryota > Metazoa > Chordata > Actinopteri > Perciformes > Percidae > Perca > Perca flavescens. The sequence continues at coordinate 9,291,278 of NC_041335.1, forward strand.
TGTAGCAGGAAGCAGCAGGGTTCAGCAGGAACTCTCCCCTGCCGTTTCGGGCTGTACTAGCCTGCCTCCCTCTACTTTTGTGATATTATTAATCTGACGACTATGAAGAGAAGCAGGTGGGCCGGGTTAGGCGGACACTGCAACTCCTCCTCCCTAACTATAAGCTTTATCAAAGAGGATAGTTTTTAGTTTATTCTTAAAAGTGGTGATGGTGTCTGTCCCCCCCAATATATTAAGATACTAAGTCACTGTTTGAGATATTTAGTCAAAATATTGAGATACTAAGTCAATATATTGAGATACTAAGTTAATATTTTGAGATATGTAGTTAATATTTGAAAGTTTCTCATTATTTTGAGATTCTATGTCAATATATTGAGATACTTAGTCAATATTCTGAGATACTAAGTCAATGTATTAAGATACTAAGTCAATATTTTGATATTCTAAGTCAATATTTTAAAGTTTCTCATTACTTTGAGATTATTAGTTTATATTCTGAGATACTAAGTCAATATACTGAGATTCTTAGTCAATATTTTGAGATACTAAGTCAATACTTTGAGATATTAAGTAATTATATAGAGATTCTAAGTCAATATATTGAGATTCCAAGTCAATATTCTAAGATTTTAAATCAATATTCTAAAATACTAAGTCAATATATTAAGGTACTTAGTCAATATTTTGAGATATTTAGTCAATACATTGAGATACTAATTCCATATTTTGAGATATGTAGACAATATTTGGTCTTTATAATGCATGATGAGCAACACGGTAGGCAGTGTCCCTCACCCCAATGTCAGCTGGGATTGGCTCCAGCTTCCTGCAACCCTAAAGGATATGCAGTTACACATAATGGATAGATGATGAGCAATTTGGCATCCTGATTAGTTCTTATTTTGTTTTTTAAGATTATTTTTGGGGGCTTTTCCTCCTATTTGACAGTGGATAGACAGGAAAGGTGGGAGAGAGATGGGGATGACACGCAGCAAAGGGCCGCAGGTTGGACTCAAACCGGGGCCGCTGCAGACATGGGGCGCACGCTCTTACTGGGTGAGCTAGAGGTCGCCCCCTTCTGATTAGTTTTAGTGACGAATGAAAGGACTACCCAAATTAAAGTGTGTTGGTAAGATGTTGTTCCACCACAAGCCTCCAGAACAGATTTGGTTATAGATTCTCACTACTCTGACTTACTTATCTCTCAAGTGTGGAACTCTACTGGAAGGATGACCAATTGTTCATAAGATACTCCCTCATTTAGTGTGTTTAGATGATGGTGGTGGAGAACAGAGCACCGTCAACACATTGTGTCAAGATTTCCCATACTGTAGGTATTCAGTTGAGATCTGAGCTTGTATTTATCAAACCAACAAGTGTAAATAATCATCAATCAACATCATAGACTGTATTAAATAGGAATATACTTTTAAGAGCAATCACATTTATTAAGTGACTTTAGGAGCAGCTATCTACTGTATGTACTGTATGTCCAGCAGGGAAGGAACAGCCAGTTAGAGTCAAGGAACTACTAATATCATTCTTTAAACAAATACTTACATTTTTACAGTAATATGCTAGTCTGCAAATGCCTATTTATATTATTTAAATGCTTAGAAAAAGTTCCTTTTTATTTTTATGAAATCTTGTGATTGATTTAAAAAATGGGTTCAAAAAATATTGGGAACTGGTTCAAATGGAAACAAAGGAAAGCCAAATTTGAGCAGAGAGAAAATTCTGCTGTTGGATAAGCTAAAATCAGAGTAAAAACTTGTGAAAGTGCATTGAAAATAATAGTTAACAAAGTCAGTGCCAGCTTTGTTATTGCAATTTACCCTGAGGAATAAAAAAAAAAGTGTGAACACAGATTATTATTTTACGTGTCTGACAACATTATGGAAAAGATCCCTACAGAGATTGTTACATAGTAAAATTATTTTGTTTAGCATGAAACGGCCTCAAAATCACTATCGCCAAACTCACCAGACTCCATTTGGAGTTTGGTGGGATTGGTAAAAACGACTGGAGATTGCTGATTCCAAAATATATCTTAGTAAAGTGGCAATAAAAAGTTACTTCTGGCTGGGGCAGCACTTAAAAATCTAACTCTGCTTGACCTGGCCTTATTAGTAGTATTCAAAGAATCAGGTAAACAGAAATAGCACATATACATCAAGTGTACACACTTATGAAGATATAAATAAAAAACATACAAAGTAATACAAACGATGAAATAACAGAATCATTACATAGAAAAAATGTAGGTACATTTAAAGATAAATTTACAATTAGCCAGAGGTTTCAGGGGAAAAAAAGCTCTACAGTTTCCACAGTTTTAATACTTTTTATGTCATTCAACGATCTAAGTGACTTCAGTAGAGATTTAAGTTCTATGAGAAAAGGTACAAAATTAGGAAATTAATTAGAGAATTTCTGCTAGTGAATACAAAATTTGGCATACAGATTGATGAAATTAATTAGATACTCAAGAGCACCATTTCCTGAATTTTCGTAGAAACGCGTGGTATCTTTAAGGTTAAAAGAGTAGACAAAGTTTCTGGGTTCAAAAAGGCAAGACTCCAAATCTGTCCAAAATATTTTGGATATTTCACAGTAAAAAAAAAAGTGAGATATTGTTTCAATATTCTGTTTACAAAATGTACAGGAAAAGTCAATGTCTGTCTGCTCAGGACTTAATTCTTAGAATAAGAGCAAAATTATATCATCCTCATCCAGAGCCTGAGGCATTTGCGTTTTCCAATTCTTTATTCAGATCTTTCCTGGAATCTGTCACTTGTCTATGGATCTATTGAAATCAAGGGAATTAGTGATTTGGTTTAGTGGATAATAATGTGTATATAGCTCAGCGCTGATTGTAATGGTAACACTTTATAATACTGGTACATGAATTATCGTGGATGAAGTCATGCAAGAAAAAGCATGCATTTATTCATGTAGTACTTCATGAACTATCAGTAATGTACAAGGATTAATAGTATCTCATGAATGACTTAATGCAGAAGCAATACGTTAATTAATACATCAATTAAGGTATATGAATCATCATGATTTCTGATGTATTAATGATGCTCATATCTTCTTCAAAAAAACTGACCAGTCACAGCAGTGTTCATATATTCTAAAAAATGTTAATCATGATTAACTAAACATTACGTCATTACTTCATCATGTTTGTGGCCCTTCAAATAAAGTGCTGACCTGGTCCGTCTTTAACATTTATACAATAAGATATATTTAATGGTGGCATACAATTACTGTAAATGTATTAAGAATTAAAGGGGCGGGTTGGCAAAATTATACTAAGGTCACTGCATTGACACAAAATACAGGATACTGCAGATGCATTTTTATAGTTGCTTTATTCACAACAACATAAGTCCATTTAAACAGTAATGTGTAAGAACAATGCTCAGCCAAGCAGTATATTTACGAATTTTACCTTTTTTACTAACTTCTAAATGTCTGAACGCAAGAAATGTCTTGACATTTATTTTTATTTGTGGGGTCACAAAGATTGGGGCATATGCCACCATTATAAATGTTAAAGGAACACGCCGACTTATTGGGAATTCAGCTTATTCACCGTAACCCCCAGAGTTAGATAAGTTGATACATACCCTTCTCATCTCCGTGTGTGCTGTAATGCTGTCTGACGGCTCCAGCAGCATCAGGCCAGCACAGAACATGCAGGTGAATGGTTCCAGTAATCCTACTGCTCCGAATAAGTGACAAAATAACACCAACATGTTCCTATTTACATGTTGTTATTTATAGAGTCACAGCGTGTACAAAAAACACCGTAACATGAGACACAGCCGTCTTCTAACAAGAAACAAACCGGGAACTATTCTCAGGCGGAAGAATATAGTACTTGGGCGGAGTGATATGCTCGCAGCAAGCCTGTCTGAGAATATAGTTCCCGGTTTGTTTACGGTTAGAAGATGGCTGTGTCTCATGTTACGTAGTTTTTTGTACACGCTGTAACTATACAAATCACAACATGTAAATAGGAACATGTTGGTGTTATTTTGTCACTTTTGTCACAATTTGGAGCAGTAGGCTAGTTGGAACCAGTTACCTGCAGGATCTGTGCTAGGCTAAGCTAATGCTGGAGCCGTCAGACAGCGTAACAGCACGCACGGAGATGAGAAGGTTATGTATCGACTTGTCTTACTCTGGGGGTTACGGTGAATAAGCTAAATTCCCAATAAGTTGGCGTGTTCCTTTTAAAGATGGAGCAAGTCAGCACTTTATTTAAAGAGCCACCAACATGAAGAATTCACGTTTAGTTAATCATGATTACAACACTACAATTAAGTTTCTTTAACCTGTCACTTTAACTACAGATTTATTAAATACGTTATCAACCGAGACAATTTTACACTAACATTTTTTATTTGATGTATTTTACTTTTTTTTTACAAAATGGAACATTTAGCAATAGTGTGAGGGTCGCAGTTATGGTCAAGGATCAGGAGCAGTAGGAAGTTTTCCTTGGGCTCACTGCACCTTCCTCACTGGAAGTGTTGTCTGCTCCACCCACCTCTCTGCCAGCTGTCTTTTACGCTGGAAAGTGACAGTAAAATACTGGTGAGGCATGTTGTTCAACTGATGAAGTGTAAGCACAGTAGGCCATTGTGTATTCCTAAAACCTGCACCAGATAATGAGTAAAATCCATCTAGCTGACTGAAAAAAGGGCTGCATCAGAGGAAACATCTGTCCCTGATGATACACAGATATTTAGCTTACTGTTGTGGCATCAGATTTACTTTAAAAAGCTACACAAGTTTCCTCTCAGCGGTTACTTGGAGTCAGGTGTATAGAAAGTTTGGTACCAACACAAATGTTTGTTATGACATAAAGGTTTTTTGCTAAATGTTAAAGGTACAACTGCTAGTGAAGTTCAAAACACATTCTTTGATAAAAGGAGCTGCAGCATTCGTCTGTGCTATGTGCATTCTAAAACTAAAGCAGACAAATATTGTGATGTACATGGCTCTTAATAGCATTAGTTTAGTTTAAAAATTACTAAGTAAACTACACTGTAAACCTTTGATGTAAATTTACAGCTAAAATCTCACATTATCGTATTGTTTTAATGTTATACAGGATCATACTGTAAATGGTAATGCATTCTGGGAGAAAAGAATATTACAGCACTATCTGTGAATGTTACAGATTACAGGTATTTACTGTTAATAGCAATGCATCTTGGGAAAATAAAGGAAAAGGCGGGAATTACACTGCAGCCAGTATATTACTGTAAATTCAAATAATACAGTAAGAAACTATGTCTATTTACAGTATGCCTTAAAATTTAAAAACATTATGCAAACTGTAAATAAACAGTGGTTTACTGGCTAAGCTACTGACAGTATAATACTGTAGATTTACGATGAAATATATCAGTTATGGACCATGAGAATAAGCAGCAAAATGTCCTTACAGAATCAAAAGTAAAAGTAATTCCTATGCTTGCCCCGTTTTCAGAGTGCATGTACAGTGTGCTATATATATTTGCATTACTACTACTGATAAAAACAGTATTTTATTTTGTAGCTATTCAAATTGGTGCTAATTTTAACTACTCCATATATTAGGATATTCAGGAATATCACATCCTATTTATTTAAGTGGATTATAGGTTTTGTGAAGTTTAAAGTACAATATTTATCTCTGAAAGGTAGTGGAGTAACAGTATGAAGTAGCATAAAATGGAAGTCCTCAAGTAAAAGACTATTACCTCAAAAGTACAGTAAATTAGTTACTTTCCACCATGGTCTTTGGTGTGACGTAGTCTCTAATTTGGAACTTGAAGGCATAATTATGTTGCCTTTACAACATTTCTGGGAAGTGAAATTCTCAAAGGTTAAACCGATACTTCTCGTTTCCCTCTGGGGCTGCAGATGTGTGAAGTTGACTTCTGCTGCCTTGTAAGGTAATGTTCTTAATCTCATCAGCAAAAGTGTGGTAATATGTTACCTTTTGGTAGGACGTTTTTCTCAAAGTATCCCGCCATGTTCATGTTGCCAGCTGGCCGGTACTGCCCAACCACAAAGACCTTGTGGCCATCAGTGGCCATGCCCACGCCCAGTTCTTTACTGTCTTTCCACACCACCTGAGTAAAATGACCTGCAGGAGGAAACACAGCAGTGGGGTACTATCTTTCAATGTGTTATTCACTGCATAATATAACATCTGAACCTGAACATAAATGCAATTACAGAGCAATATAACAAAGTAGTAACTTAACTTCTCCCATAGTTATGGCTTATTCTTTAGATAATAAAGACCAGTCAAAGGTTTAGACCTACTTTCCCATTTACTTGAGTGTCCAAACTTTTGACTGGTACTGTACATATTTTAGGGATGCAGATATACACGTGTATTATTGATTCACACATTTCAAATGTATTTCTATTTACAGACTTTCTAGAACTCATCATGATGTGGGTTTAGTTTTACCAGTATTGCTGCTGAATCCAGGGCAGCTCCAGTTGTAATCCTTGATCTCACTGTACCACGAATCTACAGCTTCTTTCCCTAAAACATGGAGGAGACAAAAATTAACGAAAATAATATGAAATTTATGAATTTAAATTGGTAGTTGAAGTTTGAGCTTTATAGCCTAAACAGAGCTGCTCTAAAGGCAGAGGGGGGTCAAACAAACGGCCCGTGGGCCAGAACTGGCCCGCCAAGGGGTCCAATCAGGCCCACTGGATGAATCTGCAAAGTGTGAAAATTGCAGAGAATTAATTAATTCCAATTCCAAATTTACGACCTTATTATTTTTTCATACAATGGCCTTAGAACGATGTTGTAGCAGAAGCAACTTGTGTTTGCCAACATCAAGCTGACAAGAAACTCTGTGGCAGATAAAGTTTCTGATCTTTCTGGAGTGGTTTACTGGTCTGGCCCACTTGAGATCAGATTAGGGGGATGTAGCCCATGAACTAAAATGAGTTTGACACCCCTTGGTTAGCTGCTATTGCAAAGTAGCGATTTTCCTAAAAAAACCTAATAGAAATGGCAACATTATTTTTTTAAATTACAGGTGGGTGGTAATTTGTAAAACATAGTGGAGACCGTAGAATAAGTACAGAAGAGTGATACATTCAGAGAAAGGACTTGGGTCTCTAATTCACCTGTCAGTTTAAGTGTTGCTGAGCTCCACATATTGTAGATGTTCTCTCCGTCCTTAGTTTTACTGTGTTGCAGGGCGTTGATTGCCAGCAGGTGATCGGCCCATTTCTGAGCTGAAGCAGACAGCTCTCTGCTAAGGGTCATCTTTGGCGTCTTGTGCTTCAGCCTGTAGGCATTGTGGGTTTCCAGGAACTCCCGCTGAAAGCTTGCATCTGTAGAGAAATCAATCGATATCAATTGATAAGCTTTTACTGCTTAGAGGAAACATGTCTTGTGCAATCACTGAGGCTGGCATTGTGGATGTAGACTGGATGAATCCTGCCCTGTGATGATATATTATGGAATGCTGTGGAAAATAATTCCTGAGCAGATAAAGCACTAACCTGCCATTGTGCATGTGGTTATGAAGGCTGAAATGAAATAAGAACAGAGCTTAAAATTAAAAAATAACCCTAAACCCTAATAACGCAAAAATACAGAGTGAAAAAATAACCATAAAATCCAATAAAGTATTTAACGTTAGCGTGGTGGTGATGAAAGGAGTAATTTCATACAGTCATGACTCCAGTGATCTCCAGCACTTACCTGGTTCAGGGTCTGAAGGGATGTCCTGTGAAGATACAGTTCCCTTTGCTGTCTTGAAGTCAGTATTTATGAGAAAGACCTCTACCTCCTTGTCAATGCGTAGGAGGAGACAGACACCCAGCCCTTGCCTGTAATTATTTCATTGTGCCACTTATCCTTTTTGAAAATGACTCAGCATTGTTGTTTTCAGGATGATCCACATTCTTCACATGCAAATTCTGAAAGCCATTAGTAAAGGAATAATAATAGAGAAATAAGAGCAGCAGACACGCGATATACCAAAGAGAACCTGTAAACAGAGAGCAGATGAGTACTGCTAGGTGCTGTCAAACAGGTTGTGGCCATGTCCCCTCCTGTAAAGAATGTATTTTGTTCTCAGGCCCTCCAGCAGCATCTGCCGAGTTGAGACCTGAAATAAACATAGTCAAGCAGAAGACTTCAAACACACATGGATTTTATCAAGTCATAAAACAATACTTCTAGGTCCCATGCTTACATTTAACACAAATCCAGCAAATGTCTTTCTAACCACAGTGACTTGAGTTGCTCACCGCAACGCTTCTCTGCAGACTCCCACTCTGAATATCACATTATTAGAAGTGACACTGTTATGTGGGTGTGGTTTTGTGTTTCCTGTGAATTTTGACACCAACTGAAAGTTTGCACACACCATCCAAACATCATCCAACAACGCACACAGATAAAAGATGGAAATACTCAAGTACAGCACAGGTACTTCAAAAATTTACTTTAGTACAGTACTCGAGTAAACATAATTGGTTGATTTCCACTACTGCATTTTTACATTACAACATGAGAATTTAGTTATAAAAAGCAGTCACACACACAAACACACAACATCAAAAATATCAAAAAGTAGAACTTCTCAGAGGAACTGATGTCTTTTGATTTTGTTTCTTTTGCCATTCATTCCAACATAGTACCAGATGCCAGTTTAGATTTGGTATGAGGAACTTTTAAATCCTATTTCTGTGGTGAAATATCGCTGAGATATTAATAGAAACATTGTTTTTGTCGTTTTGGTGCTCAATGGTGTTTTAAGCCCCCAACATCACCTTCCAGGCAGCGTTGTGACAGTTGACTTCAAGGCCCCTAACCTTAACCCTAACCAAAGAGTATAGAAGTAACAAAGAGGTGAAACTCAATAGAATGTTGTGTTGCGTTCAGTCCAAGATGGCGGAGCTGCACTCTTTAGAAGTTTCCATTGCAAGCTGCAGCTCGGTCATGGGTGCGTTTGTTGCAATGGAACATTCTAAAGAGTGCAGCTCCGCCATCTTGGACTGAACGCAACACAACGTTCTATTGAGTTTCGCCTCTTGTTACTTCTATACTCTTTGCCCTAACCCTAGCTCTAACCATAACCATTGCCTAATCCTAGTGCCTTCCAGGCAGCGCTGCCTGGTAGGCGATGTTGGGGGCTTAAAACACCAAACACTATTTTGGTGCAAGGGTGCATCCTCAGACCTCTGAGAGTTAAAGCCAGCCTGTTTTGTAATCTGGTGTCATGGTTCACTTTGAGTAAAAAGTAATGTTACGTCCTCATTTTTAATTTACATTACGTGTTATAATTGAATGTGGATAAATCCGAAAGCTTTAGTATTATGTTTGCAAGTGCCTTAGCTTGCTAATACATAGCTAACATTAGCTAACTAAAAGCTAACTTCTTTTCTCTGGTAGACAAAGGGTACTAAAATAAGCCCTTGACCTGCATAAATCTAATGATTTAAGATAGCTACAGGCGCTTTACGTTAGAACTCAATGTGAGTCCTTAGCTGCATATTGTGGCACAGATTGTTTTCCCCTCCGGTGATGTCTGTATTTTTAGTTTTTATCTCCATAATCCAATGTAAAACATAAAGTGGATGTAGAACGGTTTTTCTGTTAAAGGAAAAACAAGGTGTTGACATGATTTTTTTTTTTTTTTTTTTTTTTTTTTTTGTGACAATCTGCTATCCAAAATAACTTAAGCACTTCTAATGTTGCGCTGTATTAGATTTCCATTAAGGAAATTCATCAGAACAGTAACATCAAACCTTTGTCCTTCGCAGGCTATACCATTTATCTTATTGTTTGGTTGTGGATAAGCCTTTAAAGGAATATGCCACCGTTTGTTGAAATTATTCACCATCTCCTCTATATTTAGGTGGGCAAACGCATTTTTGTCTCAGTGCATGCATTGTCTTAGTCTAGCAGTGCCGCCGCTAGCTTAGTTTAGCGTATTGAATGGAATCCTATGTTGCCGATTAGCATGTCGTGAGTAAAAGTGACCCAACAAGAAAACAAAACCAAATTACTTCTTGTGGCCTGCAGATTAAGACTAGACTATTTCCTTGGCAGATATTGAGTTGGGACTATATTGGGTGGAAGTAGGCTACAGCTGAAGCACTGCTACTTGGGCACAAAGATATCACGCAGCACCTGAAAACCCCCAACTTCCGTCAACACACCGGTGTGAATGTTAGCTGGCTATTTTTCCTACAGTAGATAGTGAATGGCAATGAACATGGCGGATTTTGTGAGAGACGAAGAGGATGACTTCTCAGACAGTCAAGATCCAGAAGCATACCTCTACGAACCAGAGTTTTCAGAAGAGGAGCTGCATGCTTTGGAAATAGAATGATAGGAGGTTAATTTATACTGTTTATTGATCCCCAGTGGGGAAATTAAAATGTATACTCTGTTAAAAATCACTACACACAGGCCTGAAATACACACAGACATACTCAGGACCTATTCATGCACAAATAGAGAGATGTCAGAGTGAGTGGGCTGCCAGTGCTGGACCAGTGCACTGAGCAGGTGAGGGGGGGTACAGTGCCTTGCTCAAGAGCACCTGGCAGTGCCAAGGAGGTGAACTGGCATTTCTCCAGCTACCAATCCATGTGTGAGTGTGGGGGAATATGCCAACAAATGCTGCCTGAAATGAGCGTGTCTGCAGTTGTGTCACAGCTTCCGAGGCGTTGATCCATCCTGCAGTCCTTGACTTTTTTTTTTTTTTTTTTTTTTGGTGCGATAGTCAACTGGAAAAAATGCCGAATGGACCCAATAAACAGCTGTCCACAGATTAAGTTATTATTGTAAACCTGACGCATGGTTATTTTACGGGATAGATCGAACCTTATTAGACCTGTACTCACACAGAGTTTCTGCATGATATCTCTGTGCCCGGGTAGCAGTGCTTCGGCTGTAGCCTACTTCCACCCAGTATAGTCCCAACTCAATATCTGCCTAGGAAATCATCTAGTCTTAATCTGCATTGCTATTTGTACTCATTGTGAACAGGCCACAAGAAGTAATTAGTTTTATTTTCGTTGTTGTTGGGCCACTTTTATTCACGATATGCTAACCGGCAACAAAGGATTCCATTCAATACGCTAAACTAAGCTAGTGGCGGCGTTGCCAGACTAAGACAATGTATGCACTGAGACAAAAATGTGTTTGCCCACCTAAATACAGTAAATATAGAGGAGATGGCCATACAGTGTAATTTCAGTCTAAATGCCTGCTATGGATGGGGATATCACGGTCCGTTGTCCAGGCCGTCACTTTGTTCAAAATCAACTTATAAAACTGCTGGACAGATTGCCAACAGTGGAGATTCATAGTCCCAGTAGGAAGATCCCTAATGTATTTGGTTACTAAAAGGGCTAAAATCTCCCCTTGCACTCAAGAAATCAGAACATGCAAATTGCCATGACATTTAATGAAGACATTCATGTTCCCCAGAGGAGGATCCTTTTCCACTTCCAACTTTCTATAAGGTTACATCCGCTCCATCCTCAGGACAAAATGTTCTTAAAATTTGTGACATACAGTAGAATTAGATTTATAAGTAAGTCTTGAAGCAAGGAAATGTGAATAACATGAATGGGTTTCAATTTCATGATATCACTACTTTATGCTGTATTGTGCTTTCATTATATTTCCCACAGAAATTGGGAAAATATTCTTTAAAGCCCCAGTGTGTAATGTTTGTAGTTGTTCATTATCAAAATCTGTATTGCCCTTCACAAACTTATACTTTTTCATGAATTTCAAGCATTCCTATTAGCTTGGAATTTTACATTTGCGCTTGCATGAACTGGGGTAGACGCTCCATAATGATGCGCCATCTTGAAATACATTAGCCGGTAAGGGACATACAGGACTTACTGCTCCGCCTTTCGCATTTTTTTGACTCACAGCTGCTGCTAATGGGTATCGTCGCTTCCCGGCCCCGGCAATTTTGAAGAAGGAAACATGGAGGACCACACGTATTCAAATTTCAGGAACAGAAGTCTTCTTCTTCGCCCAGAAAAAGAAAACTGATATTGAAAAGAGCAAGAGACCGGAAAAGGGGTGAACATTGGAGCTGCTTTGGAGACATACACCAAATCCCAACTAGTTAATTATCCTCTGGACTGCTGCATTCTCCTTTTCTTTTTCTCTCCTTCCCGTCAGGTGGCGCTCGTGCCCACTCTCTGACATGAACTCATGGATGTATTAAGAGAACGCATGAATTCCAACAATGACGGCTGATAGACGCCCTTTTGTACACCTTGGCTTTTTGAAGCGTGAAGGCTAGCGTAGCTGCAATACTGCGTGGCGAGAGAGTTGATTGCGATGTATGATCTCAACACTAGATGAGAATAATTCTTACATAATGTAGCTTTAATTTATATTTTTTGCACCTGGAAAGTCAATGTTTTCACATTCTTTCATTCACTGTGACAGCAGTGATAGTGGTGAGCAGAAGGTTTGCACTGGAGATGATTTTGCTAGATGTGTGTTACTGAAAATAGCACATTACGGAGTTTTTGTTCAACATCAACTGTTGTGCCACTATCAACAATCCCCACTGACATCAGAAATGTGAAGGAGAAAACACAAGCAGCCCAAACTTACCTCACGTAGTTCTTGTGATCTCTGCGGGATTTCTCTGTAGTTGCCATACTGACTGATGGGAACAACAATCTTTGACATTGGTCCAGTATTAAGCAAGATCACTGCAGTCAGCAGCTGCGAAACAAGCTACAATGTAAGTTAATAGCAAATAGGGAAATTGTGCAGCTTGTATTTACGTTCACAAAAGTGTCTGACAACATTATGGAAAGGATTTCTAAGGAGGTCGACCTTTCTGCTAAAGAGTAAGATCCTTTTTTTTTTAAACACAAACATCTGCAAAATTCCATTCGCTAAAGTGTTTCGTCCCTGTCTAGTTGTTTGAGTTTGTGTTACATTTTTTGTTTTGTTTTCCACTTCTTGTTTTATCTTGTAAGTTTTCTCTCTTCCTGTTGTGGTCATGTTTTACGTCCTGCTAGTATTTTTCCGCTTGTGATTACCTGTCCCCACCCTAATGTGTTGCACCTGTGTCTAATTTGGTTGTGTATTTAAGTTCTGTCTTCCCCTCTCCCCAGTGTGAGATTGCCCGTTTGCCTGGATTTTTCCCTTACCTCTTATTTGGACACTGCTGCGGAGTTTATTTACCTGCTAAATAAACTGTTGTATTTTACCTTGAGTCTTGCCTCGTGAGACCATTTTCTGTGTGCTTGATAACCAGAATCCATGTAAAATAAACTTTATTCCAAATCGACAGAAATAAAATAAAACTACGAAAAGCCATTTTGGGTCGTCTTTCCACTTTTGCAACTATCACAACTCTAGTTTTGGTTGAAATAAACAAACAAATATTTACCGAATTACATGTGTACAATATGTTGGCTCTATACACGCTAAAAGTGTTGCTTTTTTAAATGGAGTCTGCTGGGTTTAGCGCTAGCAACCTCCGAGCTGTTTTTGTTTAAACATAAAGGTTTCAAAGAGGTTTTAAATGTATCTCTGTAGGGATCCTTTCCATAATGTTGAAGATGTTGTAGTATAATAATCTAAGCCTTTCAGTGGCAAAAAAACAAACACCTTTAAGACAGTGATCAGAAAACTAGAATTTCTGCCTTGTGGTTGTCTGTCTCTGCCAACCAATTAAGTTGCAGTTTCCATCCATGTCTGTCCAGACTCATATTAATGCATGTAGTGAAGACTTTGAAGCAATTTAAAAATGGTATTAATTGTATTTTTTGGCTAAACGTATCTTCACATCTTCAACCCGGTAGCACCGAAGATCTATAAAATCACCAAAGTGGGCGCCACAGATTAGTGTCACCAATTCATTATCCAACCAAATGTAAAATATGGTCAGAATCTCCCCTTCTGTTCCTGAGTTATGTTGTTGAATAATGGCCAGAAAAGTGTTTTTGCTGAACATTATGATGTCACAGTGAAGCTGACTTTTGACCTTTTGGGTATACAATGTCATCACATATGTTATCCTTTCAGACATTTGTGTGATATGTTGTCATAAGTGTATGAATAATGGCCAAAAACGTATTTTGTGAGCTCAGTGACCTTGACCTTTGACCTCCAAAATATAGTCCGTTCATCATTGAGTCCAGCTGGATGTCTGTGCCAAATTTGAAGAAATTCCATCCATGGGGTCCTGAGATATCACGTTCACACGAATGGATGGACAACCCCAAAAATATAATGCCTCCCGCCACGCCTATCGCAAGTGCAGAAGTATAAAAACTGAATTTGACATGTCTAGATTACTTTTAATGTTCCCTATGAGTATAGAATGTACAGATTCCTCTGTTCTGTGCACAGCTGGAACCATTCATTGTAAACAAGTGTTAAGGGATGTAAATATTTGTCAAAAAGCCTTAAAGGCTTCTCTAAACCCATATGCCTCGAGGGAGCTGTGAAATGTCACTTTATGGCTGATGTGATGATAACTGTGCGAGTGGCATTGCGCAATACTGATCTCACAGTCTGTAATTTGACAGGACATATTTGTATGTCACAGCTCTCTCTCATTTAACTGCTTTTAAACATTCCCAGTTATAATCTGACCTCAACCTTCATCTTTACTGCCACATGCTTATCCCAGCCCTTAACCCAAACCCATACTTTACTTTTATTCTTTCTTTATTTATTTATTTTTTCGGTGCCAAATAATAATTGCAAATATTACAAACACTGACAGCACACAGACATTACGACAGACCTACACACTTCGACTGTCTATCACTGAATTAATAATTACAGCAATGAAGATATCAATCAAATTGAAATTTGAGATTCTCACAAAGATACAAATAGGAACATACACACACATTACAGTACATATTCTGTTAATCTGCCAAGCTGTGTCCCATTTTTGGTGATTTGCATGTCTATTAGACATGCAAACCACAAACCACTGCCGATTAAAATGTGCGGATTGATGGATATTTTGGCATGTAAACCCACAATGACTAATTTGTGGCTACTTAAATGTCAAATGTAAAGTAGAGAGCTTTAATAACCGTTTGAGTCATCTCAATGCTATGGCCACCAGTAAGTCATACAAACAACTTGATGATAATCAGTCTTTACAGAGTATCCAATCCAGGAGGCAGAGGCTACAAAACCAAAGCAGTACTGGAATTAATAGGCAGCCATATATCTGTAAACATCCCAAGCTAGAAAAAAGTTGAGTGAAAGGGTCCGCTCACTTTGTGTTTTGTGCTAATCAGCAAACGTAACTAAGATGGTTAACATGGTTCAACATTATACCTGCAAAACATTTGCATGTTAGCATATTTTGCCATTTTGACTGCAGCATTCAGGTACTCGTAGTGCGCCGCATTTGGCCACACTTCGTCAGTCTAAATGCACTATGTACTGTATTTTTTTAGGGCAGTCAAAATTGAGGCGATGATAACGAGTTAACACACAATGACAATAATTGTTTTGACGCGCAAATGAAGGTGCAGTAAGCGATTCTGTGCAACGATTGTTGATATTTGAACTCAACTTCCAAACTAATAGAAAACTTACTGAACTGATGTTAAACTTTCTGTTCGTTTTCCATTTAGCATACACACAGCCAGGGCTGTGTATTAACAACGGGTTTATTTTCAGTGCACACAGAAAACAGAGAGCTAGGTGACTGTGAGGAGATATTCACTAAATCTCCCAGAGCTCCCAGTTCTGGCAGCAAGGACAACCGAGCTACCTAGCCTAAACTGCCGGCAGCAACAGTTAGCAGTTACTTTCTTTCGCAACAGTAAAAGCTTTCTGTACATCTGGAAACCAGCCTGGTCTCACAGAATTCCGTGAAATGATTACAAACTGTTAACCTCGCATTACGTGGTGGTGGCACGGAATGTGTGAAAATTCTGTGTGGCCACCACGGAAAACAATGCCAATGTAAAGTCAATGAGAAGATGACGTAGCATTAAGAGCGACTACAGTAGCAAGTAGTACGAAAGCCCAAAAATCCACGTAGGGAGGTTGGTTGGGGTGATGGATGGGTCAAACACAGGACTTTCACCCAGGAGACCGGGGATCGTGTCCCGCGTGTCACATTTCCTAAACCCAACCATCCTGTTCTCTCGCGTCCCGTTATTGTTTTCCTAAACCCAAATGTCCCGTTCTTCTTTTCCTAAACCCAACCGTCCCATTGTTGTCCTGCGTGTCATGGAAACGTAAGCCCACCCACGACCTTTTCCTTAACTTAAGGGGCTGTGTCTATTTCACGGAATTCTTGAGTGGGCCCATCACGGATTTTTTGCGATTCTGTGAAACTGCCACAGACTTGGAGTTAAGGGGCTGTGTTCATTTCATGGAATTCTGTGAGATCAGGTTGCACGAAACGCTGTAAATCACCAAGAGGTGAGGCAGAGCAGAAGACATCAAAGGGGAGAACCAGAAAACATTTTCTCCACAAAATATGATCCAGTTTCAACAAAGTTAGTGGTAGTGCCATAGAGCATTACACACTTCTTCCGGGAGATCGAACCCACTAAAGAAAGTTACATAGTGCGAGAACAGGCTCTCGGCGCGCGCAGTGGGAATAATATAGGCACGTTTTTCCTTTTACAAGTCAGTGTAGTCAAAATGATTTTTAAGCAGTTTTTTTAAAAGGTTAAATAATTACACAGTGTTGGTTTAAGGGACCCGGTGCAGCTGTACTTTGTGGTGATTCAGTTAATTTCCATTTGTTTTGTAATTTGCACTAAAGCACACAATAAACTGAGCATTTGTTCAGCATTATTACCTTTGCCATACTTTTCTCCTTAGGTCACCATACATCCTGTAGTTTTTACCTATTTTTACCTTGTCTCATAGAACAGTCCTGGTTTATTCTGCAACATCTGTGGTTTCCCGTGGTAACCAGTGGCTTGATAAAGAAGTCAGTCACTAGGCTCGTTCGAGATGAGCCAGATCTGCGCAGAATCAATCACCAGCGATCGGCCCCCAATGCATGCTGGTTAGATTTGTGCCCGACTTGATCCCGACTTGCTCTGACGTCATGCACACGTGGGCGCCGATAACCTCACGAGATCAAGGCGGCCGCAGTTCTGAGACTCAGGCAGCGCAGTTGCTTTTCACTGACAGCAAGACCCAGGCGGACCCAGGGCTTGGCGGGAAATTCCGGCCTCTCAGCTGATCTAACAGCTGATTGGTTCAGAATCAGACTCAACATGATGACGTTTTATATAAACTTTTTATTGATTTTGATTTGGAGGGATTTTAACTATTTGTCTGATTTAAAGGCTTATTCTGTAAGAAACACATGTTGTGTGGCTGGTAGTTACGTTTAGAAGTCAGAAAGACTAAATCCGTTCAGATTACAGATCATCCACAGTGCGTTGTTAATTAAAATCAGCAACAGATGCATGTAGAGCATTTTGACAGCTACTCTGTCATAATAAAATCAACTGGAGACTGTAGAAGCATATATATGGGTCTGATAACATTTTATTAAATCGGAATCGGACCACAGTGTTTCTGTCACTTCCTGTTCAGCCTGAAGGCTGCTGAAAACGGCTGTAAACTGTCTGAATTGACAGCAGATTTTTGTCATTTTTGTCACCGCCCCCCTGCTGCTCCCGCCTGCTCTCGTCTACTTTACAGGCGAGGTGCAGTTCATCTCGAACGGGCCTAATAATTAGCTTTTTTCATCATGCGATGAGCAAGCCCAATCTGACTCCATGCTTCACATGGAGCGAGTAGTTTTCCACATAGCAGCAGGACACAGGGAAAAGAGTTGGTAACCTGTTGAGGAGTTGGAGATGTTTAAAAGAAGACAGTTAAGCCTGAGGTGGCAGCCACATCAAAGACTCATGGCATGGCATCCTGGGGGGGTTTGTTGTGTGTGGCTGTACTTTCCATCTTAAAAATCCACAAGGCGTTTTGTAAGACCTCTGTTTAACCCTCATGCCCTTCTCGGTCACTTTTGTACATTTTTCTCAATTTTCTTTTTTTTCATATTGTGATCATTTTTGCTGTGTTACTGCTTATGGCATGACATTTTGTAGGAACCTTTTTTTTCAGCCAAATTTTTTAAATCCAGTGTTTTTTACTCTTACATGTCTTTTATACTTAAATTATTCATTTTGTACCCTTTGGACACCTTCGTGGCAAAAATGTTATTAAATCATCATATATCAATATTTTGTTATGGTTTTTTTCATAAACCACTTAAACAACTTCTAAATTGCTCAAAACTACCAAACATGTAATCATTTTCTGGATTTTAACCCTTTAAATGCCAGTTTTAAATATCTGAAGTAACAATTATTTATGAAAAACCCAACAAAACATTAAATATTTTCCATAAAATAAATCATAGGGGAATGGGGCCTTGGTGGTGATTAGAGGCTTGGATATGTCAAAGATAAGCAACAAAACTGATTTGATTGCATTAGTATTTTTTATGTAGTTCCAGATACTCCCTTTGGACATCTTCGAGGCAAAAATGGCCCCATTGACTTCCATTAAAACCACATGTTTTGATCTCACTGCCTTTATTATTATTAATTAAATTTATATAGTGCTTTATCATAGATACTCAAAGCGCATTTGGGGGGAGGGGACTGCTCTCTAACACCACTAATGTGTAGCACCCACATGGGTGATGCACGGCAGCCATACAACGCCTTACGACGCCAGAACGCTCACCACACACTAGCTAGGGGAGGGGATTTTTAGTGGTGGGGGAAACCGGAGAAAACCCACGCAGACACGGGGAGAACATGCAAACTCCACACAGAAAAGCCTGGATTTGAACCCAGTACCTTCTTGCTGTGAGGCCACAGTACTAACCACTGGGCCACCGTGCTGCTTTACAGTATAAAACCATGCATTCTGTAATGTGAAGAATGGAAGAAAACTAGTCATATTTGACATTTTTACAGTATTTCACCAGATTCAACCATTTTGCCCTTGTAGGCCGATGCATGAAGTCATTGTATTTTTGCCAGTTATATTGTGTGTGTGTGTGTGTGTGTGTGTGTGTGTGTGTGTGTGTGTGTGTGTGTGTGTGCGCAACACATTCTCACACCCAACTCGTAAAATAAGGACGTTTGGTCAGGAGCCTTTCTCGTTCTTATTGACGTTAAAAGTCTCCTTTAGCGTCTCATGTAAACGTGCTTGGTCGCCACTATTGCCGTCCCATAAAGCGACTCCAGCAAGCGGGGGAGGACGCCTCGAAAGCCGGGAAACGGCCGCGGGTGAAGCGCGACAATCGCGGAATCGCGGAGGTTGGGTTTAGGAGAAAAACAACCGGGAAAGGACGCCTCAAAAGCGCAAACCCAAGTCTCCTGAGTGAAAGTCCGGTGTTTTACCCATCCGCCACCCCAACCAACCTCCTCACGCAGCAATTTCCCCTTACATACCACTCGCTAAATGTCATTCAACTGCGGCTCTCCCCAATACGTTACACAAATACGCCGAAGGGTGCCTTTTTCGTCGCATCAGACGCTGAAGGACACTGCCCAAACGTACTTATTTTACGAGTTCGGAATGAGAACGGGTTGGTGCGTGCGTTTGTGTGTGTGTGTGTGTGTGTCTGTCTGTGTATATATGTGTGTGTGTGTGTGTCTGTCTATGTGTGTGTGTGTGTGTGTGTGTGTCTGTCTGTGTGTATATGTGTGTGTGTGTGTGTGTGTGTGTGTGTGTCTGTCTGTGTATATGTGTGTGTGTGTGTGTGTATGCATGTGTGTGTGTGTGTGTGTGTGTGTGTGTGTGTGTGTGTGAGAGAGTTTGTGTAAATCTGTAAACAAACAATGATAATTTTAGTGGTGAAAAAATTGCACCTTACTTTTGCCAGTTATAGTATGGAGCTGTGTGTGTGTGTGTGTGTGTGTGTGTGTGTGTGTGTGAGAGAGTTTGCGTAAACCTGTAAGCGAGCACTGATCATTTTAGGGGTGAAAAAAGGCATCTTTTGAAGGATGCATTTCATGTGTCTTTGAAGACGTGCTTGAAAAAAAACATTGTCTCCTGGATTTGCTGTAAACTGGCGCTTATCATTTCTAATGGTTTGTGGGACATGGTGGCCCTGAAGACTGGTCTCCCACTATGGACATCCCACAGGCTCCGGGTGGATTCCCCTTTGGACCGGTACACACCTGCCAAATGTGAAGTCCCATGTATGTTCGACTCTCTTGAGCATTCTCATCACTCCATCCTGAGATTGAACACCTCCCGTGTAGGTTTGTCATTTCCTGAATCAGCTGGATCATGTCAAGAGTGAAGAAAAGGTCGAAAGAGGATGCCACATCATGGATTCTTGATATGGCATATCTCGTGGGCTCTGGCATCATGCCGGTTGGTGCTTGAATGTTGCGCAGCGTCTCAGTATTAGATGGAGACCAGACTTGCCAATTCTTCACTGTCCATTCAATGTTAGGATGGACAGGATCTTCAGTGTCCTCTCCACTTTCAGAGGAAGGGTTAGAGGCACTCACAGAATTGGAGGACACCAGTGACCATTTTGTGTCAGACTCCAGAAACTTGTGTCCTCTTCAGATGAGTCATGCAGTTGGCTGGAAGATAAAGGCTCCTTCTCTTTGCTCCAGGTCTTTCTCCTTCTCTAGAGCCAGGTGCATGAACACACTAATAGTTGGTTTTCTTTACAACAAATCCAGGAGACAATGTTCTTATTCAAGTACGTCTTCAAAGACACATGAAATGCATCCTTCAAAAGATGCCCTTTTTCACCCCTAAAATGATCAGTGCTCGCTTACAGGTGTACGCAAACTCTCACACACACACACACACACACAGACACACACACACACACACACACACACACACACAGAGACACACTCGCACACACACACACTCACACTCACTCACACACTCACACACACACACACACACACACACACACACACACAGAGACATACAGACACACACAGGCACACAGAAACAGACAGTGTGTGTTGAGTGTGTGAAAATGTTTAGACGTGTCTCTCTGTGGTTAGCAGCAGATATTCCCATATTGCCTCGTTTGTATTTTAACATTTCAGTAAACGTGCAACAGTCATGAACTGTCATTATAGAATCTGACCACAGCAGCCGAGGAAGAGGAAGTTCATATGAAGCACTTTTACCACACGCTCAGGTCTCTTTCTGCTACTCACTCACTCACACACACACACAAACACAAAGACACACACACCCAGAGACACACAGAGACACACACACCCAGAGTGAAACAGAAAGTGTGTGTTGAATGTGTGAAAATGTTTAGAGGAACTCATTAGTTCTGCTGAGGCCTGAGAGACTCTACTGATCCCTCCCATGTGTGGTTAGCATCACATATTCACATATTGCCTCGTTAGCATTTTAACATTTCAGTAAACGTGTAACAGAACTAATAACTGATATTTAAATAGAAAGTCATCTTAAGTTCAGAGAGAGAAAGTTGATCAGTGTTAGAGGTCATGAACTCTCATGATATGTACCCATACATACATATACATATATACACTCACTCACTCACTCACTCACTCACCACTCACTCACAGCTCCATAATATAACTGGCAAAAATACAATGACTTCATCCCCTTAACGCCGACTGTCGCTAATTTGCATCAAACCCCTTCCATTCCGACTGCAGGCGAGATAGCGTGTGTATTCCCCCCAATGCCGGTTTGTTTACATGCGATACATACCTAGGAACCTTTTGCATGCACTGGTTTCTCGTAGGACCGGTCGGTTCACGTAAGCGAAATTAAACCTAACCCTACCCCTAACCCTACCCCTACCCCTAACCCTAAAGAAACTACTGTCAATGTTAGGGAGTAGGAGAGTGTTTTCTTTCTTGCCGTTGTCAAGATCCATGTATTTGTCATTTACAGTTTAGAAGTTCTAACAACTTTGTGACATGAATGAAATATACTATGTGTTTTATTAATTTTACCATTTTGTAAAGAATTTTACCATAATGCCTGTTGTCGCCAATTTGCATCATACTTAAATTTATATCTATTCCATATGCTATAGACAAATTAACAATCTCAACTTAATTTAGCATCAGCTTGGAGCCAGAAACACACATAATATTTTGTTTATATAATTGTGAATAAATTCAGGCGTCAAGGGGTTAAGCATCGGCCTACAAGGGCAAAATGGTTGAATCTGGTGAAATACTGTAAAAATGTCAAATATGACTAGTTTTGTACAAAATGAAATGCTGACATTACAGAATGCATGGTTTTATACTGTAAAGGCAGTAAGATCAAAACATGTGGTTATAATGGAAGTCAATGGGGCCATTTTGGCATAAAAAATACTAATGCAATCAAATCAGTTTTGTTGCTTATCTTTGACATATCCAAGCCTCTAATCACCACCAAAGCCCCATTCCCCTAGGATTTAATTTATGGAAAATAATTAATGTTCTGTTGGGTTTTTCATAAATAATTGTTACTTCAATTTTTTAAAGGGTTAAAATCCAGAAAATTATTAAATGTTTGGTAGTTTTGAGCAATTTAGAAGTTGTTTAAGTGATTTATGAAAAAAACGCAGAAAAATATATTGATATATGATGATTTAATAACAGTTTTTGTGTGCGTGGACATTTTTGCCACGAAGGTGTCGAGAGTACGTTGTTTTTTTTTTTAAGGAGGGCATGAGGGTTAATATGTGAGATTCACACTGCATGAGATAGATGTGAAATTTCACGTTATTTGTATTTCGTGAATTGACCTTTCTTTAACCAAAGAGAGCTCATTAAACATATAAAACATAATTTAGGAAAAAAAGTCTGGAGAAGTCAGAAGTTCAAAACAAATGATAAAGATGCTTTCTTGGAGAGCGAACAAAAACTTCAAAGAGAAAAAAAAGTCCAAGGCACTCTTCTTGTGAAAAATTAAAATGCTTTTATTTAGATGGCTATTACATATCGAAATCTTAAATAAAAAAGTAGAACTGAGCAGCAACCCGTGTGTACTGCCACAAAAACAGCAATAGTAAATATTTATTATTGCTGTGTACTAAAAAAAGGAAACCTGTCTTTTGTATGTATTGTATGTTTTTTTAGAAAAAGCTACATTTTTTATTGCCAAATTACAAGTACATTTTTGATGGCCCAAATGTAAATCTTTTTCGCCCCCTTCCCTTTCTTGCCTCTGGCTCTTTGCACTGGATATGCAAAAGAGCTGTTCACTGACCAGAGGGTAAATGTGACTGTACAAAGCTTACAGCAGGGCTATTCAACTACACTGTTCAGGGGGACACATTTTCAGAAGCCTAATACTGAGTGAGGAGAAAGAATAAAGAATGCAGACATCAACGGCATGATGACGTCATTCACGTGCATATTAAGTAGCCATGCTAAGCGGGAGGAGCCGGTTTGTCTCAGGCAGCAGCTAAGTTTCCAAAGATTAGTAGCAAACTAATAAACAGTTAGACTACAAACCGCCAGCTTTCGTTTTAGCTTGTTGGTAAAACAAGGCTTTTTGCAGAGTAGCATGCTATAGGCTAGTTGTGTAAAACAGCGCGGTGGACGAGAGCAGCAGCCGTTAGTTACCTTGTGTGATGAGTACACTGGATGTTTTCTACAGAGCTGTTTTCTCTCGCCTGTCTCTTCTCTTAGACCCTCGCTATTTTCGTCTTCCTTCATTTGCAATCTGGGCCATCAGTCTTGTGTCCACAGAAGCGTCAAACTGTGCACTAGTAATAATCCTCCGTGCGGAAACACAGTGAGCCGTACAACCTTAATTACATTGATTTAACGAAGCTTCGAGGCAAAGAATTTAGCTTTAACGATTTTTTGTAATCGAATTATTCGAGTTATTCGTGGAATCGTTTCAGACCTAATATATATTTCATCACCACCCTAAATGTTCTTATGGCTTCAAGGCCTTCACCCATAAGACTGTCTGGGTTGCTGTTATGTACTTTAAAATAATAATAATAAAACATAATTATTTAATTATGTATTATCTAACAGCTGATGAGTGGCTCATGAATGTTTTTATTGCAAAAGTACCAAAAAACACTCAGCAATTATACTCATTATGATTCCATTTTGCCAACCAGGGCCTGAAATTACAGTAATGGTGTATAGAAAGCAAGAATAAACAGGGATGGTACCATTAAGGGATATCTTTAAATAGATTAGTGAATCAAAACTATTTAAAAATATTTAAACTGATAAAAAAAAGAAACTTGATTGCCAGACACTCCTTCTCAGTTGTGGAGTACCGGGTTTCACGAGGCAGAAGTTACCTGCTCAGATACAACACCGGACGTTCTTCACCTGGTTCTCCCTGAGCCAGCACTGCACCGATGCACACTCCTGAGGCGTCCACCTGCACAAGGAAGCGCCCTTCAAAGTCAGGGCTCTGCAACACCGGAGAAGAACACAATTTCTCCTTCAGAGCCTGAAAAGCATTTTCACACTCCTCGCTCCATTCCACTGGATTACGGGCCAATTTGCAGGTAAGATTGGTTAGTGGGGTTGCCAGAGTGGCAAACTGAGGAATGAACCTTCGATACCAGCCCACTAGGCCAAGAAAAGACTTGACCTGAGTCTTGGTTCGGGGCCTTGCTCTGTTCAGGATGGCCTCAACTTTGTCCACCTGAGGCCGGACTACGCCTCTCCCCAATTGTTACCACAGGTAAGGAGTCTCCTGCTTGGCCCACTCACATGTCTGTAGGTTGAGGGTAAGGCCTGCCACATTTATTGCACCAAGGACTCGGCGAATGTGCTCCAGGTGCTCCTCCCAGGTCATGCTGAAGACTACCACATCATCCAGATAGGCAGCACTGCAGTCCTCACAACCTTGAAGCACTTTGTCCATAAGCTCCTGGAATGTCGCAGGAGCACCATGTAAACCAAAAGGCATCACAGTGAACTGAAAGAGACCTATAGGCGTCCTAAATGCAGTGAGGGGCTGGGACTGGCTCTCCAGGGGGACCTGCTAATACTCCTTGCAGAGGTCTAATGTTGTGATGTAGTTGGCCCGCCCAATCCTCTCCAGCAGGTCCTCCATTGGGTAGGCATCGAAAAACGAGATGGCATTTAGTTTCCGAAAGTCAATGCGAAGTGATGCATCTTTCTTGGGCACAATGACAATTGGGCTACTGCACTCCCTTTCAAATGGCTCTATGACTTCCAGTTTTAACATCAAGCGGATCTCCTCCTTCAATGCGTCCACCAACCGTTCTGGCACCCAGTAGCATGCCTGCCGTACTGGAGTGTGATCCATCCATCCATCCATCCATCCATCCATCCATCTTCGTCCGCTTATCCAGGGTTGGGTCGCGGGGGCAGCAGCTCCAGCAGGGGACCCCAAACTTCCCTTTCCCGAGCCACATTAACCACATTCCCAGGCCAGGTTGGAGATATAATCCCTCCACCTAGTTCTGGGTCTTCCCCGAGGCCTCCTCCCAGCTGGACGTGCCTGGAACACCTCCCTAGGGAGGTGCCCAGGGGGCATCCTTACCAGATGAGTGTGATCCAGTTTGACCCAAATGACATGCTGCAACACATCTGTGTGGCCTTGTTTCTGTGTGAACAACTGAGGACAGGTGTTGAATACAACTTGTAATTCAACTGGCTTCTTACCATCCAGATGAGAGAGATCCACATTGCCGGGCTGTTTCCAGGCCTCCACTACACCTTCAGAGTCATCTTCTTCAGTCACCTGGCGTGCCAGCAATGAAGCGACGGACGGAGGGCTGCATCTTTCCTCCCAGGCTTTCAAGAGGTTCACATGATACGTCTGCTTATTTTTACCCTTCTCTGGATGCAGGATCTTATACGTTGTAGACCCCATCTTCCTTAAAACTTAAAATGGTCCCAGCTTGCTGGACGAAGAGGGCAGGAGCAACAATACCTTTTGACCTGGTTTGAACTCACGTTTGCGTGCCTTCTGGTCATACCACAGTTTCTGGGTCCTCTGGGCCTCCAGGAGGTTGTGTCTGGCCTCCTCTCGATAATGCTCCAATTTGTCCTTCATCTGGAGGACATATTGCACAACACCTTGCCCCTCATCAGTTTAACAGTCACCTTCTCCTCCCAATTCTGTTTCAGCAGATCCTAGGGGCCCTGGACTGGCCACCCATAGAGCAGCTTGAATGATGAGAATCCGGGGGACGCTTGCGGTACTTCTCTGTAGGCAAAGAGCAGAAAGGGTAACCACTTATCCCAGTCCTTCCTTGTATCAGATACAAACTTTCTGAGCATCCTCTTCAGGGTTTGGTTAAACCTCTCCACTAAGCAATCTGTCTCAGGGTGTCCATAATGCCCAACTCCTTATGCAGCCGCCTCATCAGGTGGAATGTAAAGTTGGTTCCCTGGTCGGTCAGGATCTCTTCCGGGATGCCTACTCGAGAAAACAGCTGGACAAGAGCACTGATCAGTTTTGGTGTGGTTACAGACCAAAAAGGAAAAGTTTCAGGGAAATGAGTAGCATAATCACATACAACAAGAATGCATTGATATCCAGCCAAGCTCTTAAATGGTGTGGTAATCACAGGCATGGCTTGG
The DNA here is from genome assembly GCF_004354835.1 of Perca flavescens. NCBI lineage: Eukaryota > Metazoa > Chordata > Actinopteri > Perciformes > Percidae > Perca > Perca flavescens. The sequence goes on from NC_041335.1 coordinate 9,317,861, forward strand.
ATTGGTGCTCGGTTGGATTTACAGACAGCACTGGTTTTCTGACACTCTGGGCATGTTTTGCAATATGTCTGCACATCAGTTGAAGGCCAAAAGAACCGAGAGGCCAGCCTGAGATATGTCTTATAGTGTGCTAAGTGTCCTGCCCATGGAATGGTATGTGCAAGGTGTAGTACAAGTGATCTGCATCTACCTGGTACCACTAAGCTCCTGCTACCTGGCTCCTCCCTCTCATAAAGGATGTCATGGTGAAGAACATACACTGCACCACCCGCTTGGTCATTGTGATTAGCAGAGTTCAGAACCTTGGTAAACACAAACTTTAACACAGGATCAGACTGTTGTAACACAGTGATGTTCTCAGGCATTTCACAAGACACAAGTATACCAACATGTTTCTCTAAACATCGTTGCCGACATGTCTTTCTGGACCCTTTGGTTTCAGCCTTGCACAGACTACCACATAAGTCTGGCAGAGGCTGTACCCCAGGCAGAGCTTTGATTTTTGCCTGAGACCGTGTCATGACAAAACAAGAGACATGCATTGTTGGTTCTTTAGCAAGACTTTTACCTTTGCTTAGGAGGTCATAGAACACAGGCAAATCCCTTCCCAAAAGCATCTCCACTGGAAAGTAACAGGCTTGCCATTATTTTTAACTGGAACAAATCTAGATTCCCCCTCCTTGTCCTGGTGAACAATTTACATGCATCTTACCTAGTCATATGGACAACCTCCACGCTTTTGTAAGGTGTGTCACATTGATTTTAATGTAGTGAACGGCGGGAAAAATTAGATTACACAGCACATTAAAACACAGCGGCACCATCGCGCAGAAGAGGCATATAAGGACACGCAGAAGATTTCATCCTTCATCATGAAAGGACAGACAGTGTACCAGTGTTAAACACTGCACTGCAGTGCAGTGTTTAAGTTATGTTTTCATTTATATTGCAATGTAAATAATACACTTAACACTACAGTACACTGTATGTAAACTGTAAACACCCCGCCCCCCCATAGTTTTAGTCGATCACCACCCTGAATGTTCTTATTTATGGTTTCAAGGCCTTCAACCATAAGACTGTCTGGGTTGCTGTTAAAATAATAATAATAATAAAACATAATAATTTAAGTACCCTAACAGCTGATGAGTGGCTCATGAATGTTTTTATTGCATAAGTACAAAAAACACTCAGCAATTACACTCATTATGATTCATTTTTGTCAACCAGGGCCTCAAATTACAATAATGGTGTACAGAAAGCAAGAATAAACAGGGACAGTATCATTAAGGGATATCATTAAATAGATTACTGAATCAAAACTATTTAAAAAATTTAAATGGATAAAAAAAACTTTTCTATCCAGCAGTTTCTTTTCTCAGTTTACTCGTATTCAAAGGATAAAAGTGGCATTCATCTATTGCTCTTTTCGTCAACAAATGTCATGAAAACACTGCTAGTCCATCTTTTAACTTACCACTTTCATATCCTGTCTGTGGCTCTCAGCCTCAAACCCAAGTCATTGAAAAAAATAATAGTAGTCAAGGTAGTTCTTAGCAAATGTTACTGAAAAAAAAGAAATAGTGCATTTGTTGAGGATTACAACAACAATACTTAGTTGGATATTTGTGTGGGGGTTATTGATGATGATAAAATTATAGAATAAGATTTTTCAATTTTAAACAAAGTGTAACATGAGGTACAGTAAAGTTATGTACTGTATATTACAGGTGGGGCTTAAAGAGACAGGCGCTCCAACACAGCGTCTGAGACAGAGGTGAATACAGGTGCAGCAGCCATGGGCAGTATGAGAAAAGTAAACTGTTTTATGAACATTAAAGCATGTAAACATGTTCTAGTACAAACACAAAATGCAAGTATGAACCTGAAAATGCTATATAGTAGATCACCTTTAAACACATTCTCACTCCTAACTTGTGAACCTGGGTAAAAGTCTGGTGTGTGTATCAATTAGCTATGATCAAAGCTGTATTTGCATTAGGAACTGGAGGCAGAGCCTGGCTGGACTTGTTGAAGGGTACATGCTCTACATGTGAGGAAAAACAAACCACTTTTCAGCAGTTAAAGTGCCTCATCTCTCAGCTGAAGCACTTAAAAGTCTCCAGACTCCAGTAAAAGACACTCTGCTATTTACAACATACTGTATAATTTAGTTGCTGTTTGACATGTTTAGGTGGTGCTTTAGTTTTTCTATGGCATCAACAGACACATATAGTATGGCTGGTACATACTCTGTGGTCTGTCAGGACAGGCAGTGGCTTGGACTGCACTTGTTGCAAAGCAGTAGAAATAATGTAAACTGCCAACAGTAACCATGAAGACAGACTGACAGACAGAAGTGTGCAACACGTTGGTGCATATTTTTTTACCTTATGATAAGCATTAGCCGCATCAATAAAGACTTTCTTTTAAAAAAATGTCTTCAACAAGAGGGCCTTGGTTTTCATGCTGCTGATAGTAAATGTAAGAAATGTTGGACAATATCAATAGAAGAGACAAGCTACAGTTGATGCTGAAGGCTAGGAAAGAACGTATTCAAGTCAAAAAAGAAAGCAAATAATACAATAAAATCCCACATTGCATGACTACTTCAGAACAATTATTACCACTAAACCCTTAATGACCTTTTGGTTGTGGTTGTGTAGTTGTAGGCTGACATGGTTCTCATTTTCAAAGCTGTAATGCTTTAATTCTAACAGTCATAGCAGTCATAAGTAAAGGCAGCTTGGTCTGTAGGATTAAAACACACATTTTCTGTGTAATAAAGATCTCTGCTCTTGTCTGTGACTCATTAAGCTCTGTCCTCTGCAGGTCCTCTGTGTGTCTGTCCTGAGCTGGATCAGTGAGAAGCTGTGGCTGGTCTTGTGAGTATGGGACTGGCTGGAGAACACCAGCTCTTAAATGCATGACTTGCCCTGAAGTGAATGTGCAAGAGCTGTTTTGAGGCAAGCTGGGTGACATTCTTCCTAATACTTTCAGGTCTACAGGAGACACTGTGGTTAGGACGAAACCAGACGCTGAGGCGTGGTTCCGTCACATATTACCTGGCGGGAGCCCAGACCACAGCCAGCATGCAGGCCTGTGTCTGATAGTTCAGACAGGTGTGGTGCACAGAGGCCAGACGCAGTATGAGAACAAAAACAACACAGCAACACTACAGAGCTGAAGAAAAAGTGGAAGCAACAGATGAAATCTTTATCCGTGGCATGTAAACAAAGACGCGTAACAGAACTAGAGGAGGAGAGAGAGAGGAAAAAGGGGGGAGAGATAGAGCCATAATAGGGTTATATCCGCGGCGCCCCTGTTAATCTCACGTCACAAATCGGGCCGGTCAGTTCATACAAATTAACATTCTGATTAATAGAGGTTGGGTGAAATAATACACACTCAATGAGGAAAATATTATTAACGTTCTCTAAAATGTGAACATATCAGGGCTGCTGTCGGACAGACAGTTTAATTTGAAAGTGTGTCTGAGAGACGTTCGAGAAACCGCAGTTTAACTTCATTCGGATTATTTCAGAAGTAAAAGGTCAAGTTCGGTTTCCTCTGTCAAGTTTATAACTGCAGTTAGTTTTGCTGCTTAAATGTCCGACGATATCAGCTGCAGTGACATTACTGTGCGTATGGAAGCGTTTACAAGCAGCATCTCTAATCATTAAAGTAAATCATTAAAGACATCATTTAAAAAGCAACGCTGCCTACAGGGACTGTAGACGGGCAGGCAATTGTCCATTCGGGTCTCTAAATCAGTGAAAATAATTCATTTAGGTGAGTGGAGGTTGGAAGATTTTAAGCTTACAGTCAGATTTGGATGAAGAGCAGATCCATGCATTAATAATAGTGCGTTTGTGTGTAGGCCTATATAATATACTGTAGCCTATGTATTTGTATAGTTCTTTACATACAAACATCTAAAATAGCCTATCAAGGCTATAGCCGTATACTGTGTAAGTGGGCTATAGGCTATTATACTGTAAATATATATATGTGTGTGTGTGTGTGTGTGTGTGTGTGTGTGTGTGTGTGTGTGTGTGTGTCTGTGTTAAATACAACAAATAAAAATGTACGACCCTTGTACATTCTTATCACATTTTGCCTAGTTGTGAATTGCATTCAAAGTAAATGTATATAAGTTGTCATGAACATTTTCTCCTCTGACAGAGAACATTAAATACAGCTTATGGCAAAACAATGAACAGCTGATGCTGTTGGGCTGCATGTCATATTTAATTGACGTCGCTTTTAATGACTGCTCCGAGGCAGAGGTGTCTCATGTTTGTTTCCGAGGCAATGTTGAGTTTGAGCCTGCAGCTAATGTTGGAGCTTTTGTTTCACAACCAGTTAATGTGGATTCTCCCGTGATTGTCACTACACACATTCCAATGGAAAAGAGGAAAATATTACTCATGTGCAGCTCTGTTATTGCTCAAGTGCAGGCCTGTGCAATGTTTAGCTGGTTCAATGGAGGAACTGGTTAATTTTTTTAATTTGCTCAAGCAAAAGAAGCTGTTTTGAATGTTTGTTATCTGTTTGTTATCATTCAGTCCAAAGTGCTGCTGTCACATTTGTTTAACTGAAAAGGGTGAGATGCAATCAGTTTTCAGCGAAGACCATCCAGGTTTAACTCTGCGTTCTAAAGCCCTTCATTCAGAACACTGTCCTTCCATTCAACAAAATCCTGCTTTGGCCTCAACATTTGGTGTGAAACAAACCTGTCCGCTCAATTCCCTCCAGCTGTTCCATACTTTAGACAACTATGCAGTAGATATAATGCACAATCTACTGGAAAGAGAAGTGAAGTATGAGTTAAAGCTTGTGTTTCAGTACTTGATAAAGAACTCTGTATCCGTAGGTTCATTGTCAGAGAGAATTATGAGCTTTAATTATGGTTTTAAACAGAGAAAAAACAAGCCAAGTGGGCTAAAACTGGATGATGATAGCAACAATCTTTGCCTTAATTCTGTTCAGTCATGGTGCCTTTTGCGCAACACACCATTGATGTTTGGAGATTTAGTAAACAGGAATGACAGCTGTTGGAACTTGCTGCTCCTCTTAATACAAATTGTGAACATTGTGTTTTCACCTATCATAACCCATGGAATGACTTGCTATTTGAAACATCAGATGTTTGATCATCACAAGCTTTTTAAATTTCTCTTTCCAGACCGAAATTTGATTCCAAACTACCATCTAATGATACATTACCCACAGTGTATTACCACTAATACACATGTGGTGCATGAGGTTTGAAGGCATGCACAACTTTTTCAGAAAATCCATAAAACTTTAAAAACATCACAAAAACACTTGTAAAGTTGGCTTTTCATTTTGAGAACTTTTTTTAATTTTAAAAGATTTCAATTTGGCCCTATTACTGAAGTCTTTGTCAGCAGTTTGGAAATGAACCGCTGAATGAAACTTTTGATTTGTCTTCTGTTGTTCCCACAACTTCCTGGGTTAAAAGCTATGGCACAGAGTATCAGCCTGGGATGTATGTATGTTCTGGTGTTGAAAATGAGATACCTTTGTTCAACAGGATTGTCAGTGCAATTGTTAAAGATGATGATGCTTATCTTCTAACTTGTAAAGTCTCAACGATGTATTTTGATGATCACTTAAAATGCATTCATTATTGAGGAGAAAACCAATGTCTTCACACTGATCTGTGTAGATGACATGGTATACTACAGACCGTTTGATAGGCAATTTTCAAATGACACTGATGACCAAATGTATATTATCCCATATTTTGTGACTCCATGCTGAACTATTAAAGGTTATGTATTGTTTTTGTGGTGTACCTGCCTTTTAAATAAATTATATTTTGTGAATTGTGTAGTCTTTTATTTTGTAATGTAGTTACACCCTCAGTGTAAATTTTGTTACACCTATGAGTATTAATAAACTGGAGTCCAGTGTAGTCTGGTAGTTTAGAATTTGTAACACTGACACTAGTGTAGAGTAATATTAACACTTCTCAGTGTTGGCCAGTGTTGATTTTCAACTCGTTACAGGTATTGAGCCACTCCAGGTGAGTGTAAAAATATTGACACTTTCAAAAGTGTTAATTTAAAACTGAAAAGAGTGGACACATTTTCCTAGTGTTAAGTTTAACACTCTCAGAGTTAATTTAACACTGAGTTTGCTGTGTACTATGTTATTGTGATAAACAGTGTAACCATTTTCATCAGAGCAGTACAGACTCCAGGACTTATTGTTCTCGCCAAACAATCCCGTATATAAACCCGTCCTCTCCACTCAACCTCCCAGTAACAGCGACCAGTCAGAACATTTCTACACAGCAGCTGAGGCCAGTAGTCAAATCTGTCTGGATGATCAGGATATGACTGACATCTGATGGAGAATAAAATATACAATATAGTTTATCATCTGTTGATTTATTAACAACTTCACTGACAATTACTCATCTCTGTCTGATGTGATGACAACATCCACAGGCTCCCCACAAGGATGTGTTCTATCTCCTTTACTATTTATTCTATACACACATTCATGCACTAGCACATTACAAAACAGGCACTTTATTAAATATGCTGATGATACAGCTCTAGTGAGTCTGCTACAGGATGGGGAGGTAGATCATGGGCCAGTTTTAGACTCCTTTTTAGAATGGTGCAATAAGTCACACTTAATTTTAAATACCAATAAGAAATGTCCATAGATTTTAGAAAGTCACAGCAATCCACTGACACTTTTATCAATGGTGGGGCCATTCAGGTTGTTACAAACAACAAATACCTTGGCATTGTACTGGACAACAAGCTTAAATGGGACTCTTGGACTGATCTTTTGCAAACTAAGACACAGCAAAGAATGTACTTGTTAAAGAAACTGCTTGTTTGCTTGCTTGATTACTACAGGGACTACGGTGTTAATGCTATAGGCTGTCGAGCATCATATCAGTGTCTTATCACACGCCGCCAAACGCAGAAGGTATGAGTAGCACAACAGTTTAATAACCATTTAAATTGTATGCAGACATAACTAGGCATAAACCCAATGCATTGGTTGCCAACGAGGGCGGCCAATAGACTTTGCACTGACTCTTATCATGGAAATGCGTCCAACATAATTACTGGGAATGGTCTGCGTAAAGTTGGTAGACCATGTTCGGGATGCACAGGGAGACGTTTTTTTCAGGGGTAACACCCTTCCCTTAACGGGCAGTATTGATAACAGAAGAAGCCACCATGTGCTAAGAAGCTTGTTTTATTGTTAACTGTTAACTAAATTTACAATGTCTTTGCGATCTTTGCTATCTCTTTTCCCTAGGTATTCCTCACAGCCGCACTCATACGCTAATTTACTCTCACTCTGACACCCATAAACGGATTACGGCATGGCCAAAGTGGGCATGTGCCCAGGGCCCTGACGCTCCACAGGGGCCCTTAATGATCTGATGAATTGAAATTTTACTATCATTGTGCAACGCCAAGAATTCATTCAAGGTAGAGCCACTGTTTGTCAAACCAGGCAACTGCTTGGGGCCCCCAAGGGCTAACAAACTTTACTCCACAGCAATGGCTCAAAATGTGGCAACCACAGTGACCGCACACCCCTCCCCCTTAAACAAACAAATTAATTTTTGCAATGACATCTCAGAAACCTCCCAGAGGGGGCCCCATGTCATTCTCTAGAAGCACGATAACTAAACTTTTGAAATGATTTAAGTCAAACGAAAAGGAAGATGAATTATCCTTCTGGGAGTGAAAAAGGGAAGAGAAAAAAGAAGAATGATGAGAAAAGAAAGCAGACAGTGGTAAGAAGAGCAGATAATGAAGATTCCATTGCGTAACAGTAACTGTCTGAATGCATAGACTAGCCCTAACTAGTCTATGCGGAAGACACTTGAATAACTTTAGCTAGCTAGCTTAACGTTAGACTTATGGCGTTAATTATTTTACATTTTTGTTAACTAGTTAACCTAGCAAGCAGTCCGCAGCTATGCCTGCTTGGTTCCCAGGGGACTGCAGCAGCAGCCTCGACTGCGTGAAAAAAAAGAAGTTGCACTTATTGTTTCAATGAGCTCGTTCACTTTGAGGAGCTATCCACTTAAAACGGCTCGGGCCTCGCTTTCCACTGACCTGTCAGTCTGTTCAGACAACATGCCCTGAGGTTACAGTTTCTTTAACACCCCTAAGCAAAATTAAATTGTAACTTCTCTTCAACCAAGCATCTTTTTTCTGAGACCAGTGTATTGATTTACTGCAACTGGAATACAGCGTATTTATAACCTGACGCACCAGATAATTTGTTAGGACAAAATCATCTAAGAAGCCGCCATTGGAAACTGTTTAGAAAAGGGCAGACACTTTCAAAAAATACAAGCAAGGTAACTGGATGAACTATGTGGGTATCATGTCAACCATTGATGTTTCAAAAGAACAGTTGCGGCCATCCTACACACCTAAACCACGCCAGTGGCTCCTCACCAGGCAACGTTTTTACTTACGCGGATATTGTGTGTCATAGCAAACAGACAAAACCCAACCATCTCTGTTCTCAGCTGAAAAAAAGCTGCACTGCCAAGGAACTAAAGCGTTCCCAGCTGGTATAGACGGGTTGTATGACTTCAGACTTTTTTAAGTTGACACTAATGTGATGAAAGTCAAGTCAAGTCGAGGTCGACTAGTTGCCGATGACGTCATTAATAAAATCACAGGAGGAAGGAATTCTTTGCATGCTGTACCTGTATTTTATCACCCTTTATTTCTAACCCTTGGGTTACGAGAGTAGCGTTAAGTTAGAGTTAAAATGGCAGGTGTGTCGAGTGAGTGACATCAGTGAGAGTGATCAAGCAAGGAGAGCAAGTGGAGTTGGCATGGACGGATTATCATGACCACAGGCCCTGGGCACAAAATCGGAAGATTTTGAAGATTCAAGATGAGAGCCTCGAGATCATTGGGGTCATGAGAAACCTTTGTGATGGGTCTGTCGTTCAGTATTGCCACCACCTCGCAAAACGGCGCCTGCAGACCTTCATTATCCAATACTTGCTGTCCAAGAACAGAGGTAAGTATGTTTCTTACTGAGTGAATCAGGCGCTCCCAAATGCCACCTTGATGTGAGGCTGCTGGTGTGTTAAAGCTCCACTTAATTCCATCTTGAATCAAAGCACCCTGGATTTTCACATTATTCGTTGCAAGACTTTGCAACTCTTTGTTCGCTCCGACGAAATTCGTGCCAATATCAGACCTTAAAGCTCCCATGGCTTGAAAATTTCACTTTATGAGGTTTTTTAACATTAAGGTGCATTTCCCCAGACTGCCTATGCTCCCCCAGTGGCTAGAAATGGCAATAGGTGTAAACCGAGCCCTGGGTATCCTGCTCTGCCTTTGAGAAAATGAAAGCTCAGATGGGCTGATCTGGAATCTTCTCCTTATGAGGTCATAAGGAGCAAGGTTACCTCCCCTTTCTCTGCTTTGCCCGCCCAGAGAATTTGGTCCACCCATGAGAGAGAGTCATCATGGCTTTCAAACGAGCAAAGTGGCAGTTGGTCAAGGCCCCCCACCCCCCCACTTTCTCCTCCTCAATAGTTACAGACTAAGGCATGGATACCCGGACAGATATTTAGAAATTATGATCGGGTTCGGGTCGGGCTCGGTCACATCAGCGTGATAAGGCATTTGTTGTAAAATGGCGCTGAGGCTCCTTTCAGAGAGTTCAGCGCGTGTGGAAAGTGATCAGAGGAGAGAGAGAAGAAGCAGACGTGTTGTAGATGCAACCAGAGCAGAGTTGGTGGAATAAGTTTAAGTTTTGTAGCCTACACAGTGTTTGGTGTCCAAAATAAACCCCAGACTGAAAGCCAAGTTCAGTCATTTGCTCACCAGAAACAGGATTTTAACCCCGACGTTATTCATTTTATAACGTCGGCCCTGGAGGTAACCAGTCTCCCCTGGTTTTCTGATCACGGTCGGAAACGAAGCGATCAGGAAAGGGTAACACATTGAACATTTTAATGGCTTATTAACGTGTGCTTGTTGCCCCGTGTGAGCTGATGCGTTCATCTGTTGACAATTCTGAATGCCTTCCTACAGTTGCTTAATAAAAGCAGGCTTTCCACACAAAACGTAACCTACATGTGTCATTAGTATGAGAAAAAAAATTTGATTTTAACTGTGTCGGGCTCGGGTTGGGCTCGGACACAAATTTCTTAATGCCTGTCGGGCTCGGGCCGGGCTCGGGCCGTGCTCGGGCCGTGCTCGGGCCGGGCTCGGGCCGGGTTCGGTCAGAAAAATTTGGCCTGATCCAGACTCTATTACAGACACAGAAATGGCACATACTATGGAAAGCTCATTGTGGGACTGGCTCTAGTGGCTGTAATTCTACACCAAAGCTGAATTTCGGGAAAGAGACTTCAGATACAGTATTAGGGGACCACTAAGGTCTATATAAAAGCATCCAAAGAGCACCATGTCATGGGACCTTTAAACTTGACACAAGGCCTCCTCTACAAATGAATCTCCGCACAGCATTAATGCAGGAATCGGTATCAAGGGAGTGTCCCACTTCCAGGTGTACTGTGAGGGAGGTGAAAAGTACTCCATACCTTTTTGTAAGGCTAGGTGGGCCAAAATAATCAACTCCCATGTCTGTGAAAGGAACCTTGTCTGGCATAACTCTCTCCTCAGGTAAGTCTGCCATCTTTTGCTCTCCAAGTTTTTCTCTGTAACGTTTACACAAAATGCATTCTGTAATTGTCTTCCTTGCAGCAGAGTTGGCATTAATTATCCAATATCTCTGTCAAAGTCTGTTCAACATTTGGTTTCTAGCTGTTGATGGATATGACATGCAGGTCCTTTGAAAGGATAACATCGTTCTTGAATCCTGAATAATCCTGAATATTTCCAAAGAGTGGGTCAGAGGCAATTTTAACTTGTTTTTCCACACAGGTCACAAGGTCAGCAAACATAGCTCTGCATCCATTTTGCTCCTGTAGATCACATGCAATATTTCTCCATTTTCCCTTAACTTATAAGGACATTTCATTACATGTTTCTGAGGTTAGATGGCATGTTCAACTCATTTATGTAGCTGATTTGCTGTGTAAAGTTGGAGCAACCTCGAAGAAAAAGATTCAATGATTGCAGTGCATTAACATCCTCTGCTTTAATGAGGGACCATTGAAGGATTGTGTCCATGTAAGCAGAAGCATTTTTGTGTTCATTCCCAAAATGTTTAACAAGAAGGGATTTAGCTCTTTGGTATCCCTGACCAGAGGGTAAATGCTGACAACTCTTTACAAGGTCTCTTGGCTGACCTCTAGTGTACTGCTCCAGGTAGTGCAAGCAGTCACTAAAGTTGCTGGTTTTACCCTATTGTTATCAGACTGGATTAAAATAAATCAGGTGCATATTGCTGTTCATTTAAGTACTGTTATTATTTAAAGTTGTGACCATTATCTTTTTTTTATAATTATTCATGTGACAGTCATTGTTACTGTTATATTGCTGTATGTACTGCTGTTCATATTGTTGTTAGAAGTTTGATGGACATATTACCGCAGTTGTTGAGATAATAAGAAAATGTTGATACAATTTCAAATGGGTTTTAAATGAAGTCTGTTACTAAGGGCAATACATACAATGCTGTACATTTTTATAGTTGACCAAGGCAACTTGATTTATTTTAGTTGATACATTTTTTTATAATTCTTTAACAATACGGATCATGTTTGCATTGCATTTGGCATTCTTAGCACACAATTTGTGTTGTCCAGTAAACTGGGACTATAATTTGGGAGGATTGTACAATTTTAAGAACATATCCTAATTGTACAATCCTCCCAAATTATAGTCTTAGTTCACTGGACCAGTAACTATATAGGTGTATTGGGTATTTCTTGTTACTGGTCTGATATCAGTTTGTGTTACTGCAGCTTGTTTAGGCCTCACAGTCACTGCTTGTGTCCCAGGGTGAGATTGGCCTTTGACATTACTTTTATCAACCCTTTCTGGTACAAAATAATCTGCATTAGGATTTAATCCACTTGTTCTTTGGTCACTGTTCTTTTCAAAATACGAGTTAATTCCATCAGACGCTTTAGAACCAGACTTTGAGTTCATTTCCAGCACATTAAGTTTTGCATTGGTTGCAGCCAGTTTTGTTTCCAGAGACAACTTTTCCTTTTCCCTTCTTAGTTCCTCCTTTTTGGCTTCCAATGAATGTTTATTTTTTAATGCAGCCATGTGCTCCTCAAGTGCTGCCTTATTAGCTTCTGTTTTAATTCTTGCAGATGAGGATAACAGAGTGTGGCCTGGAATGAATCTCCACCACTCATGACATGTTTGTTTCACTGTCCTTAGGATTAATATCATCAGAAACCACACTTTGGTTATCAGGAGGTTCAACATCATTGTCCTTTAATTCCACATATGGGTGGCCAGCATCAGCACACCAAGCTTTACCTCTTCAGTAAAGTTACTTTTTTCATGAAAATATTTCTTTTTTCTTTCAACTTCATCCTCTGGTAAATTGAGATTTAAGATGGATTCATACATGTCATTAGCTTCCTCATGACATTTGATGAATTTAGCCAGCTGAGATGGCAAACATTTCACATTGTCAGGGGATTCTACCAAATCACACACTTGTTTCATGTACCTCTTGGCTTGTTTGCATTTTAAAGACCTCTTTTCTTAACACATTTTCACATAAAATGACAAGGCTTTTATTGTGAGCTTGACGCTCCGTTTTTCAGAGCGTACTGACGCTGTTTCACTCATGGCCTTTGGTGCAGTGTCGGACATTATCTCCTTAACTTGGACCTTTAAGACTCATTTAATGTTGCCACTTTATTTGCAGTATTTCAGAAAACACAGGGACATGACATGACATTCATGACATGCCTCCACGTCGGAGATTTTATGAATGCATGCAGCTCCGGTGAGGTATTGCACAATCTGGCTGTACGCGTCATCCAAAGTACAACTTTCTTTTCTTTAAATTTCCAATATTCATCAATATGCAGTGAAATGACTCAAGTACTCCAATAGTAAAGCTGTTTTCCAGTACAGCATCCTGAGTTAATCTTTTCACATACTGATCCTGTTGCGTTGCTTTAAGCGCACTTTCTACATGATACTCCAATAGTTGTCTTTTCCTCATGAGCAATCCAAAACTTCCACAAAGTCCATCAACAAAACACAACTTCAAGGGTGTGTTTTTTAGGACATAAACGTAACAAAGGAGACATCATTGTTCATAAAATACACTAAGTCAATGGTTCCGCAGGCATAATATGATAATAATGGTAAAAATAAACAAAATACAGCAGATCTGTATTGCTACTACTTATTTAATATACGTATAGCCGCTGGGAAGAAGCTGTTTCTGTATATCGCTTAGTTTTACAGGCTGGTACTTTATAAAAGCTGAAAATCACCATATAACGGGTGGAAATGGTCTTTTGAGTTTTGGGGCATTTATCTTGGAAACAGGGACAACCACAGCATCCTTCCAGCATTTAGGGATATGCTGAGTCTGTAAGGACTTATTAAAAATATAGTAAAAGACTGGACAAAGTTCTTTAGCACAGGATTTGAGTAATTGACCGAAGATGTTGTCAGGTCGGTAACTCTTATTTGTCCTTATGCAAAAAAAGGCATTTTCAATGTCTTTTTGTTCAATATAAAAAGATTGCTGATTGTCTTTAAGTTTATGACTAGCTTCCTGTATTTCTTTGCTAAAGTTAAAAGTATCAAACCGGGAATAAAAACTATTTAGAGCATTTGCAAGACCAAAATCTGATTCAAAGCCATCTAAGGTGACAGTACTACGGCTTTTTATTTACTAAGGCCTGCAATGGCTTTCATACTTGACCAGGCGGAGCCAAGGTTATTTGAAGCCATCTTATTTTCCAATTTTAATTTATAATTATGTTTTGCTCTCAAAATCTCTTTTTTTTTTCTCAATTCCTTGGTGGCTATTTGCAACCCAGAGGCTGCTCCATGTTTAAAGGCTAGTTTCTTGGCCTGTATGGCAGATTTAACAGACTTATTGACCCAAGGTTTATTATTTGGGTACATTTTGACCCGCTTACATGTTTTTATCATGTCCCTGCAGAAGGCAGCATAAGAACATGTGACATCAGCAAGTTCATCCAAATCATCACCACAAGATTCTATAAACATATTCCAGTCAGTGCAGTCATAACAGTCCTGCAGGCACTGCGTGGACTCCGCTGTCCAGACTTTGATGTCTTTGGTCTGGACTTTTTTCCTCTTTAGAAGAGTTTTGTATGTGGGCAGAAGGTGCACACATTTATGACACAGTTATGTAGTTATCCAGAAGTGAGCAGAGGGAAGCAGTTTTCCCCTGATGGAGTTTGTCAGCAGCACATCCACTGATGTGGACTTTGTAACATCAGTCAGGATCTCAGTGTTGTGGAAGTCGACACTGATCCAGGCCGTCAAAGATGAACACAACTCGGAATTCTTCAAACCTGCAAATGCCTGCTTCTTTGTTTTCGCTGAAGAATTGATGAACAAGTTCCACCAAGCTGTACTTTTTTTTTGGTCTGTCTGGTTTCCTGGATGCTGTTTCAATCTGTCCGACCTCATGTCCATCATCGACCTCTGCAGTGCCTTCCTCTGTGATGCAAAGCTCTGTGTACATCTGATTCAGAAGGGTTTCCTGGTTTCAGCAATCCCTTCAAACACACACTGGAACTTATTCTTAATGTTAGATTTAACTTTACAACGGCACACTGCAGCACGAGTTCCTGAACAAACAACAAATTAAATCATTGAGTGGATTCTACAGAAAATCTGAGAATGTAAACAAAGGTTGGCTGTATCTCCCATGTTGCCTCATTTTCCTCTTTCCATCATGTTAAATCTGTTAAAATCTACTGCTCTGCAGTAAAATGGTTTAAACAGACTTACTGCTGTCAGCCAGCTCCTCCTGCTTCATTCTTCTCAGGAAGTGCAGTGTGAGCTTTAGAAATACCTGTCTGCTACTCCTCATCTGCTCTTCATCCTCACCGTGCAACACCTACTGTTCCTCCCCCTGATTATCTAAGTATTTTGGGTAATCTGGACTAAGAACATTCTGGATCTTCTTTAGCTCATTCTTCACAAAAGTGACTGTGTTTTCCTCTAGAAGCTGGAAAAGAATGATAAACTGAACTATTAATTTAAAGAACACAACATGTGATTAATTTGTCTGTCTCATAGACAACATTAATGGACGTATCATTGGCTTTTGGATTGTCGTTTTGAAGCCAGGAGTTTGTATTTTGGTCATACATAGATCCAAGAGCACAGATTTAGGGAATTTAAATCGTTATATTAGCCTGTCATTGTCATGGTCCCTGAAGTCTTTTTCTCCCCTGATTCTTCCATTGGTGTAGTCCTCTTGCACTGACAGCAGTGCCATCATGCATTTCAGTATTTCTATGTTTACAACAATTTGTGATTGTTAACACCTTGCCAAAAATCACAGCATCAACTAGTAGTATCCCCCACCTCGAGATACAATTTGCAAACACACTTTTCTTCATGCAGATTTTAACAGTATTAAAGTTACTTAAGTGTAATGATTGCTTGAAAGCTTAACGTCTGTATTTCCAGACTTTGACATTTGATGATATATGCAGTTTTAAAGACAGATAATTAGTTATTTACACTGTTCTGCAGTTATCTAATGCTAGGGTATTTGATGCTATCCTGTATTCCATGCAGTCGGGCCATCCCATCCTCCTGCGCTCCGTAGCGGACTCTGTGACGGTGAGACAGCGCTGATTAAATATTAAGAACAAATTGATTTAAGATTTGAGTTGGCGGTGTTTATGGAACAAGTATCACTCAGTAAAAGCGCAAATAACACTGCTGGATTTAATCTTCATAATAATGTGGATCATATGGAGAGAAAAAATGTGCGCGAGGCATCAATACTTGAAAATATTACGAGTAATCGTTATTACCAGGTACTTTCTGCAGTCTGACTTCAGTTCACCACCATTTGCGTTGCCAATTCCTTTTGTCTCCAAAATGTGCGTACGCATGGGTCAGAGTTTACGTGGCGGGCCGCACATTCCCCCGTCAAGTTTGTTTTTTATAAATCACAACCTTTGTGTGGGAAGTGGCGTACGCAGATTTTCAGCCCCGTTTATAAATGAGACCCCAGGTCTGTTTGATCTTGCTGGGCTGACTGATCACCAAGGCCCTCTGAACTCTCCTGCTGAACTCTGTGGAGAAAACATCAAGTTAAGGGACATTATATGACTCAAATCTGCACACAGCTTACTAAAGGTGTTCTCCATCGTATTGAGAAAGCAGTCGCGGTGTGGTCAAAACTTCCAGACAGACAGGCAGTGTTCTCGTCGCTCTTTTGACTGTCTGACAGGCTGGAAATTGTAAGGCGAGGCAACTTTATTTCTATTGCACATTTCAGCAACAAGGCAATTCAAAGTGCTTTACAAAAAACATTTAAAAGCATTTAAAAAGAGATAAAAAAAAAGCTAAAATAGATTAAGATACAAATACAAGTTTTAATGCAGTGTAAGAAATTAATAATAATTTGATTTGCTAGTTTGTAGGGACGGGTTTGGGAGGAGAGAAAGAGGTGTTTTTTTTGTGTGGTCTGTAAAATCTTCTAAATAAATAACAAGAGGGTCTAAGTTAATAGGATGAATAGGTTTAGAATTATTTTTACAACTGAAATTAATTTTTGTTATTGCAGAGACAAAGTACTGAAAAAAGGTACCGTCGGGTAGTGGAACCGAATACTGGTACCAGTATTGCTATCAGTATTGCTACCGGAGGGGCTCAGGCTGGTTGCCTGGCCCCTGACATAGACAGTCTCCTGGCTTTGGGCTTGCCAGAGTCTGTGGTGATGACAATGCAAGAGGCCAAAAACTAGGGCACTAGTATCCTTCCTTATCTGAAATGGCTTTCCCTTAACAGTGGGTTGCTCTTGGCATAGTCTCGCTTTGCCAGACCATCCACACGCTGCGGACAGCAGGAGGGTCTGGCTAGTCCACATAGCATTCCCGGGATGGGAGAAAAATGTGCTCTGGTTTATTGGCATTTCTTTCCGCTGCAAAATAGTCGTGCGAGAGAAAACTCAGATTGGACAGATAGTCTAGCTAGCTGTCTCAATTTACCATGCAGAGATCTAAAGAGCAGTCAATAACAGTCCACCGGAGTTTGCATGCATCTGGCGGAATATCCTCGGGAAGAAAGAAGACTCAGTTGTTATCCGGCTTTTGCTAAAGAACAAAAAGTAAGACAGTAATAAGTACAAAGCAAAAAAAAAAGGGAAATCTTTCTGTCACATGCAAGTTCTGTACACATGACCATCCTGTTCCTATTCTTCCTTAAAGGGATATTTCACCGCTGGAAAGATGAATATGTATTTAAATTGGGTCATTTATGTAGTAGAAATGTGAATTCTTTTTAGAAATTGGTGCCTTTTAGACTGAGAAAAAGCCAGAAAATGTGTTTTTGGCTCATGTGGATGAAAGACAACAACTCCCAGAATGCACTTGCTTCGCTTCCCTACGAGGCCACTCCGAAGCCACGCCTACTGGTTACAGAGGCAGTCAAATCAAGTCAAGTGTGTTTTATTGTCATTATAACCATATACACTGAACGAAACAAGGTTTCACTGTGGCTCAAGTGGTGTTACACATGTAAAATATATGAAAACGACATTATATAAAAACAGCATACGAAACAGGCTACATTTAGTGCACACACATTATAGGCTCCGTAAAGTTTAGCTAACGCATTGGTAGCATTAGCGCTTGGTGGGATATAAACACTGAGTATAAACACAGCTGTGAATTTGCGTGGAATGTAGAATGGTCTGCATTTAACAATCACAAACTCCACCAGCGGTTGGATACAAGCACCGCATTTCTGCAAGTCCGTGTCCGTGTTAACACACCCCACCTCCACTAGTCTTACCTGGCGACAGAGCAGCATCTGCTCGGAAGGTTTGCAGGCCTGGTAGCTGGATAGCGGAGTCCGGTACACTGTTGTTCAGCCATTTTTCCACAAAAACAAAAAAACAGAATTCTCTGAACTCACTTTGGGAGTTTTGTTGACGTTGGATGTATTCCAGTTTGTTCTCTAATGAGTCGACATTTGCAAGCAGGATGGATGGGACAGGTGGTGTTAGCTTTCCACCTAGCTCGAACTCCTGCCCTCGTTCCGCGTTTCCGCTTTCTCGCACACTGCTTTCAATGTCCCCTTCCCCGACTAGTGGCATCAAGCGTCACCGCAGGCTGCGGTGCTGGTCTGTAATAAAGTTTCCTGCATATTCTCCAATCTGTACCAATGTATCCTGGTAGCACACATGTGCGGTAGTTTGAATGCACATGGGCAGGTTGAAAACATACGGAACTAGGTGGCTGTACTATGGCTGTAGTCCATAGCCTCGGGCCAAAAATGCCTCAGATGACGCTAAATGACGATTTTTGCATCATCAGAGGCTTTTTTCAAGACACACAATAGAGAGATCTGTCGTCTCAGTGGGACATGAGGGAGGGACGCACGGCAATTCGAAAATACTACCGGGTTTCTACTGACACAAAGCTTAATGCTAATTGGTGAAGTATCCCTTTAAATAAAGAGGAACTTTGACACACGGGTGAGTGCAAGCGAGTAGACAGGAAAAGTTGAGGGATATGAAGGTATACATGAGCTCACTGGCATGATTGAAAAGTCTCAACAGAAGTACCTGAAAATCCACAGGTAAGCAGAAAAGTCAAAGCTGAAAGGTTCTGGCAAACAGGCAGGCAAAGGTGTTGAAGTGAGGGGGAAAAAGAGAACCGAGTTTACAGGGCCTCATATGAGTAGTGCTGTGACGATAACCACATGGCCACATTACCACGGTAATGTATCATTTCCGTGTTGATCATATAATCACTGTCATCACCCCATTTCATTTTTTATTTTTTCCTGGTCAAAGTTACAGGAGTTATGTGTCGTCTGATATGACCTACAACGATTATGTAAATAAATGGGGGAATTTCTGTGAGTTATTTCTAGGCTTGAGTACTTCATTAAAACTGTTAATGTTTCTGCTGACATTAAACTATAAGACTTTTTTTGTTGCTATTTGTATGTTCTTGAAATTAATATTAAATATTCTCCAGTATTTTGTCATATTATCAAGAATATAATAATTGCAGTATATAATTTTAGGGCCACCCCTACTACACTGTACTGTAAAAGTCAATTAAAGATTTGTATGAAATGGTTTTAAATCTCTTTGAATCACAGATAAAAAAGGTAAATTATACATGCTTTATTTTTGCTTTATTTAGGTTGGTTGTTTGTAAGTGTATTTAGCAGGTCCTGCTTTTCAGTATGCAACATGCCGAGCAAAGAAGCACATTCTGTTATGTTATGCTCACCACATAGTGGTACCTTTTGAAATTATTTTCACATGGACAGTAGATTCCACAGCAGCTCAAGATACTTACACTTTGTTGTAAACACTTTTTTTTACATATCGCCTAATTTAAAGTTACCTGTTTGTTTTTGTAGCTATGAAATTAGCGATGGTTGATTTTGAAATGAAACATCATTCTTGAAAATAATTCAAAGTCATGGGAATGATCACACTTTTTCACATTCTTTATAATGCATGATGAGCAACATCCTTCAACAACTTCCTGCAACCCTAAAGGATACACAATTACACATAATGGATAGATGATGAGCAATTTGGCATCCTTCTGATCTTTTTTTTCTTTTTAAGATACTTTTTGGGGCTTTTCCCTTTATTTGAAAGTGACAGTGGATAGACAGGAAAGGTTGGACTCAAACCGGGGCCGCTGCAGAGGACTCAGCCTACATGGAGCGCATACTCTCACTGGGTAAGCTAGAGGTCGCCCCCTTCTGATTAGTTTTAGTGACAAATGAAAGGACTACCCAAATTAAAGGGGTGATAGAATGATTATATAGGGTATTTCACACTGTTCCTTATGGTCTCCTAATGGGGTATGTAACATTGGTTGGGCTGAAAATGGCCTGGTTGATATTTTATTGGCCCTTATGCATCCCTGTGTTTTGGCCCTATTTGTAACAAGAGCTTTTCTTCCAAATATGGTATGCTCATGAATATTTAGAAGAGCTGCACGATGGGGCCGTTGTACGAAAATGGATGGTTAATTGCAAATTTGCTAAGACGTGTCGGACTTTAGGAGCTCCACACAGTCTGATGAGAAAGCGGCAGCCTGCTGAGCTCCGTACCCAGCGCAAAGTCACTCTTTGTGGATACTGCACTACCGGGGCTCTGCAGCCGGCTGCCGGCATAAGTTTAATACATTTACGGTATGATGTAGCAACCCAGCACCGGCCGCTGAACTCCGACACACAGTCTGACAAAATTTGCAGTTAGCCATCCATTTTTGTAAAACGGCCCATATTTGAACTTTACATAGTTGATTTCTCGCATAAAAAAGTTTCAGAAGTGAATTTTGTAATGGAATAGCAGAGATCTGCGTGACCTAGATTCAGAAGACTACCTGATCTCAGGTCAGTTGTGTAGCCTATGTAAATGTTGGGACGTGACCGTTCTCTTAATACACCCATGGGCGTGACAAAGGTACTGGTCCTGAAATGCTTACGTAAGCAACTAGCTTTGTTGAGATTCACCCGTTTTCAGCGGCAGTTTCAAAATATGAGATTTTCATAGTAAAGGGGTATCAGTGGGATTTTGAGCTTCTATGTACTGTATGTCCTATTTACCCACCGAACTGTCGTTATTGAACTATGACAGGGTAAAATCGGTTTTGCATTCTTTCACCCCTTTAAAGTGTGTTGGTAAGATGTTGTTCCATCACAAACCCCCAGAACAGCTTTGGTTATAGATTCTCACTACTCTTACTTACTTATCTCTCAAGTGTGGAATTGTTCATTAGATACTCCCTCATTTAGTGTGTTTAGATGATGGTGGTGGAGAACAGAGCACTGTCAACACATTGTGTCAAAATTTCCCATACTGTAGGTATTCAGTTGAGATCTGAGCTTGTATTTATCAAACCAACAAGTGTAAATAATCATCAATCAACATCATAGACTGTATTAAATAGGAATATACTTTTAAGAGCTATCACATTTATTAAGTGACTTTAGGAGCAGCTATCTGCTGATCAATTCAATTCAATTCAATTAAATTTTATTTATAGTATCAAATCATAACATTATCTCGAGACACTTTACAGATAGAGAAGGTCTAGACCACAGTCTATAATTTACAAAGCCCCAACAATTACAATAAGTCCCTCAAGAGCAAGCAGTGTGACAGTGGCGAGGAAAAACTCCATCTTGGGAAGAAACCTCGGACAGACCCAGGCTCTTGGCAGGCGGTGTTTGACGAGCCGGTTGGGGGTGTGATGAACAGTGGCAATAGTAGTCACATTAATAATGGAACAGTGACTTCAATGGTAGTTGTAGTAGTTCATGTTCACATGATTAAACACATGTATGTTCAGCATGGAAGGAACAGTCAGTTAGAAGGAAGGAACTACTAATATCATTCTTTAAACAAATACTTGCATTACATTTTTTACAGGGATATGCTAGTCTGCAAATGCATATTTATATTCTTTAAATGCTTAGAAAAAGTTCCTTTTAGTTTTTATTAAATCTTGTGATTGATTTAAAAAATGGATTAAACTATTGAGAACTGGTTCAAATGGAAACAAAGGAAAGCCAAATTTGAGCAGAGAGAAAATTAAGTTAGATGAGGTAAAATCAGAGTAAAAACTTGTGGAAGTGCATTGAAAATAATAGTTAACAAAATCAGTGCCAACTTTGTTATTGCAATTTACCCTGAGGAATCAAAAAAAACTGTGAATACAGATTATTATTTTAAGTGTCTGACAACATAATGGAAAAGATCGTACATAACCTATTTGTACTAGTGTAGAAGTTTGGTATCATTTTGGGCATTATTAGTGGGGTAACTTACGAGATACAAATGTGGATCCATTAGCCCCTGGGCTAAGATATTCAGCTGATAACGTTACTCTACGCCAACTCTCCCAATGTTCGACCCAGGTGAAAAAAGCTTCTGGGGGGGTGTTTGGCTCGAGGTCATGGTGCAAAGGACCCTAGGGTGAAATTACTCCAAACCATCACTTTAATGATGCTCATATCTTCTTCAACAAAACTGACCAGTCACAGCAGTGTACATATATTCTAAAAAATGATTAACTAAACATTACGTCTTCATTACTTCATCATGTTTGTGGCCATTCAAATAAAGTGCTGACCTGGTCCGTCTTTAACATTTATACAATGTGATATATTTAATGGTGGAATAAAATTAAATGTATTAAGAATTAAAGGAGTGGGTTGGCAACATGATACTAAGGTCATCGCATTGACACAAAATACAGGATACTGCAGATGCATTTTTATGTTTGCTTTATTCACAACAACATAAGTAATTTAAACAGTAATGTCTGAGAACAATGCTCAGCAAAGCAGTATATTTACGAATTTTACCTTTTACTAACTTCTAAGTGTCTGAACACAAGAAATGTCTTGACATTTTTTTAATTTGTGGTGTCACAAAGATTGGGGCATATGCCACCATTATTAATGTTAAAGATGGAACAGGTCAGCACTTTATTTAAAGGGCCACCAACATTAAGAAGTCATGTTTAGTTAATCCCGATTACAACACTACAATTCAGTTTCTTTAAACTGTCCCTTTAACTACAGATTTATTAAATAAATTATCAACCGAGACAATTTTTACACAATAACATGTTTTATTTGATATTGGTATTTTACTTTGTTTTACAACATGGAACATTTAGCAACAGTGTGTTGGGGTAAAGGATCTACAGCAGTGTGAAGTGTTCCTTGGGCTCACTGCACCTTCCTCGTTGGAAGTGTTGTCTGCTCCACCCACCTCTCTGCCAGCTGTCTTTTACGCTGGAAAGTGACAGTAAAATACTGGTGAGGTATGTTCTTCAACTGATGAAGTGTAAGCACAGTAGGCCATTGTGTATTCGTAAAACCTGCACCAGATAAGAATGAGTAAAATCCATCTAGCTGACTGAAAAATCTGCTGCATCAGAGGAAACATCTGTCCCTGATGATACACTGAGATATTTAGCTTACTGTTGTGGCATCAGGTTTACTTTAAAAAGCTACACAAGTTTCCTCTCAGTGGTTACTGCAGCACCCCTAAGGGTGGAGTCAGGTGTATAGAAAGTTTGGTACCAACACAAATGTTTGTTATGACATAAAGGTTTTTTGCTAAATGTTAAAGGTACAACTGCTAGTGACCCACAACTACAAGTTCACAACACATTCTTTGCTAAAAGGAGCTGCAGCATTCGTTTGTAGGTGCTATGTGCATTCTAAAGCTAAAGCAGACAGCAGACAAATATTGTGATGTACATGGCTCTTAATAGCATTAGTGCAGTTTAAAAATTACAGGGTAAAATACACTGTAAACCTTTGATTGTTGTTGTGATGTAGCTAAAATCTCACATTATCTTACTGTTTTAATGTTATACAGGATCAAACTGTAAATGGTAATGCATTCTGGGAGAAAAGAATATTACAGTACTATATGTCAATGTTACAGATAACAGGTATTTACTGGTAATACCAATGCATCTTGGGAAAATAAAGGAAAAGGCAGGAATTGCATTGCAGCCAGTATATTACAGTAAATTCAAATAATACAGTAAGAAACTGTATGTCTATTTACAGTAAAATGCCTTAAATATAAAAACAGTATGCAAACTGTAAATAAACAGTGGTTTACTGGCTAAACTGCTGACAGTATAATACTGTAGATTTACGGTGAAATATATCAGTTATGGACCATGAGATTAAGCAACAAAATGTCCTTACAGAATCAAGTAATTATTATGCTTGCCCCGTTTTCAGAGTGCATGTATCGCTATATATATATATATATATATATATATATATATATATATAGCGTACATGCACTCTGTATATATATATATATATATATATATATATATATATATATATATATATATATATATATATATATACATATTGCGTACATGCACTCTGTCCTATATATATATATATACATTACTACTACTGATATAAACAGTATTTTATTTTGTAGCTATTCAAATTGGAACTCAATTTAACTACTCCATATATTATTAGGATATTTAGGAATATCAAAGTTCACATCCTATTTATTTAAGTGGATTATATATTATATTTGTATGTAACATCTCAATTGTCAAAGTAACTAGTAACTATAGCTGTCAATTAAATGTAGTGAAGTATAAAGTACAATATTTCTCTTTGAAAGGTAGTGGAGTAACAGTATGAAGTGGCATAAAATGGAAGTCCTCAAGTAAAATACTATTACCTCAAAAGTACAGTAAATGAGTTACTTTCCACCACTGGTCTTTGGTGTGACGTAGTCTCTAATTTGGACTAATCCATAACTTGAAGGCTTAATTATGTTGCCTTTGCAACATTTCTGGGAAGTGAAATTCTCAATGGTTAAACAGATACTTCTCGTTTCCCTCTGGGGCTGCAGACGTGTGAAGTTGACTTCTGCTGCCTTGTAAGGTAATGTTCTTAATCTCATTAGCAAAATTGTGGTAATATGTTACCTTTTGGTAGGACATTTTTCTCAAAGTATCCCGCCATGTTCATGTTGCCAGCTGGCCGGTACTGCCCAACCACAAAGACCTTGTGGCCATCAGTGGCCATGCCCACGCCCAGTTCTTTACTGTCTTTCCACACCACCTGAGTAAAATGACCTGCAGGAGGAAACACAGCAGTGGGGTACTATCTTTCAATGTGTTATTCACTGCATAATATAACATCTGAACCTGAACATAAATACAATTACAGAGCAATATAACAAAGTAGTAACTTAACTTCTCCCATAGTTATGGCTTATTCTTTAGATATTTAAGACCAGTCAAATGTTTAGACATACTTTCCCATTTACTTGAGTGTCCAAACTTTTGACTGGTACTGTACATATTTTAGGGATGCAGATATATGCGTGTATGTAACAATATATTTGTAATGATTCACACAGTTCAAATGTATTTCTATTTACAGACTTCCTAGAACTCATCATGATGTGGGTTGAGTTTTACCAGTATTGCTGCTGAATCCAGGGCAGCTCCAGTTGTAATCCTTGATCTCATTGTACCACGAATCTACAGCTTCTTTCCCTAAATCATGGAGGAGACAAAAATGAATGAACATAATATGAACATTTAAAGTGATTTAAGTTTGAGCTTCATAGCCTAAACAGAGCTGCTCTAAAGGCAGATTGTTTGATTTCAACTGCAATCGGTGAAGGACAGTTTAGCTCAGGGGTGTCAAACAAACGGCCCGTGGGCCAGAACCGGCCAGCCAAAGGGTCTGATCAGGCCCACTGGATGACTTTGCAAAGTGTGAAAATTGCAGAGAAGTAATTAATTCCAATTCCAAATTCACCACTTTAATCACAGAGAGGAAGAATATCTCGAAATATTACCCCTCTCTCTCGTGTCTGTAACATTATTATTTTTTCATACAATGGCCTTAGAACGCTGTCATAGTAGAAGCAACTTGCTTTTACCAACATCACGCTGACAAGAAAAAGTTTCTGATCTGTCTGGAGTGGTTTACTGGTCTGGCCTACTTCAGATAAGATTAGGGGGATGTAGCCCATGAACTAAAATGAGTTTGACACCCCTCGGTTAGCTGCTATCGCAAAGTAGCGATTTTCCTAAAAAAAAAAACCTTGATATAAATGGGTCCATTATTTCTTTAAATTACAGGTGGGTGGTAATTGGTAAAACATATTGTAACACTAGAATAAGTACAGAAGAGTGATACATTCATAGAACTGACAGAAAACCCCGTCGATATGATCAGTCGCGTCCCCAAGGTCCAAAAAACTGCCACAGAACAGACCAAAAAGACGAGAGGAGATGAGACGTAATACATCTCAGCAGGCGGCGCTAATCAGTAATGTTGCCCAAGAAATGAAAACCGGCAGCTGATTGGACAAACGCGTCACGTGGGTTTGTTTTCTCCGGATATTGAGAGCCAGACTGTCATGGCGGCCGTTCAGAATACGATCTCATATTGTACTAAAATAGTTCACTGAAACATGTTTCTGAAAACATTTTAAGCGAGAAATAGGCCATGCAGTTGCTGAATCTGTCTTCATTTCAGCTCAACAAAGGTCAGTTTAAAAGATTTTTGTCAGATTTTGAGAGACTCTAGTCACCTCATTCCGCTCGTCATTTCTGGGTGAGTCCCGACTGTCCTGCCGCCGACTGAACAGGTCAGGTCGGCCAAAATGAAGGCTGACAGCCCCCCAGATGGACGACGGCACAGGACACACCGAACAGATTCGAGTCACTGACCTCGTCAGACTGTCCCACGGCCAATAATCGGCCTGATGTGTCCCGGCCCTTAGTCTATATCAACAACTTTCAACTTCCAGGATTGCTCTTGTTCTGCCGGAAATTCCGCCAGATGTCACTTTTTTCGGATGTCCATTTTCAGATGCTCCGCTATCTTCCACTTTCTTTGTATTGTAATTTTAAACTCCAGATGCATTTTGAGATGCATTTTTTGCCAACCAACAGTGTAATATTTCAATATGCACTCATTAAAGTTAATTTGACTGGCAAGTTAAAAGTCCTACTGACATTACACAATAATAAAAGTCATAATTTTTAAAAACTAAAAAGTTTTGGATCAATTTTTACTTCTCCCAACCATATGTTAAATTAAGAGTCAATGTGGATTTACATATTGCAATAATATCATAATCCTACAATGAATCATTGTGAAAACTACTTTACTACTTTGGCCAGGTTATCATCAAAAAAGCGAATTAGTACATTCATGATGTTGTCCATGTTTATATTAGCTGCTTTATTTACATTTATTAAAAACGCATTTTGTTTATCTTTTCATATAGCTAGATGTCTAGACTCTGGGACAAGGCCGTTATAAATACCTGCCATGCTAATTCAATTTTTTAATTTATCAAGGCAGTTTGGGCTTTTACACAGTGGCCATCGTTAATGACAAATCATGTTCCGCTATGAACGTATTGTGATACACACATATTGTTTGTATCACGGTTGGTCAGTAAAGGCGCAGTCGCAGTCGCAACGGTAGCGTCCTGGTAACGTACTCGTATTACAGAGTGCACGGACCGAAGCTTTGTGACTAGCAAGCACTTTCTTACCGATGCTGCCGTACAGTGTCTTCCTTCAACATGTGCTGCCCGTCTCCACCCTTTTCCTCTTGTCCTCTATTCATGCCCAGCGCCATTTGTTTTAACTACTTTCTCAACTAAAGCTGCCTGTATCTACATGCTCCAAGTTTGATAAACTTTGCCTCCATTTTTTTTAGCCGCTCCACCACGGAGACCACACCGGCACCGCACTCTCACATTTCGGCAGAGACCCGCCCTACTTTGCACCTGATTGGCTAGAACTCATTTCATTGGTAGGTGGAAGTTCGATGATTGGTTAAATCCAGCGCATCAAAACAAATCCCATGTGGACTTTTTAATTAATTTATTTTTCTAAAACAGTCATACGCCAGAAATCGGGCACCAGGCCCGAGTACTTAAACCCCCCCACGATTATGACTGGTTTAAAGAAAACGCCAACAAACCAGAGCACGTTTTTCTCCCATCCCGGATTGCTACGTGGACTAGCCAGACCGTCCTCCGCAGCGCTGTGGAGGAAGGTCTGGCAATGGAATGTCTTAAAGTAGCTAACATAAGCCACCATGATCTACTGGTCATACCAGAGCAAGCTGTAGAACCCCTCGGTGTGTTTAATTGCTTAGTAATTCAACTTTTGATTCAATAGTTACAGTCTTACATTAGCAGGTGAAGGAATAAATCAACCAGCCTGAAATTAAGGAATGGAAGTGGTTTGTACATTTTGATTAAAGCAAATGATAAAAGATATGGAAAAGAAAGGTCTTGGGTCTCTAATTCACCTGTCAGTTTAATGGTTGCTGAGCTACGCATATTGTAGATGTTCTCTCCGTCCTGAGTGTCACTGTGTTGCAGGGCGTTGATGGCCATCAGGTGATCGGCCCATTTCTGAGCTGAAGCAGACAGCTCGCTGCTAAGGGTCATCTCGGGCGTGTTGTGCTTCAGCCTGTAGGCATTGTGGGTTTCCAGGAACTCCCGCTGAAAGCTTGCATCTGTAGAGAAATCAATCAATATCAATAGGCTGGCTTTTTTTTTTTAAAACATTGTGGATGTAGACAGGATGAATCCTGCCCTGTGATAATATACGATGGAAAATAATTCCTGGGCAGACAAAGCACCAACCTGCCATCGTGCCTGTGGTTATGAAGGCTGAAATGAAATAAGAACAGAGTTTAAAATGACGAAATAACCCTCACCCTAATAACAAAAAAATTACAGAGTGAAAAAATAACCATAAAATCAAATAAATTATTCCAAATTAAATTACAAGTATGTATTGTTAGCGTGGCGTGGCGTGATGAAAGGAGAAATTTCATACAGTCATGACTGCACTGATCTCCAGCACTTACCTGGTTCAGGGTCTAGAGGGATGTCCTGTGAAGATACAGTTCCCTTTGCTGTTTTGAAGTCAGTTTATCTATTTATCAGCGAGACCTCTCCCTCCTCGTCGATGAGTAGGAGGAGACGGACCCCCAGCCCTTGCCTGTAATTATTTCATTGTGCCTCTTATCCTTTTTGAAAATGACTCAGCATTGTTGTTTTCAGTATAATCCACATCCCTTCACATGCAAATTCTGAAAGCCGTTGGGAAAGGAATAATAATAGAGAAACAAGAGAAGGAGATAGGCGTGTTGCCAAAGAAAACATATAATCAGAGAGCAGAGGTGCTGTCAAACAGGTTGTGGCCATGTACCCTCCTGTAAAGAATCCATTCCTTCCTCATGCCCTCCAACAGCAGCCGCCGAGTTGAGGCCTGAAATAAACATAGTCAAACAGAAGACTGTTGGTGTGGTTTTGTGTTGCTAGTGAATTTTGACACCAACTGAAAAAGTTTGCCCTTCAGTAGAAGGGTTAAGGCTGTGTTTTTGGCTCAGTCATCCAAACATCATCCAACAACGCACACAGATAAAAGATGGAAATGCTCAAGTACAGCACAGGTACTTCAAAAATGTACTTTAGTACAGTACACATAAATTGGTTGCTTTGAAACTCTTTAAACCATAGAATAAGGATCAAACAATTAGGAAGCCTTCGGAACGTAGTTGGTTGCTGTAACTACAGACAGACTCTCAGGGCTGCCTTCAGCAGCTAACATTAGCTTTTTTTCATTGGCTTTTTAGACAATGTACCATGGATGTGTTAAGCAATGTACTGTTAAAAGTTACCACAACAACAATGGCTTCTCTTTACAGTGGTATGGACAGTTTCCTTGGATGGAATAGAGCCTGGGTCTGTCCGAGGGAGGGAGTTTTTCCTCGCCACTGTCGCACTGCTTGCTCTTGAGGGAATTACTGTAATTGTTGGGGCTTTGTAAATTATAGAGTGTGGCCTAGATTGAATTGAATACATGGTAAATAAGGACGAGCTTTTCTGCAGCATGTGCAGACATTTCCCCAGCGGAGCTGACAGCCCATCAGCCAGAGAGGAGTTTGTTTGAGTGCTGGCCCTCAGAGGTAACATTAAGTAAAACGTGTTTCATCCTTATTGCGTTATAATTTAAGTAACCTAGTAACCTTCCTATATAGTAAGAAATCGTGAACACTGATGATGGCTTCTAGCTGTAACGTGTTTGTGTTTTGTCCACATTAAATAAGATAACTTATCTGTGACGTAGTTTTTTTCTTTTCTTTTATCCTGTCACTGCCGTGGACTCTATACGTCTAAAATAGGGTGACCCTTACCGTAAATTGTTACCAGTGTTATTCTAACCAACAACACACACACACACACACACACACACACACACAAACAAATGTAATCTAATTTGATAAAGCAGCTCTCTTCATTCTGTATACAGTATTTGTTAGGAGTAAATTTGCTCAAGAATCAATTTGTTGGCTGAAAGCCTACTGTGAAATTGCGCTCAGGTGTCAGCAAAATTGGCCCGTGTGACGAGTAGCGTCTTTAAAGTGGTAATGGTCATACAGTTCCTCTCGTCGGTCCATGTGTTGTTCATGAGCGAAAAGCTCTGCTCAACGGGAGCATTTGTGCCTGGTAGACACATGGCACAATTTTTTTTTTATGATTATTTTTTGGGGGCTTTTCCCTTTATTATATAGTGGCAGTGGACAGGAAAGGCGCCGCTGCAAAGGACTCAGCCAACATGGGGCGAACGCTCTTACTGGATGAGCTAGAGGTCAGCAGAGATGGAATCTCCTTGCTTTTGAAATGTGCGAACATTTCCACCCAGCGCTCGTCCGCTGGAAAGACTGACACACACACACACATACACACACACACACACACACACACACACACACACACACACACACACACACACACACACACACACACACATTGTTAAAATCATACGCTGGATGCTTTATTTGTCTTTCTAAATGGGTTTAGTTAATGATCGGGCTATAATAAGACCACGTCGGCTATGTAATTACTGACAACCGGGACAATTTCATAGTGGTTGGTGTAAACCGGAACATTTTAGTGTCCCAACAGGCTTATGTTGGGACTCAGGACACGTAACTCCGAATCGGGACTGTCTCGGTCAAACAGGGACGTCTGGTCACCCTAGTCTAAGATTTGGCGCGTTGCTGGTCACTTTTCATTATATCTTTCATAATTCAAACAATGGGAAGTTTTCAGTCTTTGATTTTCTTTTACTGCTGGTAGCGCATTTGCTGCTCATGATCTGACCTCTGACCATAGTCCTGAAGCAACAGTGCTGTTATAAATGCTATCTTGGTTAAATTTTTCCAAACTAATCTAGTTGTAGTCTTGCAATGTGTGACCCTGCAAGATCCCCAGTCTTTACATATTATGACTGTCTTTAACGTTAGATGTGAGATGGTTGTCTTTAGATGTGAGATGGTGTTAAACTTTTGGCTTTTCAAAGTCTTCTAGTGTTTGGTAGGCATTACCTGAACCGAATAACCGACTGTTATAAGTTTGTGACGCACTTACGTCCCTGGTGTCAAATGACGTCAGGGTAAAACTTCTAAAATGAGGACATCATGTTACGTCCTCGTTTTTACTTGTGTTATAATTGAATGTGGATAAATCAGAAAGCTTTAGTATTATGTTTGCAAGTGCCTTAGCTTGCTAATGCATAGCTAACATTAGCTAACTAAAAGCTAACTTGTCCTCTCTGGTAGACCAAGGGTACTAAAATAAGCCCTTGGCATGCATAAATCTAATGATTTAAGATAGCTACAGGCGCTTCACGTTAGAACACAACGTGAGCGTTTCAGTCCTTAGTTGCATATTGTGGCGCAAATTGTTTTCCCCTCCGGTGATGTCTCTATTCTTACTTTTTATCTCCATAATCCAATGTAAAACGTAGAGTGGATTGTAGAATGTTTTTTCTGTTAAAAAGGAAAAACGAGGCGTACACATGATTTTTTTATGGGTGACAATCTGCTATCAAAAATAACATAAGCACTTCTAATGTTTCACAGTTTGATCACTGTAATAGGTTTCCATTAAGGAAATTCATCAGAACAGGAAAATGAAACCTGTGTCCTTGGCAGGCTATACCAGTTATTCAAACTGCCCTTCCTGGACCTTATCACTTCACTGGTACCTGAAATAACACGCCCATTCCATGTAATTTCACGTTTTCTATGGATGGGGAGGTTACTGTCTGTTATCTAGGCCGTCACTTTTATATTGTGCTTTCATTTTCCACAGAAACTTTTTTATTTTTTTGGTTCCTGGGAAGTCAATGTTTTCACATTCTTTCATTCACTGTGACAGCAGTGATAGTGGTGAACAGAATGTTTGCACTGGAGGTGATTTTGCTAGATGTGTGTTACTGAAAAGCAGCACATTACTGAGTTTTTGTTGTGCCCACTAGTAACAATCTCCACTGGCATCAGAAATGTGAAGGAGAAAACACAAGCAGCCCAAACTCACCTCACATAGTACTTGTGATCTCTACAGGCTATCTCTGTAGTTGCCATAGCCCTGACGTGTATTACATATTTGAGGAGGTGCACATCTGCATGCATAATGTTTGAACTACGTTGTAACACCATAATGCATCCTCATATTTGATTATCAATGTAACTTAAAGGGTAACTACCGTTTTTTCAACCTGGAACCTATCTTTCTATGTTTTTGTCTAAGTGACTGATGGGAACAACAATCTTTGACAATGGTCCAGTATTATAATTGCTAAAATGTAAGTTAATAGCAAATAATGCAATTGTGCAGCTTGTATTTACATTCACAAAAGTGCTTGTTTTGCTACTGACAGGCTCAGATTAATATTCTAAGTGTCTGACAACATTATGGAAAGGATTTCTAAGGAGGTCGACCTTTCTGTTAAAGAGTAAGATCCTTTTTTTTAAACATAAAAACATCCGCGAAATTGCATTTGCTAAAGCCACCAGACTCGACAGAAACAAATAAACTATGAAAAGCCGTTTTGGGTCGTCTTTCCACTTTTGCAACCATCACAACTCTAGTTTTGGTTGAAATAAACACATAGTTTACCGAATTATGTGAAAATATGTTGGCTCTATACACACTAAAAGTATTGCTTTTTTAAATGGACTCTGGTGGGTTTAGCGCTAGCAACCTCAGAGCTGTTTCTGGTTAAACAGAAAGGTCTTAAAGAGGTTTTAAAGGCCTATCGCTGTAGGGATCCTTTCCATAATATTGAAGATGTTGTAGAATAATAATCTAAGCCTTTCAGTGGCAAAAAAAGTCCACTTTTAGCACATTTACCCCATAGTGTTACATTACAGCATTCACACTTAATACTGGACCAATTTCAAATGTGTTATCCTATTAGTTATTTACACACAAAAACAAAGGATCCAGGTTGAAAACCCCCAAAAATTATCCTTTGTGATCAGAAAACTAGAATTTCTGCCTTGTGGTTGTTTGTCTCCACCAACCAATCAAGTGGCAGTTTCCATCCATGTGTGTCCAGACTCATATTAATGTATGTAGTGAAGACTCTGAAGCAAGTGTATTTTTTGGCTAAACGTATGGTATGGAGTTAGAATCATGCCAAAACCTCACACACACACACACACACACACACACGCACACACACACACACACACACACACACACACACAAAACTTGTTTTACTCACGCCCAACGATTCACAAACAAACTCAGTGTGGTTTGCAAATACAAAACATCATTCACAAACTAATGCATTTTGTTCTGCAAATAAGAAACCTACCTATCAAATAAATACAGTATGTTTTACACATACAAAGAAACGTATTTCTTCAATGACAAAAAATATCCTCCAAGTACAAACTAAAATCTTTCAAGTACAAAAAGAAAATCCTTCAAGTACAAAAAAAAAAATCCTTCAAGTACAAAAAAAAAATCCTATAAGTACAAAAGAAAATCCTTCAAGTACAAACAAAATTCTACAATTACAAAAAACACTTCAGATCCACACACAAATGCCAGTAAACTTCCTAACAAATGTCCTGTAAATCACACTCCACTACAGCAGGTGGCAATGTTGAGTTAATTTAAGCCTGCCAGGACCATACACGTGGATTTTTAAAAACGTTATTACAGTGCATAACTTACTGGAACAAAGCTGAGCAACGTGTTGTTGCTGGTGACAAAACCACTGATTATATGTACATTGAAGCGATACTGTCGTTAAAGACCCGCTGATCGTTGTCTGATTCTCTGAAATGAATGCCGGCATTGCATTGTGGGAAATCAGCTTTACATGCGCCCAGCTCTGATCATATTGTGTTCTGTCTTACAGCATACTGTAATATTTCACCGGTAATAAGACCAAAATAATATTATTAAAATAAATAAATGTATACTATGATAACATCTAAATAAATGTTACTAGATGTAACGTTATAGTTTTAAAAATAACCGAAATAATAACATTAAAAGAAATACAATTAAACCATGATAAGATCTGGTGAATAAATGTTGATTAAAACAGCGGTTATTGGGCTAAAAATACCAATAATAGCAAAGCTGTGTACAGCTTCTCTGTACAGAAAGAAACATGCTGTGATCAGGGAATCTGTGCGTAGACCACGGATCATGCCTGTCATTCACTTACATAGGCATCGCATCCGTGGGCCCGTCACGGAATTTTCAGCGAATCTGTGAAACTGCCACAGATTTTGAGTTAAGGGGCGGTGTTCATTTCATAGACTTCTGTGAGACCAGGTTGTCCTGGACATTTGTTAGAAAGTTTACTGGCATTTGTGTGTGGATCAGCAAGGCAGAAAATTAGTGCCAAAAGTCACTTGACAGTTTTTGACTTTTTTTGTACTTAAAGGATTTTAGTTTGTACTTGGAGGATATTTTTTGTCATTGAAGAAATACGTTTCTTTGTATGTGTAAAACATACTGTATTTGTTTGATAGGTAGGTTTCTTATTTGCAGAACAAAATGCATTAGTTTGTGAATGATGTTTTGTATTTGCAAACCACACTTGAGTGTGAATCGTTGGGCGTGAGTAAAACACGTTTTGTGTGTGTGTGTTTGTGTGTGTGTGTGTGTGTGTGTGTGTGTGTGAGGTTTTGGCATGATTCTAACTCCATACACATGCTTCACAAAATCTTCAACCCAGTAGCACAGAATATCTATAAAATCACCACAGTTTCAAGGTGTAAAATATGGTCAGAATCTCCTCTTCTTTTCTTTGAGTTATGTTGCTGAATAATGGCCGGAAAAGTGTTTCTGCAGAACATTATGATGTCACAGTGAAGTGGACCTTTGACCTTTTGGGTAGGCTATACAATGTCATCACCTAATAATTTTATCCTTCAGATATTTCTGTGATATGTTGTCATAATTAGTGTATGAATAATGGCCAAAAACGCATTCTGTGAGCTCACAGTGACCTTGACCTTTGACTTCCAAAATATAGTCAGTTCATCATTGAGTCCAACTGGATGTCTGTGCCAAATGTGAAGAAATCATCATCCATGGGGTCCTGAGTTCACAAGAATGGATGGATGGACGGACAACCCCAAAAATATAATGCCTCTGGCCACGGCTATCGCAAGTGCGGAAGCATAAAAACTGAATAAGGTGTTTAAACGTCACTATATCCAGCTTTTCATTTAAACTGGGATGGAGGCTTATCAGTGTTTCTAAATATTATGTCTACATGTGCAAACACACAACAAGGATACTCCACAACTTGTAGTCAAAAATCTTAGTTGTCTCTGAGTTGATTGGATGGTTAGAAAGTTGGAAGATCTGATTTGCATGTAAGGCGATGACTGCCAGGAATCTGCTTTGACATGTCTAGATTACTTTTAATGTTCCCTATGAGTATAGAATGTACAGATTCCTCTGTTCTGTGCACAGCTGGAACCATTCATTGTAAACAAGTGTTAAGGGATGTAAATATTAGTCAAAAAGCCTTAAAGGCAGCTCAGTTAACATACACTAAGTAGCGTCAAAGAATTTCTAATAAGCAGAGGTGTCAAGTAACGAAGTACAAATACTTCGTTACCTTACTTAAGTAGAAAGTTTGGGTATCTGTACTTTACTGGAGTAATTATTTTACAGCATACTTTTTACTTCTACTCCTTACATTTTCACGCAATTATCTGTACTTTCTACTCCTTACATTTTAAAAATAGCCTCGTTACTCATATTTCAGTTCGGCTTGTTTTCATTCCGGCTCGTCATCGTTCAAAAAAACACACACAAAAAACCCTATCCAGATCGCTCCATCCGGAGAGAGTGAATGTGATTGTGGTTGGATGAGAAGTATAAACGTAGTCATTCCGACACCCTATTGGTTTGTACGCGATCACTCAAACCTGCACAAACCCGGTGCTAATACGCCACCGGTGCCTTAACGCCCGTTATCTACCGGACCGAATAGCAATGCGGATTTCGTTGCCTTACTTAGGTGCCACTTAGATGCCTGCGCTTTTCTCTGATGCTCCGAAAACAGACGTTAGAGGGAACTGAAACATTGCCGCACAGGACGCTAGCTAGTTAACACTACAGTTGGCAGCAGGTAACATTACCCTAGCATTAGCTAGCAGCGGGAGTAAACACGGTTAAAATGCTGACAGCTAAACGGTGTAAAAGTGTTTCTGTAATTCACTGGAGCGGATTGTAACACCAGCCTGTAGCTGCATCCGTTGTCTGAAAAACACAGAAGAGATGTGTCACCTTTTTCAGCCCTTCTGAGTTTGCAGGTACGATTTTAATATTACATTATTATAGTCATATGATTTTGTCCCCATGTTTTGGGGTTACGTTTTTGTCCTTAATGGCATTTTCCCCCTTACATTAGGGGTCTTCAACGTTTTTTAAACCAAGGACCCCTTAACTTAAAGTGAGATGTCAGGGACCCCCTACTACATATTGTATGAAATTCAGTTGCATATTAAACTGGGCTTACAATAACTGTTAGGGCAACCTAAAGCCTTCTTACATACCCTTTTTTCATAAGCTATTAAAATATGAATTGTTGGCGTGATTTTATAAATCATATTTTAATGTTACATATGTGGCACAGTAAATCTAGGATTAAATGTATTTGTGGGCTGATATCTTAGTGACTACCTTACCTATAGGCCAGTAAGCCTATCATCAGTGGGAATTTATATTTGCTAATAATATGTTGGAATTATGTTAAGGCATTTTTTTTTTTTTTTTTTTTTTTAAGACTCAAAAATTTACAATAATTTGGAGGCCCCCCTGCAATGACTCTGAGGACCCCCTGTTGAAGATCTCTGCCTTACATTACTTTTACTTCTATACTTTAAGTAGTTTTGAAACAAGTACTTTTACACTTTTACTTAAGTAAAAAGCTTGAGTTGATACTTCAACTTCTACAAAAGTCTTTTCAAACCCTAGTATCTATACTTCTACTTGAGTAATGAATGTGAATACTTTTGACACCTCTGCTAATAAGGGAAGAAGTTCCACTCTCTCGTTACTTCCGGCTTTTGATCTGGTTGCAGTTTCACTCTTGATCCATATAGGGGGCGCTCACAGGCGAATTCAGAATGAATGGGACTCTATGGAGCTATACCCCTCAAAATCGATATCATTTTTTGTCTAGTAATTTGAATGTTGCATTTGAAAGGGGAGGCTAAGAAAATACACACTGTTGGGTGTTAGAATTTTTTAAAGTGGCTTTTTTGTTCTAAAAAGCCTTTTAAAATGTCAATGACGTCATACACATATACAGCCAGAGATACTGCTTTACGGCAAGCTCTGAGTCGCTTCCTTTGTTCTCTCGAGGCATCGACAACACAGCTGACAGGTTAGGCTCTCCCTGTCAATACACGTGCTAGAAAGAGGTTTGCTAATGTTTTAAAGACCACGCTGAAATATTCACTCTGACATTCTGGTTCTGCTTCGGATGCGTGAAGCGGGATCTCCTTAGCGGGATCTCCTCCATATGACCTTATGCGAGCAAGTTTACCGCCCCTTTCTCTGCTTTGCCGGCCCAGAGAATTTGGCCCACCCATGAGAGAGAGAGCGCCCGAGATACAAAGCTACTTACGTTTTGCATTTCATACTTGCGTTTCAGATCATTAAAATAGGGCCCTAACACTCACTAGAGCAGGGGTCGGCAACCTTAGGCACGCGTGCCACCATGGGCACGCGGCACCTTAACCAATGGCACGCTGGCAATATGTGTGCAAGAGAGTTATTGATGTGTTGAAATCATGGTTGAAATGCTGAAGCACTCTCTCATCCGCATGCCAAATTACAACGTTCACAGTAGCCGACCTCATAGGTGCCGATACCGACTTCGGTGAAGTTAGACAGAAATTGGCAGATTCGCAAGATTCGCGGGTTTGCGGTTCAATAAATCTTAGATGAAACATGTTACTTACACAATAGGCAGCTCTATCTAACCGTAGGAAGGTAGACAACAAGCTACAACCTGGTTTTCATCCGAAAGAACCGTCTACTTATGTGGATGAATACAATGCATCCCTGTGAGCGTTATGCTTTCAGCGGAGCGTCTAGGGACCGTCTGCAAAGTGCAAAACCGAAAGTGGATACAAAGATAAAAATTCAACAGCTTCACTGTTATTGAGCCTAGCTCTTCCAAAATCACTCCACACATCTATTGCCTCCCTCTGAACATACTACACTGACTCATTTTTTACAATATGCCTCAGCCTATTTTTTATGATTTTGTATTGCCAAGAATTCAATACCGTCAATGTTATTGAGTCTAGCTCTTCCAAAATCACTCCACATATCTAGGGCCTCCCTACCGACATACTACACCTTCTTATGTTGGGTAAGCAGGCTCAGTATATTTTTAAATTTTTTTTATTGGGATTAACATCCAATAGCTTCACTGTTACTGAGCCTAGGGCTTCCAAATTTACTCCACACATCTGGGGGCTCCCAAACAAAATACTACACCTTCTTATGTTGGTAAAGCAGGCTCAGTCTATTTTTTTTATATATTATATTGTAGAAAAATGCAATAGCTTAACTGTTAGTGTGCCTAGTGCATCCAAATGTACTCCACACATCTGGGGCCTCCTTACCAACATACTACACCTTCTTATGTTGGGAAAGCAGGCTCAGTCTATTTTTAAATAATTTTTATTGGGGATAACATCCAGTAGCTCCACTGTTATTGAGCCTAGTGCTTCCAAAATCACTCCACACATCTGTGGGCTCCTTACCAACATACTACACACCTTCTTATGTTGGGAAAGCAGGCTCAGATTATTTTTAAATATTTTGTATTGGGGATAACATCCAATAGCTTCACTGTTACTGAGCCTAGTGCTTCCAAATTTACTCCACACATCTGGGGCCTCCCAAACAACGTACTACACCTTCTTATTTTGGGTAAGCTGGCTCAGTCTATTTTTTTATATTTTTATTGTGGATAACATCCAGTAGCTTCACAGTTTTTGAGCCTAGTGCTTCCAAATTTAGTCCACACATCTAGGGTCTCCCTATCAACATACTACACCTGCTAATTTTTGAATAGCTGGCCCAGGCTATTTTTTATGTATTTGTATTGTGAAAAAATGCAATACCATCAATGAATATAAAAATTCATAAAAAATAGGCTGAGCCTACTTTTCCAACATAAGAAGGAGTAGTATGTTTTTTGGGAGGCCCCAGATGTGTGGAGTAAATTGGGAAGCTATAGGCTCACTAACTGTGAAGCTATTGGATGTAACTGGAGGCAGAGCCTGGCAGGACTTGTTGAAGGGTACATGCTCTACATGTGAGGAAAAACAAACCAGTTAGCAGCTTTTCAGCAGTTAAAGTGCCTCAGCTCTCAATTGAAGCACTTAAAAGCCTCCAGTAAAAGACACTCTGCTATTTACAACATACTGTATAATTTAGTTGCTGTTTGACATGTTTAGGTGGTGCTTTAGATTTCCTATGGCATCAACAGACACATATAGTATAGCTGGTACATACTGTACAGGAAGTCAGTAGGTAATCCCACAGGTCTCTGTGGTCTCTGTGGTCTGACAGGCAGTGGCTTGGACTGCACTTGTTGCAAATCAGTAGAAATAATTTAAACTGCCAAAAGTACTGTTGTTTGTAGTTCAGTTTTCTGATGGCTGCCTCTGTCCTCAGCCAGGTGTTCCAGCATTCACCGTCAGACAACGAGCCAGTCCACTCAGAGATCGGGGTGGGGAGTCAGTCTAGCCTTTTGCCCCCTACTCTGCCCCAGCAAATTTAAACACGTGATTCAAACAACACAACAATAGATAGATACACATTTGTGTGACCCTGATTCAAAGTAAATGTAAGAAATGTGGGAAAACAGAGAGGAGCGCTTCTTTTTGGTGGTGTTTGAAAAAAGTCTGACAAAGTGATAATCCAACAGTATCAGAACAGCATGAAAACCAAGGCAGTCTTGTTGAAGGCTTGTCAGGCTAGCAGATTGTTACATACCGGTGTTGAATCCTCTACAGTAAAACACAGTCAAACTTTACACCGTTTAGCGTTAGCTGTCAGCATTTTAACAGTGTTTAATCCAGCTACTAGCTAGCGGTAGGCTAACGTTAGCTGCTGTCGAGTATAGTGTTAACTAGCGTCACGTGGAGCGGTGTTTGTGTTGCCTGTATCGTCCGTTTCAGAGCATCAGAGAGAAGAGCAGACATATCAGTGGCACCAGATTTCGGAAGCCAGGGTTGGCAGGAAGAAGTAACAAGTAGCTAAATGTTCCAATCAATGATCCAGGCAGCACGTTCTCGTCTCCCTCCTTCATCAGAAACATTTTGAAAATCACACCGGAGAAGGACGCCTTTGTTTTAAGAGGGGATCCGCCATGCCACCGAAAAAGAACCCAGTACAAGCCGAGGAGGTTGACGATATTAAGCGGTCGCTTGATATGTTGACGGAGGAGGTTTCTGCTGTTGTCTAACAGCAAGGCTATTATAAGCTTGGTGCAGGAAGTAAAGGCTTTAAGACTACAAATCATCGAGGAAAAGAGGATTGGAGGATCTGGAACAATACACCAGAATAAACAACATCATAGTCACCGGGTTAGAGATCAAACACCGATCATATGCCCGGGCGGCAACAACGATGAACGGTGGGGAGATGAGCGAGCAGGATGCTACATTGGTGGAGCAACAGGTGACGGCATTCCTCCACTCTAAAGGTATAGAGTTGGACAGGGGCTACATTGAGGCCTGACTTACTCTCCCCCGAAGAAACAAAATGGACAAGCCAGCCACAGTCATTCGTTTCACCAACAGGAAACATTAAACTGAACTGCTTGACCAAGAAAATTGCGGACATTGCCAGGAAGGCCCGACTCCTTAGATGGAACAAGAAAATACAATCCACGTGGACTGCAAACTGCAAGATATACATCAAGCTGAATGGAACACCAGAGCAAGCTAAAGTCCTAGTCATTAGGGACTTGGAGGAGCTGGATAAATACCAATGAGACAAAGCATAATAAGGTAATGGCTTTTACATCCAGTAGTAAGAAAGAGAAAAAATAAAAAAACATGTCACATTCTGATAAGAATTCATCGGCATCCGTACTGGATACCTTTTCATATACAGAGTATAAAATGCAGGATATAGAAAATAATATTGATCCAGAAAATAATTTACTAAGCAATATCAATACCAGTAGCAGTTATTATACAGAGATGAAATTTAATAAAACTTTCCAATTAGAATACAGTATATCAATTATCCACTTTAATAGTAGAAGCCTATATTCCAACTTCCATAACATCAAAACATATTTAAGCCAATTTAAGAACCAATTCAACATCATAGCAATATCAGAGACTTGGATCAAAACTGAGAAAGGTGTGGACTTTGAAATTGATGGCTACGAACTGAATTATAAAAATAGAGCGAATAGAAGTGGAGGAGGTGTGCCTATATACGTGGATAAACGATTGAAGTATAAGGTGGTGGAGAGTATGACAGCAGCTGTTGATGATTTCCTGGAATGTATTACAGTAGAAATTTGTATGGAAAGGACAAAAAATATATTTGTGAGCTGTATATACAGAACTCCTGGATCAAATATTGAGATATTTAAAGAGTGGATGGAAAATAATTTTACAAAAACATTGCAAAAGATCATGTTCTTATGTGGAGATTATAACATTGATCTATTAAATAAAAAAAGCATAAAATGACAGAATATTTCATAAATACAATATATAGTATGGGATTATATCCAACAAACACTAGACCCAGTAGAATCACATCTCATTGTGCTACATTAATAGATAATATATTTACAAACAGTATGGAAAATAATCTAGAGAGCGGGCTATTATATAATGACATAAGTGATCATTTACGTGTTTTCATTGTCTATCACTGTAATTATAGGAAACCCATGGACATTAGGCATCTCAAATACAAAAGAG
This sequence comes from Perca flavescens, assembly GCF_004354835.1. NCBI lineage: Eukaryota > Metazoa > Chordata > Actinopteri > Perciformes > Percidae > Perca > Perca flavescens. Next base: position 9,359,878 of record NC_041335.1, read on the forward strand.
TAAGAACTGCGGAAAACATAAATGCTTTTAAGCAAGAGTTAATGAAACAAAACTGGAAAATATTATACGAAAAAAATGACATTGATAAAGCTTTTATAACATTGTATGACAAACATTGTCCTGTAAAACAATACAGTGACAGACATCGTACCCCAGATGCAGAAAATAAGTATAAAAAATATAAAAATAAATTAACTAATATTATAAGGATATGTAAGAAAGAATATTATAATAAAATATTAGATGATAATAAAAATAACATGAAAGGTCTATGGAATATTTTAAATAGTATCATTAGAAATGGAACTAATAATGGGAAGGCAAGTTACCCAGAATTTTATATTGAAAACGGCAAGAAAATAGATAACATGGAAGATGTGGTTAGTGGTTTTAACAATTTTTTTGTAAATGTGAGACCAGAATTGGCAGGAAAAATAAAAAATCCAGATATAATAGATGGGGTAAATGCTGATCTGTGGAATTGTAATCCGACCTCTATTTTCCTTAGAGCAGTGGAAAGAACTGAAATAATAAACATTGTAAAAAATTGTAAAAGCAAATGTTCCACGGATTGGAATAATATTGATATGATTATAATAAAACAAGTTGTTGAAGAAATTGCTGAACCACTAACTCATATTTGTAACTTGTCTTTTCAATCTGAAAATAGCAAAAGTAATACCGGTATATAAAGCTGGGGATAGACACCTTTTCACAAATTACAGGCCTGTTTCTATACTCCCCCAGTTCTCCAAAAGCCTTGAAAAACCTTTTACAGAAAGACTTGATAATTTTATCAAAACACCCAAGCTTTTAGTTGACCGTCAATACGGATTCCGGACAGATAGATCAACAACTTTGGCACTAATGGAATTAGTTGAGGAAATTACAAATTGCTTAGATAAAAAGAAATATGTAGTGGGAATATTTATAGATCTAAAGAAAGCATTTGACACCATAAATCATGAAATTTTATTACATAAATTAGAGAAATATGGTATCAGAGGGGTTGTATTGGAATGGGTGAGGAGCTACTTAAGAAACAGGCAACAATATGTGGAAATTGGGGAACATAAATCAACATAAATGAACATAACATGTGGGGTACCACAGGGGTCGGTCTTAGGACCAAAGCTCTTCATAATTTACATTAACGATATATGTAGAGTTTCAAATATATTAAAATTTATTTTATTTGCAGATGATACAAATTTTCTGTTCTGGTGATAATTTACAGCAGCTTTTGGAGATGATCGCACCAGAAATTACCAAATTAAAACAGTGGTTTGATGTAAATAAACTATCATTAAATATAAGCAAAACAAAGATAATGTTATTTGGAAAACAAAAAATTAACCCTCAAGTAGAATTAAAAATGTATAAAATAAGTATTGAAAGAGTATACGAAAATACATTTTTTGGTGTGATTTTAGACCACAAAATCTGCTGGAAACCTCATATAAACCATGTCAAAGTTAAACTAGCAAATACCATAGCTATAATAAATAAATCAAGACATATTCTAGACAATAAATCATTACATACTCTGTATTATACCCTCATACAACCATATCTAAGTTACTGTGTGGAAATCTGGGGAAATACATACAAAACCAACCTACAGTCGTTATGCACAATACAAAAGAGAGTAATCAGAATCATAAATAATGTTGGATACTGGGAACATACAAGTCCTTTATTCTTCAAGTCACATATTCTGAAATTCATTGATCTGGTTAGATTTAAGAGGGCACAAATCATGTTCAAAGCAAGAAATAATTTACTTCCAGGAAATTTACAAAACATGTTTATGGAAAGACAGGGTGGATATAATTTGAGAGAACAAATAAACTTTAAAAAACTTAAAATAAGAACAACTCTAAAGAGTATGTACATCACAATTGGTGGGGTGAGTTTGTGGAATGGATTAGACCAGGTGCTGAAACATTGTACAAATATAATAAAGTTTAAAAAATTATATAAAACCACTTCATTAAAAGGATATGAAGAGGCAGAGAGATGACTGGGAAGGTGTGTTGGGGTTTGTTGTGGGATTGTTACGGTGATGGATTGCGAAAATGTTGTTGACTTACCTACGATGTAGATAGATGAACAAAGGATTTGAATCTTGAGGGATTGGAGAAGTATTGTTGTGTATATTGGTTGTCCTGTTGTGGGAATGTATGATGAATGAAGAAACGAATTGGGGTGAATGAGGGGTAGGAAACATTACAAGCTTCGGCTTCATCCTGCTCCTTTTCGGACAATATTTTTTTTTAATTTGGAAATTGCAATAGTATTTTTAATATTAGTTGTAAGCACTGTATGTATTTTTTTTTTTCCCGTTGTGTGTTACTACACACTTTTTGTTGTGTGTGTGTGGGTGTCTGTGTGTGTGTGTATATGTATGTGTGTTGTGTATCTATGTGTATGTGTGGGTGTTTGTGTGCATGTGTGTGTGCATGGGTTTGTAAGCATATGTGTATGTGTATCTATATATATGGGTACAAACTGTATGTGTGTGTATATATATATATATTTTTTTTTTTTTTTTTTTTTTGTTAATAAATTAATAAATGAAATGAAATGAAATGAAAGAAGAAGTTGGTTAGTCACATTGGTGCATATTTTTTACCTTATGATATGCATCAATAAAGATTTTTTTTTTTTTACGTTTTCTTCAACAAGAGGGCCTTGGTTTTCATGCTGTTCTGATAATAAATGTAAGATATGACAAATATAAGGCCCCTTCATTTTTTTTAAATTTAGGAATCCTCCCCCCCAACCCAACACCAAAAATCTTCATACGTGATTGTCTAAATGCAGTTTGAAAGTCTTCTGCATTTCTATTCCATTTTTAACCGTATAATAGTAAAATGTGAACATATTGTCTAAAAATACCAGAATTACTCTTTAAAACCTATGACGTGTAATATATGTGTAATCTTATTTTTCACTTTGTTTTACAGATTAAACAAAGGGTATATAAAATGCTAACAAATTAACTTAAGAGGTGTTGGTGGATGGATTTTGTTAACTAGAAGTATTTAGAGGCTTCACTCAAGTAAAAGCAGCAATGTAAAAATACTTCATTGCAAGTAAAAGTCCTGTTCCTAGGAGGGAAATGTCAGCAAAATGTAATTAAAGTATCAAAAGTGAAAGTACTCATTATGCAACAGACTCATTAGGCTCTTGTCAGTGTTTTACGATTTCACTCTGAAATGTAATTAGTTACAATAGCTGTCAGATAAATGTAAATGAGTATAAAGTACTATATTCTTTTGAGATGTGGTGAAATAGAAGTATAAAGTCAAGGGTGTCAGACTGGGATGGAAAGGGGACTGACTACCCAGGGCCCTCATGTGAGGAGGGCCCAAAGATATGCTAGAATTAATAGCTGTGGATGTGGGGAGGGGCCCATTGTTGTTTGGACAGACCTGCCCCCACTGCTAAAAAAAATCCTAAAGGAAACACTGGGGGTGGCACAGGGGGGACCAATTATCAGTCAGGGGGGGGCCCCAGGGGATTTTATCAGAATACTGAATAGAAAATCTGTTTAGAAATAAAGGAAATATTGGATGGGATAGAACAACACAATGTGATTTTGCTAAATAAAACACATCACATTCATTATTAATTTCACTTGTTTTGATTTTCAACAAATTCAAATACAATCCACATTTTCTATGGGCTCTTAAGGCAAAAATGTGGATATTCATCATGGAAACATTAATTAGTCATGGGACAAGGGCTGGGAAGATTCTTTTTCACAGAACCATGTAAGAAAAAAAGTACAATTAACTTGCCTCAAACTTCAAATAAGAAAACTTTGCTGTACGCAGTTTCAGATAATAGGAAACAGAACGCTGCAATTGGGAAAAACGTATGATCTGAAATGTTGTACAATACCTTAACATGACACCACTTATGTTAAATCACATTTAAAGCAGATCACTGCAGGAATTTAGAAAACACTTGACTAAAAGCTCATGGAAATGTGTCCATGTGTATCCTCTATGAGGATATGTGTCCATATGTTAACAAGTGTGTGATTTCTCTCTTAACCTAATTTGAAATATACAAGTATACAGTCTCACTAAAATGAAAGCCTTTCTGCAGTTCTCTGCAGCTCACCGCAGCATCAGTTTGTATGTGCATGCTGGCTCGCTGCAGAGAAGAACAGAGCAGCCAGCAGAGCCTGAGTGTAACAGAAACAATAATTCACCACCATTGCCATCTGGTGAGTAGCTCTGAGAGTCACAGCCTGGTGTTCTCCTGCATCATTAGTGCCCTCCAGTGGATTAGCCAGAGAAAGGAGCAGGAGTAGGCCTCTGCTGGATCCTTCAGCTCCACCAGGATCCCTCCTCCCTCCCCTGAGCTCTGTGATAGGCTGACAGAGGCGGGCTGGTGACTGGTAGCCTGTACCTGTTGGGAGGAGTGCTGAAACATCTAAAACAGAGTCAACCGCCAAACTGTTGTTTTATACTTTTTTGAAGAAAAAAAAAAATCCCCTCAAAAATTAAAATAGGTCTAAATACAGTAATATGCATTAACATAACATGAATCCAACATATGATTAGCAAAGATAAATCGGCCTATTTGTAAAAAACAACAACATTGATGATAGGCTTACGTCCTATAGGTAAGGTAGCCACTATTGCAGCCATCCACAGATACAGTTAAGCTTAGGGATTCACTGTGTTTGACAATAAAACATGATGATATATGAATATGTGTTTGACAATAAAACATGATGATATACTGTATATGTTATTTTAATAGCTTAGTATTGTAGGGCACCATAAAAAGGTATGCTTAAAGGCTTTAGGCCCCCCGATATGTTAATGTAGGCTCAGTTTATTATGCATCTTATTTGTATACAATATATGTAGTAGGGGGTCCCTGCTAGTCTCTCTTTCAGGTTAGGGGTCCTTGGCCTAAAAAACTTTGAAGACCCCTGCTCTCGGGGGACCGTGGGTCCGTCTGGCGTTAAGCAAGACGATTGTGATTGGTTTAAAGCATTGCCAATAAAACGTTTTTTCTTCCATCCCGAAATGTTGTGTGGACTAGCCAGACCTGCGAGACTATTCCAGGATTAGCAACAGTGCACGAGGAGCAACATGCGCTCACCACGCCGCCATAACCGGAAGTCAAGGTCCACATTTTTTAAGACATTCACCTTATTTTATGATAAGTAAATTTATCTTTACTGTATCTGTAAAATCATCTGAGTGCTCCTTTTATCATTTATGTTCTGTTGCATGTTAAACATAGCATTTTCTTATGACAGGAATAGCCTACAACAACTGCCACAAGCCTATGTTACAGTAAAACTGCTGCACCTGAACAACAAAAACATGTCTGTCTGGTCTGTCCTCAGTCCCCTGCTGTGTAGTAATGTCAGAGTTAAGCTGACAGGCAGACACAACTTAAAAGCCAAATGGAATGCATTGTTTTACTATTATATTTGCCTTCCAAATATTACTGGAGGATGTTTGCTTTGATCCTACCTAGCTTTGCTTAGATCCCTTTCATTACTTGAGCATTTGAGTCTGCATACTTCAGACCAGGTTTGGGTGATGAAGGGTTAACAGCGGATGTTTTCCAAGGTCGAGGGACCCACTGGGGGGCCATAGCTGGGATCTGCTGTACTTCTGGCTTATTAGCCCCTCATCAAGATTACTGCAGACAGGAGGCCAGGGGACAGGACAACAGATTGAGGCCTGACAATCTCTTTATACCATACAGAGAAAATATCATTAGAGAAGAGGTCAGCAGTTTTTTTCTGAGCCGCAAACATTCTCATGTTGAACTTGGAGATTTAGCTATACATCCACCTAGTTTATTGAAAACAAAGTAGATAGTAGGCCACCGTATGTTGCAGACTCCAGTCGAGCATGGATGACATCTTATTAAGGAGCCAGAAGAGAACATAGACCCTCACGGAGACAGGCAGTGAGAATGGCCCCAGTTGGCGTGTAAATCACGTTATCGTGCTAATCAGGTATTAGAGACAGCCGGAGCAATTAGTGAAGTCACAACAGAGATTTGTTTCGGCGAGCAACTACATTTCTCCCTCAACGAGAAACCTCAGGGATTTGGTCATGTATCTGTTCCGTTGCGCTTTAAGATGCTTGAACAGGCCAGAATCCTCTTACTGGGACTCCCACAATCCACGCTAATTCCTAGTGGAGGAGTGCTGTGCTGGAGTTATCACAGTCTCTTATTATGGCTTCAGCTGTCACACTGCTTTAGTGAAACTCATTTTCATTTTTAACCTGTACTTGCAAAGGGAGGCCTTTGGTGAAGTCACGGCTTCTTGCAGTCACAGCTGTGGACTACATGTGTGTACATTTGGAAGGAAAAAAGTCAAAAATGAACCCCATTTATTCAGTTCACTCACCTTTGTATTTGAAGAAAAGAATTAATATAATATATTAATATACTTAAAGGTCCCATATTATGCTCATTTTCAGGTTCATAGTGTACTTGTATTTTGGGTTTCCACTAGAACATGTTTACACCGTCTGTCTGAAACACTCTGTTTTAGCACCTGCCTCTTTAAGCCCCTCTTCCGAAAAAGCCCAGTCTGCTCTGATTGGTCAGCGTTTCTGGCTCTTCCACATCAGCGCTCTCCAAGTCTCTTCACCGTCATTGCAGCTGGGGAATGACTGTAACGGCACTGTAGCCACTTTCTACCTCTATAAAGTACTAGTGGTGACATCACAACTGTACAGTGTTGACTAGTGATGTGCGGATCGATACTAAAGTATCGATATTTACGAACCCAACATCTCCTGCTCTCGTATCGATTTTCATATAAAAAGATCGATATTTAAACTCAGTAATTTGGAGTGAGTTTTTATGTTATCATAAGTAACTTGTTGTCACCAGAAAAGTCTAATTATATCCGGTTAGGGGAAGGAACTACTTCTCCTTCCGCTGGTCAGTTGTGTGTGAACTGGGGCTCTGTGACGGAGCCGGGCCGCTGCAGCAGCAGCCCTTCTTTAACTTCCTGCTACGAAGAAGACTGCAGTCTGCACAGGAGTGTGTGGAAAGACAGTGGAATACAGTGGTAACACTACAAACCTCGCTAAACATGTGAGTCATAACAGTGAATATGATGATATAATATAGCGTCAGTCTGAGGAGGAGGTCCAGGGCGAGAAGACGCAAGGTGCTAGGGCAAGACAGACTTCAATCAGTGAGTCATTTGGCAGCAGCGGCAGAAGTTATCCAGGTACAGGGAGATAGCGTGATAGTCGCGTTATCACTGACTGCGGTAAAGTTATTCACGTCTGTTAAGGCTTTAGTTTTTTAATGTTCAATAGTTCCCCGGAATCCCAGCATTCTTACAACAAGCTAACAGAAAGCAGTTTGTTCTGAGATTTTCTTTATAATTAAATAATATGAGAGTAGTTTATTGTCTTGTCATTATGCAGCTATAATTTGGAATTGGTAAGCCTATAGCCTACTTTTTTACTTTACTTTAAACTAGTTGTCACATCACACTACAAATAAAATACGTAAAAAGTATTGGTATTGGTATTGGTATCGGTATCGGCAATACCAGCCTGGGTATTACTTGGTATCGGATCAAATAGGAATTAAAGTGATGGTTCGGAGTAATTTCACCCTAGGATCCTTTGCACCATGAACCTCAAGCCAAACACCCCCCCAGAAGCTTTTTTCACCTGGGTCAAACATTGGGAGAGTTAGCGTAAAGCAGCGTTAGCCGCTGAATAGCTTAGTGCAGGGGCTAATGGATCCGAAGTGTCTCTTAACATTACCCCACTAATAATGCCCGAAATGATACCAAACGTCTACAGTAGTACAAATAGGTTATACACTGATAAAACGATGGATTGGAAAATTTGTAAGTACACCAGAAGTTTATAACACTTGCCTGCTGGCTTCTGCTCTCTTCTGTTGCTGCTGCTGCTGCCGGCAGTAAGACGAGTGCTTAGGGCCGTCTACAAATTACTACACTGAAAAGAGATGCAACAAAAATATTTCTTTATTTAACTTATTTTTTAAAGTAAGTGCTGTAGAATAACTAGCAGGAGACAAGTTATAATTGAGGTAAGTTTGGAGAATTTACCTTATTTAATCATTAAATTAATAAATATTTTTGTTGCATCTCTTTTCGGTGTAGTAATTTGTAGACGGCCCTAAGCACTCTTACTGCCCGGTAGTAACAGCAGCAGCAGCAGCAACAGCAGAGCGCAGAGGCCAGCTGGCAAGTGTTATAAACTTCTGGTGTACTTACAAACTTTACAATCCATCGTTTTATGAGTGTATAACCTATTTGTACTAGTGTAGAAGTTTGGTATCACTTCGGGCATTATTAGTGGGGTAATGTTAAGAGACACTTCGAATCCATTAGCCCCTGCGCTAAGCTATTCAGCTGATAACGCTACTCTACCCTAACTCTCCCAATGTTCGACCCAGGTGAAAAAAAGCTTCTGGGGGAGTGTTTGGCTCGACGTCATGGTGCAAAGGACCCTAGGGTGAAATTACTCCGAACCATCACTTTAAGTGGTATCGCACATCACTAGTGTTGACTCGTAAAGGCACAGTTTCTGAAGACGGGCTGTGTGGATTTATGGTGGGGACACAGGGGACATTCAACATTCAAACAGCCAGCCAGCAACTTAACGTTAGCAATGTCCAAATCTGCGAAATTACAGGGCGGGTTCAGGTTGTTTGTTTTGAAAATTGACCGGATGCTTTAGCCGTTCCACTTCCTGTCTGGCCTGTCGAACACCCCGCAGCTACATCAAAAATGGACCTGGAGCGTACTTTTAGTGAAGCACAGTGAGCCCCTCATGGGACGCACTGCGTCTCGGCTGGTGGAATCACAAGCGTTAGTAGCCGGTAAATGCAATGTGCTGGTTGTTGTTCTTCAAGTTTGAGTAGGTGGCGCTTCTTTCATTGTCTGTTTAACCACAGTGGGTATCATTATGCATGCAAAGTATTTCTTCAGCATTCATAGTGATAGCATTATTTCAAATAAAACAACAAATAATAAAAATTATAAACTACCTTTTCATTGAAAAAATAAAAACACGTTCATGAAAGGAGGGCACTGGGATTTATCATGCTTGTATTTACTAGAACATCTCTGGTGTTTCACTTTTCCCACTCAGTTTATTTTTGGGCTTTGACATTCTACCAGGCAACCTTTTTAAAAACATCAAAATAAAGTCACATTTTGTTTAATACAGAGCTGAGCTATTGTGGACATGTGAACATGGATGTGAGTAATGGTGGATTGGTTGTTAAATGGAATTTGAATGCCTCCCCATCTGAGCTCTAGCAGCATTCTTTGTTGGCAGAGTTTAGAAGAGGGAGTGAGGGGGTGAAGTTAAGGGTCACAAGGCAATTGGAGCTCTTTTGAGATGCCATTGTTGTGGAGGGGTCAGACAGGAATGGATTTTAAGATGTGCAAGGGAGGGAAATGTGTGTGTGTGTGTGTGTGCGCGTGTGTGCGTGCATGCGTGCGTGCGTGCAGGGGAAAGAGAGGGAGAGTGAGAGAGAGAGGGGGGAGGATGAGATAGAGTACCCACAGCAAATTTTTGTCTAGAACTTTATAAGGAAGCCCGTGAATTATAAACAGCCTTGTCCCTCCACTCTCAAGGGAAGTTGGGAAATGTTAGCTGGGATTTTTCCTAAAGACAACACAGAATGAGAGGCATCACACTGTTACACATTCTCTTTAGAAACAACTACCTTTTGAACTATTAACCTTTCATTCCAGGTGATTTAATCCTATTGTAGTATGTCTGACATTGCTTAAAAGGTAACTTCCTATTTTTTTCAACCTTGACCCTATTTCCCTATGTTTTAACAACAATCTTTGACATTGGTATGGTATTAAGCAAGATCACTGCTGTCAGCAGTCAGTGAAACCAGCTACAATGTAGGGCAATGTCCAGCTTGTATTTACCTTCACAACAGTGCTTGTTTTGCCATTGACAGGCTCAGATTAATATTCTAAGTGTCTGACGTTATGGAAAGGATTTCTAAGGAGGTCGACCTTTCTGTTAAAGAGTAAGATCCTTTTTTTAAACATAAAAACATCCGTGAAATTGCGTTCGCTCAACCCACCAGACTCCATGTAAATAAACAGTAATTTTAGCGTCGTAAAATAAACTAAATAAAACTATGAAAATCCGTTTTGGGTCGTCTTCCCACATTTCCAACTATCGCAACTCTAGGTTTGGTTGAAATAAACATATAGTTTACCGATGTACATGTGAAAGTATTTTGGTGCTGTACACGCTAAAAGTATTGTTTTTTTTAAATGGAGTCTGGTGGGTTTAGTGCTACTGACCTCAGAGCTGTTTCTGGTCTATCTCTGTACGGATTCTTTCTATAATGTTATCAGACACTTAGAATATTAATCTGAGCCTGTCAGTGGCAAAATGGCACTTTTAGTGGACCAAATTTACGATGCACATTTGCCCCATATGGTTACATTGCAGCCTGGTTTGTGGCAGCCACTACAGTGTTCATGCTTAATACTGGACCAATTTCAAAGATTGTTGTTCCTATCAGTCACTTGAAAATAGGGTCCAGGTTTAAAAAAAAACAAACTAAATTACCCTTTAAAAAGTTTGTTAGATTGTTATTTGGACTTTAGCATACCGTTGTGGTTACTAAATTTAATGAGCAGTGGGCAATGATTGACTGTAATAAACCTCTATAACCATTCAAGAAGAATTAGCATTGGCTTCCCATTAGCAGACAGCTGCTGCTCTTCCCACTGCTTGTAAAATACCACCAACAGTGTTTCCTCTTTATCTGCTTTGTACCAGTGGAAACTTGAACAGACAGAGATAAAGACACAAGAGCATGTGCATTGTTTATCCCAGAGATTATACGCACTTTAACAGATTGTGAAAATGTTCATAGTAATTCAAAACACACACATGGTCCGTTCTTTATTTGGACTTAATTGTGTTGAATTATAATTGTATATGTCTTACAAAAAACACACATTCAAGCACTATGCCCTATTTGAGGTTGTAGATAAAAAAAAAAAAAAGAAAATTAAAAGATGAGGCTGGTATTCTATGTTTTTTCTTATTTCAACAGTCATTCTCTCACTACTTTCTGACTTTGCTACCCTGTCTGTAGCCCTGTTTTTTTTTTACTGAAAATGTATAGTAAATCTTGAAAAAGGCTCACTAATTTCCTAAAACAGCTGGTCACTTTGTTTTTTTCATCAAACGCTACACAAACAGAAGGAAATAGTGTTGGGGACTATTTTAGTCAAGCAGATTCATCCACATTTAAGGACGGTGTATGTGGGATTGAGTCAAGAAAGTGGTTTACTGTGTCAGTCCCCCCACTTTGTTGACCCAAGCTACAATACCACTCACTCCTGACCTCCCTCAGGTGTTTTGTGATGGTTTGTTGCCCGAGTGCTTGTGCGCATACATTTGAGTAACTGGTGTGTCTACTAACCCACAAACTGTGAAATAACACAATCCAGTCCAACCCCTTTTTTGTGGTCTGCCTAGATCAGAAAACATGGGATTTAACAAGACATTCAGATTTGGCTCCCTATGCAGGCTTATTTGGACATACTGCCCCCCTAATCTGAGTATCTCCACCCATGGCTTGAGAACTACCCATAGAATGTAAAAATAATGTCCGTAGCATCCATGTCGTCACCCATTGGTTTGTGGACTGCCGTTTTGAAGCCTCAAGTTTAGCAAAACTCACCATCTTGCGTTTGGGAAGATGATGCAACCAAGCCAGTGTTGTTTATGGTTGCAAAAGCGCTGCGCTAAGCTAGACGCTAAAGAGGGAAAGATGCCAATCTTCTGAAGCCAGTCATCCAGTGGAGATTTACCTGCAGGTGAATATCTCACTATTTATCTACTTGTACATGTACAGTAGAAAAGAAAATCTGGAAACTTTCCTTTAGTTACCAGCTAACGATAGATAGCTATCTTGGTTGGCAGAATGCGGAATAAGGCATTTCTAGGTGACCCAAATGTTCCAATTAACTTTAATGAATGAATGAAGCCTAAACACAGAGTGAGAGGGGCAAAATTTAAGATGAAATCATGGACAACACCCCAAAAGAAAAGTTTTAGATGTTTGTGATGTTGTTAATCTCTGAACTAAAAACTCTCGGTGTTTCTCTGTATTACCATACAGTGCAGGTGTAAAGGAGGAGGGAGTGTTGGCATCCTGTTAGTAGCTGTAATTTTCCTGGTGTGAAGTCTATAATTGCTGTGACTGTATTGTGTATTGTAAGCATGTTTGTTTATCTACAGACCAGTGCTCTGTATGGCCCCATGGGTAAGATGCAAACACTGACTGTTACCTTTGACTCGTTTCCTGCTTCCAACGGTAGCTAGATGATTGCTGGATACAGTCACTATATACTATTATGTTGCTGTGAGCTATAGCTTACATTCACCACTTCTAAACAGAGGCATAACATGATGTAATCTTAGAGATTATTCCTTCACAGCGCTGTGCAATGGGAGAACATCTCAGAGTTGAACCGGGCAGACACACCACTTTTCATGAGACCCAACCTGGGTCGGGTTAATTGAGTCTACTGCTAACTTACAACACTAATAACATTACCGTCGCCAAATACTTCACTGTTAACCATCAAGCCACTTAACCTGTATGGAAATGAACACCTCTGTTGAAGTGTTATATTCGTTAATAATCATACGACACAAGACGTCTCTCTCTCTCTCTCTCTGTGTGCGCACACACACACACAGTACTAGGCTATACAGTGGAGTTGCATATTAAGTGGTTTGGGGTCCTTCTGTAAGTAATTTTGGGGTAAAATTTGGTTTTGAAGAATTACAAGCAGCAATACCACAGGAGAAGCAATCAGCCCGTTCCAAACGGGCACATTTTCAATGGGCACTGTACTAGTTTAGATAATTACAGGTGATACTTTAATACAGTATCACTTGTAGACAAGAGTGTTTATTTATTTGACTATTCTTGCTTTTTTATTTTCATAGTGAAATACTTTTGTGTCTTGTATTTTTTATTTATTCTTTAGTATATTGTTCGAAATAAACTATTCCTAATCATAATCTAGTCTAGACACAATAAATCAGTGTGCTGGTACATTTGGTTCCACAAAAGTATTGCAAATAAAATGAATTTCAATAAGAAGTGAAGTCACCCTGGAAGATTTTATAACTTTCATCACACACAATAAACAACTAATATGACTCAGTATTGGAGTCATTGACATCAGAAAGAGAAACCATGCCAGATTGACCCATTGGATACCATAATTTAGAATTTTCAGTGAAGTTTTGCAAAGATTTTGAGGAATTTTACGTTAAATACAGAATACTCATTTCTCATAACTATGAAAGAGAGAGAGAGTCTCAAAAGGATGTTCTCATTGAACAACATTTTGATGTTTTATCTTATAATTGTCATTCATATCTTACAATTATAATAAACATTGTAATTATGAAATATAATATTAATATAATTAATCATAGTGTCTCATCATTTTGAATGAATTATATATAACCGTGCTGCAGAGCAGGGTCTGGCTAGTCCACACAGCATTCCGGGATGGGACAATAACGTGCTCTGGTTTATTGGCATTTCATTAAACCAATCACAATCATCATGGCCTCTGCAAAATAGCCTCGGGAAGGAACTTGTTTTGGTGGAACATGTGTACGTTCCAAGGTTGTTTTAGTCGTCCATCCATCCATCCATCCATCCATCCATCCATCCATCTTCGTCCGCTTATCCGGTGTCGGGTCGCGGGGGGAGCAGCTCGAGCAGGGGACCCCAAACTTCCCTTTCCCGAGCAACATTAACCAGCTCCGACTGGGGGATCCCGAGGCGTTCCCAGGCCAGGGTGGAGATATAATTCCTCCACCTAGTCCTGGGTCTTCCCCGAGGCCTCCTCCCAGCTGGACGGGCCTGGAACACCTCCCTAGGGAGGCGCCCAGGGGGCATCCTTACCCGAACCACCTCAACTGGCTCCTTTCGACGCGAAGGAGCAGCGGCTCTACTCCGAGCTCCTCACGGATGACTGAGCTTCTCACCCTATCTCTAAGGGAGACGCCAGCCACCCTCCTGAGGAAACCCATTTCAGCCGCTTGTACCCTGGATCTCGTTCTTTCGGTCATGACCCAGCCTTCATGACCAAAGGTGAGGGTAGGAACGAAAACTGACCGTTTTAGTCGTGCAACAGAAAACTCAGATTGGACAGATAGTCTAGCTAGCTGTCTGGATTTAGCCTGCAGAGATCTGAGGAGCAGTTAACCATAGGCCTCATAAATCCACCGGAGTTTAGAACGCCAACACAAAGAAAGAGGAAGGTGACGGACATCCGGCCGAAATGAGGGACATCCGGCGGCAACTGAACAATCCTGGAAGTGAAACATCGTTGATATAGACTAGTCTTTGACATATCACAAATATGCTTCTAATTAAAGTCTGCAGATGTCCATTTTCAATTAAAAATGATTCATATATATTATTTTGATTCCCCTTTTTACTAAATTATTTCAATTATAAAAAGTTCTTAAACAGTGAAACCAGTATATAAGGTCAGAGTATCTAAACACTGGAAATTGTATTGCTAAATTTTACATGTGAATTCATGGCATTTTGGTCATAGGTCTATTGTGATATGTATATTAAATATTATTCTTGTATTTCATTTCTCTACTTTTTGTTTAATCTGTTATGCCAGTGGTGCTTATGTTTTGTTAATAAAGAGGTTAGTAAAGCATTTTTAAATCACTGGAAACCATTTTAATCAATGATTCACTAAACTGTTCTCCACTTAGGGAACCCTAATATACCATATCATTTTCCTGACTGAAATAACTGTAATTTAGCTTTAACGGTATTAGTAGCATCAATAGTGTTACATGGAAACTTAAAGTATTATCCACTCGTGACAGATATTTAAGTGCTAGGCTACATGTGATTTCAAATGCTTAAATATGTGGCAGGGACTAGCCTATTCATTGCCGAGTTATTTTCTTTCTTTCTTTCTAGGTAAATACCAGTGTTTCTGTACAGTGCTGTGTTGTCTGTGTGTGGTTCCCCCCAATAAATCACCTCTGCCCACACAGAAAGCTTGGCTAGTTTTCACCTCCATTAACTGTGCAATAATGTTGGTCTGTTGGGCAAGGACCGTGGCAAGGAGCAGGGCTGTAGTCAAGTCCACCTTTGTCGAGTCCAAGAACGTCCAAGACCAAGACTAGTCGAGACCATGTCAAGACCGAGTCCAAGTCAAGACCGAGTCCAGAAAAATTTGAGTCCAAGTCAAGACCAAGTCCAAATGAGAGACTGAGACAGAAAAAAAAAATCCTCTTCAAGACCACTCACTTACCTGTTCATGATTTGTGTGATGAGAGGGACAGTATATTGTCTACTTTAAGATGATAACTTTGCTTTAATATTTGTAATAATCAAGAAACCAATGCAGAGTAATACACTATAGGATCAAATTAGGCCATATTATTTACTTAAAATATAAAATGGAAATGTTCCCATTCTTGAATTGTCCTGAAGAATTCACAGTACAAAGTGATCGCTGACAGTGTGGCTAAAATGATAGTTATTGATTCCTGATGGTTGAGGTATATGATCGTATCAGGCGACCAATCTCAATGCCTGTTCTAGATAGATTTTGAATTAAACTAATACCTGTTTTCTGAACGAGTGTGCTTCATCAATGGTTTTGTTTTGAAGGAGGAAGTTACTTTAGAACAAAATCATATTGTGCTGTACCTTGTTCGAGACTAACTAGAATATTTGGCGAGTCCAAGATAAGACAGAGTCCAAATACCGAGTCCAAGACGAGTCTGAGACAACAGACTCAAGTACTACAGCCCTGGCAAGGAGGGTATAAATGAGTTTATAGAGAGACTAAATTGCCATTTTGTTGCTCATTCAGTTTAATATTTAGATCGTATGGGTTATTTTGCTTTGTTTGGTCATAACCAATAAGTACCTATAGGAACAGTTAACTCAATATTTTTCATGTTAATACTATACATTTTCCACTTAAAGGGTTGATTTTTCTGTATGTTGACTAACAGAAACAACCTGTACAGCTGTGTCATCCATGCCATTTATTCTGGATGTAGCTGCTAGCTATGAATATAACCTCCATATTCAAGACCATTAGCTATATTACCTTGTGATTGTTCAATTGTTTTTCCAATTGGGGCCATGACACCAGACTTATTTCAGTTGCTGAACAAATTGGGAAGGCCCCTCGATTTTCAGTTGCCTTGCTAGATTGTCTACTTGCACTGTAAGAAGAAACTGTCGTAGCACAGAATTTCCCCTCAAATTCTTTAAAGATGAAACACTCGCTGCAAATCTGTCCACATAATTACATAGACTCTTGTTGGCAAACAATGTAAATAAAAGGCAAAGGTTTGGTTAAGCCTAATTCTCAGAACACTGGTTAACTCTAGCCTCAGTTCTCACACAGTGCCTCTCACACAGTTGCTGGTTGTGCTAGCATTAGCAAGACCGATAAACTCCAGAGGAAAATTACATTGTGCACAGGAGTGAAAGTGGGATCTGGCAGGTGTGGGAACCCTAATATCTCGGAGAAGGCGCTAACACTACACCAAAACTGCATTACTACTACGCTACTTTAATCAAGTCTGACAACAAAATCTGCGAGTCGGGGCAGGCAAGACGCTCCGCTTCTGAGATGCTCCCGGTGTGGTACTGCGCGTGTCCGAGCACGGAGCCAAACTGTGGCGCAGCCAGAACACAGCACAGATACGCCCAGTGGAAAATCAGGGTTAGCTCGGCTACTCCCATCATTGACTACATTTACAAGCTGTCAATTTTCGGGTTATGGTCGGGTTAAGGTCACTATTCGGGTTTCTGAAACATTCAGAATAACCCGTTTACATGCGTGAGCAGAGAGAGTTACTCCTGTATACATGGAATTTGTAATCAATTGGCAATATCCCGATGTAAATGGCGACGCACGGTTAGCGTCTGGACGTACGGACATGAATCTCACTATCTCGGTATTTTCTGCCGTCAACAAAATACATTATATTCATGGTTTTCACCACACTAATAAAGAAATTGGTTTCCTCCTCGCTCCAAAAGTGTGGTGCTGTGCCATGTTTACCTCTACTTCTTGTTTACTTCCGGTATATATATATATATATATATATATATATATATATTGACATATATATATAACTATATTATTATAGTATATAATTATTATTATAACTATGTTTTCTGGCGCATACAAGAAGTTCCTCTACTCAAAAGACCAAGATTCCTTGCAAATAGAACATGCGCAGAACACAAATCAATGTTCCTTTTGATGGGGATATGCCGATACGCGTTTACATGACCAAAATTTCGGGTTAGAAAAGGGGTAACCCAGGTAGCATATTCGGGTTTTTAAAAACCGGAATATGAGCATATTCGGGTTTTTGCCGGTGTTTACATGGACGTGCGGGTTATTGCTAATATTCCGGTTTTGAACGGGTTATCGGCTGCATGCAAACGTAGTGATTCATCCCCCGAGAGTGTCCCCAAAACAATCGGAGATGTGGGTGTAAATTAAGAGGTCTGGAACCTGGCCACTAGTCCACTGTTTACAATGGAGATGTTCTCTATGTTGTATCATGTAAATATGATGTATAGTGGGATCATCAAACAAAGTAATTAGACTTTAAAATTCAGGGAAAATATCACATCACAGTAAAAATTAAGAAACGTGTACCTCACTTTTCCTTGACAGAAAGACAGACCTACAGACAGACAGAGAGACTGTCAGCATCCTCAGCCTGGCTGAGACTCCATGTCAGCCTGCCAGTCTATTTCTCTATTGTGTTTCTGCTTTAATGAAAGCGGCAGCCAGTCACTGAGGAATGTGAAGCTGTGGAGCTGCTGTGACTCACTACTTTACACATTTGCATGTTGCTTGTTGAAGGCCACCCGCACCCCCTGCCCCTCCCCCACCCCCACCCCCTCGCCGTGCGAGTGTTTAATTAAACTTTTTTGGTTGTTGTGAACGCAGCAGGTTTAATCCTGACGCTGGGATCAGCGCCTGGGGATGGGGTTGGGGGTGGGAGTGTATGTGGGAGTGTGAGTGTGAGTGGGGGGTGAGTAAGAGACATTCGTTATACTAAAGAGGGCTCCGCCAAGCAGATAGATATAAGCTCCCTCTATACCCCTGCTCCCAAAGGTGGGGTGGAAGTTGAGGGGACTGGGGAGCAACAATCCATTGATCCACAACCTGCACTTGTGCAAATACTTTTTTAGAAAGTTGTCTTGGTTAAACACTGAAAAAGTCAACAGTTGACATGAGAAATTATGTGTTTACTTTCTCAATATCAAGAACTTAACACTTCCTCAACTGAAAAAAAACAACATTGCCAGTGAACATAATTACATATCCCTTATAAATTATTCCAGGCAAACCATAGTAATATACAAACGTTTTAATATGTTCTGACATTTTACAGGCCAAGCAATTAACCCATTGATCGGGGAAAATAGTCAGCCGCTTAAGCGACTATGAAAAGTTGTTAGTTGGAGTGAACTGCAGCCATAAACATGTCCATGTGTGGGATGTTGAATCCCAGCATCACTGTGATTGATTGGAGTGCATGTTCGATGCGTAATGAAGAAACTCCTTAAAACAACATGTAAATGTAAAAAACATAACCGCAAACATGGAAATAATGACAGTGAACAGCGAGTCAAGTTCTTAACTGGTTTAGAGAGAGAGACAGAGAGAGACCAATCCAGCAGTCCAGCTCATGTTTTCCTCCCCTCACCCTCTGCTGGGGTGATTACTCTGCTTTACTCCAGCCCAGCCTGGTCTCCAGAGAGACGCACACACACACACACACACACACACACACAAACACTCCAAAACCCACGTTCACACACACACACACACACACACACACACACACACACACGCACACTCAGACCCAGAGTCCCAGTGGTCGGGCATGCATGTGTTGGAGCTCACTCTCAGCAGCTAACTTGGAGCAGCCTGGATGGAGCACTGCCGTGTGCTGGATGGAGAACCTGTGGACTGACAGCATCGTTCTGCACTGACTGGAAACCCTCAGCAGCCTGTTTTACCATGGAGTTTGGAAGAGTTTGGTCCCGATATCAGAGGACGGTACTGATTACCGCGATGATGTTCAAACTGGGTAAGGCTTCAACATGTGCAGTTTACCACAGCTGCAGGAATGTAAACACATCACCTTAATATATGCATTCATTCCATACATCAGGGCGGAACACTTTACGCAGTTTTTAAGTTTTTAGGGGGAAAAAAAACAAACAATTCCATCCAGAATTATAGATTTATCCGTTGCCTGTGTGTGAGGTGTACAGCATGTGTACAAACCTGTTTGTTTTCAGTACGTGCACATGCATGGCCATGTATTGCTATGTGTGTTTAGAGAAACTACAGGACCATCCCGTAGAAGTATGATAGTTTGGTAACCCTTTATTTTATGGGTCTGTACTTTTATCATTTCAACACTAAGTGAATATTGTTCAATCAGTAAGTACACTTTCAAATAATATTTTCTAAATATTTACCAGCATTAGCTGGTGGGTCTTTTAGTCAGTGCACAGCAGATCAGCTGAACATACACACATGGAAATCTGTCAACCATACAGTTAGTACACATATGGTGATGAATACATGAAAATAAATAAGGTGCCCAATCATAAATGAAAAAAAAAAGAAAAAACGTATTCGTACCTGTAATTAATGCCAAATAACAACTTTATTTCCAGGAAACTTACCAGGAAATCATTGGGAATTGATGTAGCTATAAGCTAAAGTTTCCTTATTTATTAAATACCAGCATCAAATGTTACTGTTAATTGCAAAGAGAGAAATCCATCTTTTTAGCATCTTTTGTTTTCATTTCAACATTTTTTATCATTTGTTTTGTATACTAAATGAAACATTTATTTATGTAGTGATTTCTAAAGGTATCTGTGTGTGTATGTGTGGGTTAATTCTCGAGACAGTCCTCTACGTTACAACTCCCTGATTCACAACAGATAATCAACTCATTTAACAATATCTAAGTAGTTTCCTCATGAGCTTCCAGCTGGTCCTGGGGGGTGTGCGTGTGTGTATGTGGGGGTCGTTCTTGGTCAACCCTACCACCTAATGAAGCCCTGTTGACCTATTTTTCCCGCGACCTTCATTTGTGTGAAGCGTCTGAAGCTCGTTTAAACGGTGGCGCACCAGCAGCAGGGATTGGCTGAGGGTGGCATTGTTGGAGGTCTCCATAGTAACGAGCTGAGCGTCCGGCTGCACTGCTACGCAGCTTTTTTGTCTTAGCTTTGAATGGAAGGAGTTATGGCTCTTAAGGACCATGGCAAGAGACCTGGCACTCTGGAGCTCTTTAGGATTTCAAGAAAAAAAGACAGCCGCCGAAAAAACACAAACGCAAAGGAGATTGTGAAAAAATGTCCCAAAAGCGCTGAAAGAAATTGACCAAAACATCAGAAAAAGTGACAAAGAACTTCGTGAAAAGTGACAAAAACACAGGGAAAAGAAACTAAAGTTTCTTGAGATTTTAATTTGAAATTTTGACCCAGAAAAATAAAAGTTGCATGGTCAACGGGAAGACAACACAAGGGTTAATAAGGATAGGGATTTGATTGGAAAAGGTCCCAAAACATGCAGGACTGTTAGCTTTAATGAAGCTAAGCCTGAACAACAGCAGTTTTAGGCAAGAAAAAAAAAACACCAAAAGAACCGTCCTCTGTGGGCCTCTGAAGCCATCTCCGGATGATACACAGAGGAGGCAACTGCATTCTTGGCTGTTTATTTAAAACTGTGACTAAGTTGAGGTGGATTTGCTCTCATAGTGAGAAACTACTGACTCAAAAAATTGGAAAATATGGGTGTACAAGCATCTACAATAAATGTATTTTCAAGGAGAAGCCAGCAGATAACTTACTAACTCCTTAGTAATTCCTCATTCCTCTTAATACTAGAAAAAAACGCACATTGATTTTTTTTATTTATTGTGATTGTAATGACTCGTCCGATGACTAATTTGTCAAATTAAAGTTAAAAGCACATATTTTTCCCCCCAAACTAGACAAAAACATTGCATCAGAAATGAAGCAGTCTTTGCAGCAGCTCACACAGGAGACGATGTGCGTCTCTGACTCAGTGTGTAACTGTGACTGATTCAGAGAGGATTTGTGCATTTCTTTGTACAAAGCAAAGCAGCCACCTGCTGGGAAGCCTTTGGAGCACAAAGATGAACTCCGGCAGAGCTGCTAGTCACTTGTTGTGATTCAATAAAATTCCTCTGAGCCCAACTTGTGCGTTAGACAGGGGCTTCCCTTTTCTCTGTGATTCATAGCGTTGCTGCTTCCTCTGCCCTGCAGCGAGACTCTCTGTTGACTTTGTGTTGCTGTTTTTTAGTGACTCGGGGCAAACACTTTTTCTCACTTTCCCCCTGCCTTTTGCACCTGCCAAGAAGAAAAGTCCTATCTCATTTACGGGTGTCTTACTTGGTATTTTGAGACATACAGTGGCCCTTAGAACAATAAAAAGTATGGAGTGTTTTAGCAACATATATTCTTTCAGCATAACATATTCTCACTGCCCTTAACTTTTATTTCCTACACACAGATTCTTGCAAAAAACACAAATCTATGCACATGGGCTTTTTAGATTAAAGGTCCCATGGCATGAAAATTTTTAGCCCTGGGTATCCCATTCTGCCTTTGAGAAAATGAAAGCTCAGATGGGCCGATCTGGAATCTTCTCCTTATGAGGTCATAAGGGGCAAGGTTACCTCCGCTTTCTCTGCTTTGCCCGCCCAGAGAATTTGGCCCACCCATGAGAGAGAGACATCATGACTTTCAAACGAGCAAAGTGGCAGTTGGTCAAGGCCACACCCCCACAATCCACCTTGCCCCCCCCCTCCTCTCCTCCTCAATAGCATTTAAAGCTACAGACACAGAAATGGCAAATCCTAAGGAAAGCTCATTGTGGGACTGGCTCTAGTGGCTGTAATTCTGCACCTAGGCTGAATTTTGGGAAAGAGACTTCAGATACAGTATTAGGGGACCACTAAGGCCCATATAAAAGCACCCAAAGAGCACCATGCCATGGGACCTTTAAGGTTTTGCTCTGGGTGTTCCTAATTTAAAAAGTTGGTTCCCCCAAACTACAAAAAAGACTTTTCGATATATTTCAAACATAAGTCTGGAGTGGTTCTATATTTTTCTTGTTGTGAACAAATCTCACTGAAAGACAAAAAACAACTAGTGCGTTGAGATGCAGTTTAAAAAAACGATTATATTCAGTGAAAGGCCACACCCGATTTCTCAAACGTCATGTAAACACCTTACCCCGGTTATAATCGGAGTTCTCATAACCCGGTTAACAGAGGTAGAGAACTCCTTTAGTAACCGCAGCATCCCATGCATGTATACACCTTAACCGGGCTGTGATTGGTTTAAGCGTCTGCGCATGCTTCAACTGCCCTCCCAACTCCGAGATAGTTGATTTTGAACCGGACATACTCCGTCAGCGCGCTGTGAGCATGGATGTATTAAGAGAACTTAGTCGTTGCTATGACACCACACAACAAAACTGCATTACCCAAATCAGCGGCGGGCAGCAAAAAGCAGTATGTCTGTTTTACTTCCTGCCGAGGCAGCAGCAGACATCTGAAGATGGCTAAACCGACTGTCCATCTCCGGGGCTGTCAACGCTGTGTCTCGGCAAAACAGTGGAGGGAGCTGCGGCCCCTGGCTAATGTTAACGTTAGCTAGTTAACAAAGTTAGCTTGTTAATTCCACCCGACACTAGTTCCAGATAACGTTATAATCATAGTCGTCTGGTGGGAACATTGTGCTGTCTTACGCTGAAATAATAATGTGTAAATTAAACATTAAGATGTTAAATTTGACAAATTTAGTGATCGGTCAACCGGAAGAAAAAACATTGTGCGATGACAGAGCGCCACCTACTGTACCGGAGGTAGAGTTACTCCTGTCAATCCCCCCATTCTTCACCGCTCATGTATACAGGGAGAACTGGCCTAACCCGGTTAGTCACTTAACCGGAGTAAGACCATACCCCGGTTACTGCTGTGCATGTAAACGTACTGAATGTGTTAATACTCTCAGACTTCCCTACCCAGTCTGTGGCTCTAAGCCCTAAGCCCATTGGTTTCAATTGAAGACGTAAATCTTTATATATTATTATAAAATGTATAGTTTTTTTTTTTATGGATCAGTGATTTCCTAAAACAGCTGTTCACTGGAGTTTTTATCATGTTAACGTTATTCAAACAGGAAGAAGTAGTTAATAATTAATCCACATTTTGTGCTCTAGTGAGTATTTCCAGCAGGAGGGTCTTGTATGTGGGATGAAGTCAAAATAAAGAACAGTGTGTGCTCATTTTAATGAAGTGTGTGGCTCACTGATGTGTTTTAATAGTTTTTGGACAATTTTATGGAAACAGGTCAGACAGGTCTGGCTACTTTGCTTGTCATTGGTTGGCTGTCAAAAAAGCGCTTTAACGTAGGGCATTTATTTCTAGAAAAGTTGAACTTTTTTCAACTTAAAAAAGATGCCCTGAGCTGCAGAAAAGAAGTCGTCGGTGACATTTAAAAAAGCGCTCACGACTTTTTTGAAAACACGGTTTACGTCATAGGATTATAATGTATAACAGATGCTGGCAGCTTAATAAAAGATACCAAGTGTGAAGATAGCCTTACACGTGAATCTACTCCCGCCTTTGCATCAGAGGGAGTAGTGATCTGTGTTAAACCAAACCCCCACTGAACAGACTCTGTAAGAGCAGTTTAATCCTGACATCATTCTACCTGCCAACAGACAGTGTCTCTGCTCAGTGTTATTGTTGAACTGAGATGCTGGTACCAGTCAGTGCCAGGGATCAACCCTGTCTGGCCAAAACCATGATCTATGAAGTGCTCCATAATGGGGGAGGTGCTGGGAGGAGCTGTTATCAGCTCCCTGGAATGTGTAAAGGGTTGATTGGGTTTGGATGGAGGGGTGAAGAGTGAAGAGACTATCAGCCCTTCTCCTACAGGTTTCATGAGATTACAGGTAGCGCAGGTTAAAGTGCATGGTTCTGACTGAGATCAGCTTTACATTCTGTAGTCCAGGTAAAAGATCTTGGCTTTCTTTGACAAGTGAAGTGAAAGAGAACATTAATGAGAAAGAGTCAAAGATGATCTCAGTACTAGTGAGAGCCAACACAGGGAGGTAAAAGAGCGAGGTGAAGCAAGACAGTAAATGGCATATTCTGTAGCATTTGGTTCAAATTGTG
The DNA here is from genome assembly GCF_004354835.1 of Perca flavescens. Classification (NCBI taxonomy): domain Eukaryota; kingdom Metazoa; phylum Chordata; class Actinopteri; order Perciformes; family Percidae; genus Perca; species Perca flavescens. The sequence continues at coordinate 9,384,225 of NC_041335.1, forward strand.
AAAAATGGCAGATTGAGGGATTTACGGCATTATCAATTTTTTTACAGGAAAAAAAAATCTTCCTATTGCTGTGTAAACTTTCATGGTTCTAGATATTCATGTTGAAATTTCATGACTGTTCTCTATGATGTGGCAGTGTTACATGCTTTACAGTTGCGTGTACAAAAAGCTCTTGAATTAGTGGGTGACAGTGATAATGAGTAATAGATAATTGACAACAGTTAGCCAATTTTGTATGGATTGCATTTATTTTTAAATGGTGCTAGCTGCTCCTGCACAGCAAAAGGCATACAGCAGACCAGTCACTGCTCCTGTTGCTGTATCTTATTTTGCTACCGTTTTTTTCCAACCTACTTTCCTATGTTTTTGTGTCTAAGTGACTGATGGGAACAACAATCTTTGACATTGGTCCAGTATTAAGCAAGATTGCTGCAGTCGGCAGCGGCGAAACAAGCTACAATGTAAGTTGTCCAGTTTGTATTTACCTTCACAAAAGTGCTCATTTTGCCACTGACAGGCTCAGACTAATATTCGAAATGTCTGACAACACTATGGAAAGGATCCCTTGAGAGATAGATCTTTAAAACCTCTTTGAGACCTTTCTGTTTAACCAGAAACAGCTCTGAAGTAGCTAGCGCTAAACTACTATTTATTTACATTAGAGTCTGGTGGGTTTAGCAAACGCAATTTCGCGGATGTTTTTATGTTTAAAAAAAGGATCTTACTCTTTAAAAGAAAGGTCGACCTCCTTAGAAATCCTTTCCATAATGTTTTCAGACACTTCAAATATTAATCTGAGCCTGTCAGTGGCAAAATGAGCACTTTTGTGAAGGTAAATACAAGCTGGACAAATTATTGCCCTGTTAACTTACATTGTAGCTTGTTTCACAGCTGTTGACTGCAGAGATCTCGCTTAATACTGGACTAATTTCAAAGATTATTGTTCCCATCAGTCACATAGACACAAAAACTTAGGAAAATTGTTTTGTACACTTACAGTATATGCCTCGCACATGATAAATTACAATAACAAATACATTTTGAAAATGTCCAACACTTTGCTCATGACCAGATACGTGCAAAACTAGTAACATAATAACGATAACAAAAAATAACCCTTAAAAGCATTTTGATTAATTTCCTATTAATTCAGCATTTAAAGACAGAATAAGGAATCATGGGCGCCTGACTAGCTTACCTGGTAGAGCGCACGCCCATATATAGAGGTTCACTCCCCTTCTCTCTCCCCTTTCATGTCTTCAGCTGTCCTATAAATACAACTTCCAATGCAAATGGTATTGATTGATTAATTCATTTGCTAATTATTGTTAAATGTATTATTTTTGGATTTGATTTTGATTTAACTGAAAAAGTCTATAATTATTCCAGCGGCCCACTTTATACTCTATAGGAGTATACTATTTGGAGTTAGACTTTCTACTAAGTACTACTTTACACAACAAAGCCATCAAAAGAGCAGAAAACATTTCCAGTCATTATAAATTCACTGAATAAGGTCTGATTGCACTTCACTGCACCTCATTCTAACAGTGTAAACATAGGTTATAAACACTATGCTAGGGACTTCAATTTAAACAGAAAGCAGAAACAACACAGCACTTCTCTGGATCTATCAGGTATGGAAAGCGTCAAGATGGTGGGAGGAGAAGTGAGAGACTGATGTGAGGAGAAAGAATTGGTGTTAGAACAGAGTTCTAGCAGATGCATGTGAGAGGAACTGGGGGTGTTTAAGTGGATGCAGTGGGAAATGAGAATAGTAGGTGTTGCAGGGAAGATATAAACACATTGTTACTGGGATTGTTGATGATTTATCCAAAGCAGCCAACAGGATACCATGCATTTCTGAGTATGGGGGCTTGTAGTTCAAATCAAGCACCTTTTTTAGAAGACACAGCGGGGAAAAAAAGTGTGGATAGTCGTGATAAAGAATGGCAAGATTGTTGGGGACCATGGGGAGCATCACATAGGCGGAAATCGCGGGGGTGTCAGCAGGGTCAGGACCCACCCCATCTGAGAATTGCCCCCTGCCCCCAGATACATCATTAAATAATATATACTTCAAATAATTGTGTAAGTAGTAAAACAATACAAACACAAAAGTGGCAAAAAAAGTGTTTTAAGTTTAGAAAGATTTTGAGTCCCCCCTCCCTTGCTTCACAGTGGTTTGGTCCACTGCTTGGTTTCTTCATTTAAGTTAACTGTATGCAAAAGGCCCAGTCTGGTGGGACTCGTGGGAGAGAGCTAATTGTGTCAGTAAGTAGGCTGGAAGTCTGTTTTATTCACTTTAAACATCGGATGAAGTGATTATTTTTTCTAATACAGATGATGCTGAGTCATTATTGAATTAGTCATGACAAAAAAATATGTATTTTCCAACGAGTCCGCTATGTTAGCAGTTATAACGTTACTTGCTAGCTTGTTTGGTAGCTTGTTGGATAGTAAGTTAGCTAGCTTGCGAATTTCACCCACCGTGCTTTCATGCTACACACTGGTTATAGAAAATGAGATGAACACACTCATCTAGCGAGAGCGTTGTGCTTTTCCACGCTGTGTAAATAAAACAATAAGTTGTAAAACTTTACTAATTAAGTGGCCGGCCTGCTGGCTGGCTAGTCAGCTAGCCTGATTGCTAGAAGGCTCAGTTCTCAGTTCAACATCATCTGTAATAGAGAAAAGAATCACTTCAGCCAATGTTTAAATTGAATAAAACCACTTTGCCAGCCTACTTACCAGGGTTCCACAACTAAAGTTCCACATATCCTACAAGTACAATATTGTGTGTATTATTTGTGTCCCCTTCAATAATTGCTCTTAAGAAATTTTATGTTTGATGTCAATATCCACAATTCATTTTTTGGAGGGCAAAATAGAAAGTGATAAAAATAGTAGAGATAGCATCCTTGCATAGCATTCCACCATTGGTTAGTGGAAAGCCATTTTGAAGCCTCAAGTTTTCCAATACAGGCATCACCATCTTTTTTTGCAACCAGATTTGACGGGTTTTGACAAGAATTTGAGCTGAGGAGGAAGTGTTGGCAAAGTGTTGTTTATGGTTGCAATGGCGCTGTGCTAAGCTAAACTCAAAGGGGGGTAAGTTGCTAAACTTTCAAACCTTCTGAAGCTAGTCATCCAGTGGAGATTTACCAGCAGGTAAAGACGGACCTCCAGCTACTACCGCCATTCATCTGCGCGTACGACAGTACAAACTTTCCCTTAAGTTACCAGCTAAAGATAGCGCTAGCACTAGCTTGTTCGAATCCGATCATCTACTGGCTTGAACCATGTGAGTTGATTCTGAAAAAAGTGGCGAGTTCTCGGTGAACAAAGCGACACAAAGCAGGGTTCAGTTCACAATGTTCTAAAGGTTTAGTGAGACACACAAGGATATACATGTTTTCTAGCAATCGCCACATTCATTTAGATGACGTGTAGTAAGATACAAAAGAGTCAGGATGGGCAAAAGGGTTGTCTCAAGGTTTGCTCACACAGATAGGAAAACAGTGTTGCAATTTAGGATACAAATAAAACGGAGAACGACTTTCTTCAGAGTTCTCACAGAATGGAATGTGGAATGTAACATTATTCACAACAGCTTGGTTGGGAGTACACTGAACAAGACATGTTTAGGTGACCAAATGTTCCAATTAACTTTGATGAAAAGTATCAAAGTTTAAGACGGAAACATGGACCCATCCAAAAAAAGAGTTTAATCATGGATGTATTACATTGAGTGGCGCATATGCCAAAAAGGTTTCTAAGATTCCTGGTTTACTTCTGTGATACTGAATATGCACAGTAGTGTTTTAACCTTTCAGGCACTGCCCGTGAATTCCCGCTTCGCCCACAGACTTTACATTGTGATGACGTCACGTTTTTATATTGCTTGTCCATGAATTAAAAATTCTGAATAGAAATAGTCATAACCAACCTTGTTTGCAGTTCGAGGTGTCCTTGCAGCAGTTTTACAGGCGTCTTTTTTACAATGGTGGCCTATGAGGAAAATCCTTTATGGGCCGCAGGGGGATTTCTTTTAGCAATATCGCTATTGGCCACTAGAAAAAAAATGGCAGTAAGGTTAAGTGCTATTCCTGGGGGGGCTGATTTTAATGTACACAGTGCCATGGTTAGCATTGCTAAGCTTCTAACCTGATTGATAGGTCAGCGTGTAGCCACGTCCCTAAAGCATCCCCAGCTTTTTGGTCAATTTTTAAATAAATGGGACCATAATTTACAAAATAAACATCATGCTACATTGAAGAAGACTTGAATGTAGCATTTGAGCAGTAGAGTAATTTTCCCAAAGACTTCTATAGAAGAAGACTTCTTTTTGCTGGAAATTAGATAGAATGCAGTTTTAAGGTACTTCTGCATTCACTTCACTTTTCATGCCTTGTAGATTCATCCTTAGCGCGGTATGTGTTGGACAAATGGAAAAAGTGGTCAGACTGGAAAAAGAAGCAGCTATGGGGTTCATGTTTAGTATGAGTGAGATAGATAATTATTGCATTTTTTCAGGTTAGTCATATTACAATTGTTCTACACATCACAGTCTTAAGTTCCAAACTGTTCATACAGTAATGAGTGAAACTTTCATTGGCAACACTGACAGCTGCTAGCTTGGCCATGTAATAAGTTTACTTTTAACACCATCTGCTGTGTCCTTAAGTCCAGAGCAAAGAGGGGCTTGTCCCATATAGCATAGCATAGAATTCTATGTAGACCACTGTAAAAGCCGGAGGGTAACGCAGGTTAAGCCTATGTTTGAGGGAAGATCAGTGTACTCTGTTAGCCAACAGGTATTTGGTTCCCTTAAAACCAATTGAAGTGCCAATTCTCAGATGTATACCTTCATGTCACTCCTTTGTTATTATTTAGTATGTCCCATTAGTCATATTCTTGGGAACATATTGGATCACGGAATGTAAAGCGGTAATCTGTGAGTTTATCTGTATTTTTGGAGATTAGCGCTCACACTTCTTTGGTGTAGTTTACTGAGGTCACTTTTTAATCCAAATGTGTACTGTAATGTGTTTACTTGGAATTTCTATTAATAAAGATTAACTTTCTTTTGATGGCACTCTTGTCTTTGTCTATTCAGCCATTGTTGCTAACTTCTTCCATGGTGTAGCTAAATCCACATTCTAGAGTTTTGCCACTAATAAATTACCAAGACGGCGAAAACAACTTGTAACAAAATGTACATATATATATATATACTGTATATATATGTAATTTAAAAAAAGGTCTTTACTTAAACCTGCATAATATGAGTTTTTTGACCACTTGGGGCAACAAGTTGTAAACACAACAATGACAAATTCTCACATTCTAAAATTGATATTCAATCAGATTAGATTAGATTTTCTTAATCCCAAATTAGGAAATTTCATTGTTACAGCTGCAAAATATCAGACACACAGCACACATACAGAATATACAAGAAATACAAATAGGATAGAATGTATTCAAATATTCAAAAAATATACTACAAATTTACATACAATTTGGGAATAAAAATGTACAACTACTTAAATAGTATTTATAAAGAAAGTAAAACGTGTTTGTGGAATTTGCACTTAGTGCAGTATCGCGATGTTTTTGAGTCTTATCTTACATTTAGTGATGAAGTTTTATTGCCTGTGGTAGGAATCATTTATTGTAGTGGTTAGTGCAACACCGAAGCGGTCAGAGCCTCTTGGAGAGTGTGTTGGACCAGTGTGGGGTGAACATTGCTAACGTGTAAGCATGCATTTGCGTATTTAGACTGCCAAGAGAAACATAGCAAAATTTGTATTGATTTGTAGCTGTCAAACGCACTGCAACTAAAAAAGAAGCACATGCAAATAGACAAAACAAGGCAAATTAAGGAAACATCATTAATTTGACAACACATGCACAGCATTTAGCAAACACGCTGCAAATACACACAACACAACCAAATACGCAAACACGCTGCAAATACAGAAACACACAAACCCAGAAAACAAATGCAACAGAAAAACGCTGCATCCAGTTTACACAACAGAAGTTCTCCAGGCCTCTAGGGGGAGCGCTAAGTGGAACAGTTTGATTGAGAGAGAGAGAGAGAAAAGAGAGAGAGAGCAGATGAGAGGTTTGTTTTGGAAACGGGAAGGAAAATGTAGAAAAGAGGCGACATAAAAAGTTGCATATTAATTTTTTCGTTTGGCCCTAGTCTTACAGTATTATAAAAGAGCAACAGGTTTACATAGCTAACGTGTTAGAGACTGACTTCTACAAGAGCTTGCGTGCTAATACTAGTTAATGTTACTGAAAAGTAGAACACTTATTAAAAATCTAATAAAAAAATTAGAAAAACAAAATATCCACTCTCTCTGACATAACCGCACCTTCCGTTGTGTAAAGTGGATGCAGTGTTTTTCTGTTGCATTTGTTTTCAGGGTTTGTTTGCTTCTCATCTCAGTTTCTCTATTTGCAGCGCGTTAATGTATTTGGTTTTGCTGTGCATATTTGCAATGTGTTTGCTAAATGCTACGCATGTGTTGTCAAATGAACGAAGATATTTTCTTAATTTCATTGTGTCTTGTCTATTTGCATTTTGTTGTCTTAAGTTGCAGTGCTTTTGCCCCTGTCGGCCACTGTAGTTTATGGTCTTGGTATATGCAAAAGTGACTTTCCTTTTAATTCACTTTTGGTCTCCATCAAATAAAAATATATGTTCACCAGATAGTCTCTACATTTGTCTGTCAGCCACCCCAATATGTTTCATCTGCTGCTGTCTGGCAAGCGGTAACACAGCCTTAAAGGGGTGATAGAATGATTATATAGAGTATTTCACACTGTTCCTTATGGTCTCCTAATGGGGTATGTAACATTGGTTGGGCTGAAAATGGCCTGGTTGATATTTTATTGGCCCTTATGCATCCCTGTGTTTGGCCCTATTTGTAACAAGAGCTTTTCTTCCAAATATGGTATGCTCGTGAATATTTAGATGAGCTGCGCGCTGATTGGTTGAGCGAATTGCCATACGCAGACATTAGAGAGGCGACAGAATCTCATATTCCAGACACTGCAATGTTTCATTACCAAATTCACTTCTGAGACTTTTTTATGTGAGAAATCAACTATATAAAGCTCAAATATGGTCCGTCTTACCAAAATTGATGGCTAATTGCAAATATGGTAAGACGCATGGTAAGTGTCGGATAATCCTATGTGTACAAGACTTCGGCTAGTTAGCTTCATTTTTGGTCGTAATTTGAGTATATTTACAGTTTGCATTTCGTCACGCCACTTATACAACATCTAATTAAATGTTTTATAAAGCTAACAACGGTGTCCGATTTCAAGTTAATGAATATTTGTGAGCTGTAAGGGTTTCGTTAGCTGCGTTTGTCCCTACAATCCTATTACAAGATTGCGGCTAGTTAGCTTCATTTTTGGTCGTAATTCGAGTATATTTACAGTTTGAATTTCGTCATGCCACTTACACAACATCTAACTAAATGTTTTATAAAGCTAACAACGGTGTCCGATTTCAAGTTAATGAATATTTGTGATTTGTAAGGGTTTTGTTAGCTGCGACTGTCCCTTCAATCCTAGCTGTGTGTAGCTACAAATCACGGATAGTTAGCTTCATTTTCGGCGTAATTCCGAGTATATTTACAGTTTGAATTTCGTCACGCCAGTTATACCACATCTAACTAAATGTCTTATAAAGCTAACAACGGTGTCCGATTTCAAGTTAATGAATGTTTGTGAATTCCAGAGGAATTCTAAGAGGAGGCGAGATAGCTCCATCCAGCTGCAGGCTCTATCAATGAGACTCGTGGACAAGAGGCGTGTATTTCCCCAATCGTTTGTTTAAATAACTCAACACATTATAATTACACACATTAAAAGATTAACTGAAACCTGTGGTAAGACATTGCTGGTGTAACAAGCTCGCTGACCGTGCTCTCACTCACATACACCGGGCATTTAGCTAGCAGGAAGAGGGGAGTTTCAGGCCCTGGAGCTCTGTCAGAGCGGGGGCATTTAGTTGTCTATTACCCCAAGATACGGTGACTTTGCACGGGTATGGAGTGCTGTGGGCTGCCAGTCGTGACGGAGCTCCAAGTACCTCAGAGCAGGCCGGGGTCTGTGAAGGAAGGCAGGCTGGGCGGCGAGGCAGCAATATGTCAATGGCAGCAACACAGGCAGCACCGGTGCTGAACTCCGACACACAGTCGGACAAAATTTGCAATTAGCCATCCATTTTCGTAAAGTGGCCCATATTTGAGTTTTACAGAGTTGATTTCTCGCATAAAAAAGTTTCAGAAGTGAATTTTGTAATGGAATAGCAGAGATCTGCGTGACCTAGCTAGATTCAGAAGACTACCTGATCTCAGGTCAGTTGTGTAGCCTATGTAAATGTTGGGGCGTGACCGTTCTCTTAATACACCCATGGGCTGACAAAGGTTCCGGTTTTTGGGAGGTTGACATCAACTTCCAGCTTTGTTGAGATTTGCCCGTTTTCAGCGGCAGTTTCAAAATATGAGATTTTCATAGTATAGGGGTGTCAATGGGACTTTGAGTTTCTATGTATGTCCTATTTACCCACCGAACTGACGTTATTCAGCTATGACAGGGTCAAATCAGTTTTGCATTCTATCACCCCTTTAAGGTATGGCCCAGCAGGGTCTAGGACAGTTCTTTTCATCAGGCAATCAGGCTTATGAACAATGGACATTAATGACCTGTTGCCTGGGGGGGAGTGAACCAAACAATAAAGTAGTATGCTGTTAAACAAAAAACATCTACAAAAAGTAAAAAATCTCCATAGAGCTGGGGGAACTGCAGACCTGGTCGTAGTTCTCTGTCACATTACACATTTAATTTCAATTCAATTACATTACATTTTATTTATAGTATCAAATCATAACAAGAGTTATCTCAAGACACTTTACAGATAGAGTAGGTCTAGACCACACTATATAACTTAAAAAGATTTACTTACAACAATTCCAGTAATTCCCCCAAGAGCAAGCATTTAGTGCCACAGTGGCGAGGAAAAACTTAGGGAGACACATCGGGTGGTGAGGAAAACTTCCTTTTAGGGAGAAACCTTAGACAGACCCAGGCTCTTGGTAGGAGGTGTCTGACGGTGCCAGTTGGGGGTGTGATGAAAAGTGGCAATTATAGTCACATTAAAGATAATGGAACTATGATTAGAAATAGTAGTTGTAGTAGTTCATGGCGTAGCATGGCACTGCAGGGCGTAGCAGGATGTAGCAGGGCATAGCAGGGCGTATGCACATAGTCGTTTTATCCATTGTTATATCAAAATATTAATTGGAGCAGCTTTAAAGCTTAAATCTGCTGTAGATGGACAGCAACAGCCAGAAATGGTCCCCCTTGAATGAACTCAACCTTCATGTGGCAGTGGGGAGTCAAGGTGCTATGCATCACAGAATGGGGGTTTAAACGTAACACAGGCGCCAATTTCAATATTAGACTTCTTGAGCGTATAAATAAAAGCACACAGAATGATTACATAAGACAGTAATATTTAAGCAAAGGGAATAAAATTACAAACATGCATAATATACACATGATACGTTATATAATGACAGTATGATGCAAAACATTTGTAATTGAGTAAATGTACCTTACACAAGAATTTGGGATGGACTAAGACGAATATGCAATGTTTCGGCAATTGAATACCACCTCTCTCCATCCCTGTTTGGGATTTAGTATGTTAAGAAAGATAATTCTTTATAGAAAGATGTCTATTGCATCTAAATTCCAATTTTGTCTTCCATTCCAGGCCTACTGTGCACAGTAGCAGCAGACTCGTGTTTGTCATCTCCCTGCAACAATAATGCCACATGTCTTGACCACCTGGGTGACTATGTGTGCGTGTGCCCCAAAGGACCGGTGTGGTACATGGGGAAAAACTGTGATGAGCTGTATGACGCATGTATTATGGCACCCTGCACCAACTGTACCAGCAAGCCTGGGACTGACAAGTTCACCTGCCATTGCCCGGACGGCTTTACAGGGCTAAACTGCACCCAGGATGTAGATGAATGTCAGAGCAACCCCTGCAAAGGTAACCAGTCCTATTGTGTCAACGGAGTCAATGGCTATTCCTGCCACTGTCCCCTGGGAATGGGAGGGCACGACTGCCAGGAGAATGTGACTACTTGTTCAGAGAAAACATGCCAGAATGGAGGCACCTGTATGGACATCCCTGACATTGGGCACATGTGCCAGTGTGCGGCTGGGTACCAGGGGAGGAACTGTGAGGAAAACATTGATGAATGCCTGTCTGAGCCCTGTCAGAATGGAGCCATCTGTAAAGACGGGGTTAACGCCTACCAGTGTTTCTGTGTGCCTGGATTTCAAGGCTACCACTGTGACTTAGACATCAACGAGTGTGCATCTCGACCCTGTCAAAACAATGGCACATGTCTGGATGAGGTGGATCACTACAGGTGTGACTGCGCTCCGGGCTTCAAAGGTAAGCCAATGTGTATAGTAAGCCAGGGTTGCATCTCCTTTTGAAAGGAGAACTGTATTTATTTATCCTTTATTTAGCCAGGAAGTACCCATTGATATACACAATCTCTTATTCGAGTATGTTTTGGATCAAAGCTTCTTCGCTAATGATCTGACATTTTGTTATTGATTACCTAGAGGGTAAGCCCTAGGGCTCCAGACCCTTGGTGGGTTAGGGTTAAAATGCCAATTCCATGTGTGGCAATACATTTGTGGTAATTTTGTTTATTAAAAACCCATATTTGGTGTGTATTCCTTAATTAGGAAGGGTTCTGGTTGGATTCGCCATTTCAGTCCCATTATCTGTCATGTTGGATGATTCAGCACGGAAATTAATGTTTAGTGAAAAAAGTAGTGCACAGCAGTAGCACAGTTTCAGACTTAGAAAACCTGTGCTCAAGAGAGAGGTTTTATTGCTCTTTTTAGTGAGTTGGAGTAAAATTTAAATAATATAGTCATGGCATTACTTTTATGCTGACCATGCTTATGTTATCCAGTATTTCGTGACATCATTCAGTGACTTTAAATTTGCACATTTTCACGAGTTTTATTCAAACAAATCTCTAGATCTTTGAATGAATCATAATGCATTTTGGGGCGTAGCTTAAGAGAGATTAGTACATTCAGAACAGATAGTATGCTTTATCTTTACCTTTGCATAGAGCGTAAGGGGGGTTGAGTTTTTATATCACTGAGTACTCTAAGAAAAGAGGTTTCATGGCTCTGTTTAAGTAGAATTAGTCTGTGTAGCAGTTGTCCGTCTGCAGCTGAGTTCTTGGCAGCTCCAGTGTTATTGTGTTGTATCTGTACGTGTGCTAAGATAATTAGGTGTGTTGCCAATCCCACTCCTTGGCCCACTGTCATCCCTGCTCTGTTTCCTGCAGGGATTAATTGCGAGGTGGAGATCGATGAGTGCGAGGTGCATCCCTGCCAGAATGGCGCCACCTGCCGAGACCACATCGCCACATACACGTGTGAGTGCATGGCCGGCTTCCAGGGTCAAGACTGCGAGGTCAACATAGATGAATGTGCCAGCATCCCCTGTTTGAATGAGGGCAAGTGCATAGATGGGGTCAACAGGTAGGATTACACACAGGCATGCTTTGAAATGCAATACAGCATCATGTATAAACAGTTACACTGATACATACAAATGAAGTGTAGTACATGTGAGGCAGAATGCAATTGCCAAACGGACCACTGATGTTTGATTTTTTTTAACTAACAAAATGTAGACATATACCGTCAGCTGGTGTGATGTTGATTACCTGAAACTTAATAATACTAGAATTAAGGAGGTATTGACCTTTGAAAAAATTTAAAAGGTGCCAATCGCCAATTTTCATCATAAATCTGCAGGCTGAAATTAAATTGTTTCCTCTTAGAAATACCTGAGAGTTCATATTGATATGTAACTGAACTTGTCAGAAAATGTTGATGCTGTTTGTAACATTATTTTCTATCCTTTGATTGTAAATCCGAATTTTGTTTCCAGTGTCATGTTTATGTAATAACATCTATGCCAATAACAGAAAAAGGCTTAACAAGGCTAATTCTATAGTTGGTTTGACTCAAGATTCTCAAGAGAAAGGTATTAAAGGAAATAAAGAGGGGAGTTCAGACCTTACTTCAGTCCCTTCTTCAGTTTGAAGGTTGCCCTTTGTAAGATTTTGCAGTCCAAAAAGTATGTTGGTTGACCAGTCACCTGCTTCAAATGTTATCAGCCGATTGAATGCGCATTACCAGTTAACAATACCATAGAAATTGATAGATAGATTTGATGTGGTAGGGCCCAAGTCTACCTACCAGTTGGCTCAGTTGGTTCTTCTCCTGTGTAAAACCAAATGTGACAATGACTTTTTTGAAGTTACATAGTACATAGTAAGTTAACTTTTACATCATGCTCCTTACGTAAAGTCCTTAACTAACACCACAAACGTTAGTATTTCAACTCAAACCCCAATCTTTTACTCAACCTATCTAAGTAGTTTTTGATGAGATGTCTGACTATGAATAATGTAAGCTTTGGTGGAATTTGATCAAATGCCCAATATATCAAGGTTATACTCATATATTGAGTTAGATGGGGGGCTGTAAGTGATCACCGTCTTATCATAATTAGTGCAAATTTCTATATGACTTTCTATACTCTGTCTGTGTTTATATTTCCCTCTCATGTTGAGCTTGGTAAGGCCGATGTGTCATCCAGCAGTGTGTTGTGTCAGCCTGAGGCTGCATGGCAGACATTAAAGTTGACTAGCAGGGATAAGAATTAATCCACTTACTGTCAGCCATTGTGATGAGTCATTAGATGTCTGGAGGTGCTGAGAATACCTGGTAGAACAGCCGGGAGTGAGGAGGATGGGTAGGATACCAGACAACTGATCTAAATTGGTCCAGAAAACAGTATATCAGTGCAGGTTTCAACAAGAAGATGAAGTTGTTAGACGCCACTCAGCTGATCACCCTGAGCGCCAACTACACACCCATTCATATAACTTAGTTATCGTTTTAAGTGCACCTTCAAAAGGTCAATACAATGATGAAGAAATAAGTGCAGTTTTTTTTTTATTGTATGAATCAGCTGAAATAATGCTGTTTTATTAGTTGTGGCCAATACACAAGGTTTTCAGATTTATATTAACCTTGTTAATTACAGTCTTTGCAACGAGTACCACAACATTCTGTTTGTCTGTCTATTTAAAATCTTGTCATATATGTTTGTCTTCAAATATTCTATCATCTTTCTTTTCTATCTATCATCTTAGTCTGGTATGACCATTAACGTATGGTTGCTAATGTCAGCAAAGTTTAGGTATATATCGTTGGGTACAGTTACTGAAATAACATTATAACTCTTTTATAGACCGATGTCTCACTAACAGAAATCACTTCTGGGTAGACAACTGCCCGTTGATTTAAATTCCAGAGATATGTGAAATCGGCAAAGTTGTTTATTTCTGTTGTCATTTTCTACTGTTACATTTTGGTCAGACCTATCTGTGGTCTCTGCTGTGCTTATTTTCTGTACTGTGTTGCATTGCTAGCGCCTTTGATAAACCAAATCTAACATTACGAACAGCAACATGTTACCGCCGGTCGGACTGACTGCTACTGTAGTTTGGGTGGTGTCATTTTCTTTAGTCTGTGGCCCAACAGGCAAATTAGGTGTGTTAGTGTTTACATATGAAAGCATAAAAAATGCATTTTAAATGAATGAGAGTAGTAAACAGTTCCTTGTCCCAGTTTGCTCAGCGCCGTTTAATTGGATGTAAAGGGACTTTTTTACCAGGAAGTTATTGCAAACAAACATTGTGATTGGGTCTATACTTGGTTTCTGTTGTATCATCAACATGTTTAAATGGTTTTATAACTAGAGTTAAAACAAGTGGTAACCCAACGCACCTCAACAAGAGACATATTTGTTGTTTCCTACTTGTGGTGCCACTTCACTCACTAGGTTACCTAATCCATTAAAGGGTAACTACCATTTGTTTTTCAACTTGGACACTATTTTCCTATGTTTTTGTGTCTAAATGACTGATAAGAAAAACAATCTTTGAAATTGGTCCAGTATTAAGTGGGAACACTATAACCGGCAGCAACGGACAGGGCTGCAATGTAACCCTATGAGGCAAATGTGCATCGTCAATTTGGTCCACTGAAAGTGCGTTATTTTGCCACTGAAAGGCTCAGATTGATATTCTAAGTGTCTGACAACATTATGGAAAGGAGATAGGCCTTTTTACAATCTATTTAAGACATTTTTGTTTACCAGAAACATCTCTGAGGTCGCTAACGCTAAACCCACCAGACTCCATTTTAAAAAACAATATTTAGCGTGTATAGAGCCAACATATTTTCATGTAAATCGGTAAACTATGAGTTTATTTTAGAGTCGTGATGGTTGGAAAAGTGGAAAGACGACCTGAAACGGCTTGCATAGCTTTATTTTGTTTCTGTCGACTTTGAATGAAGTGTATTTTACGATGCTAAAATGACTGTTTATTTACATGGAGTCTGGTGGCTTAGCTTTAACGCAATTTTGCAACTGTTTTTATGTTTAAAAAAAACTCTTTAACAGAAAGGTCAACCTCCTTAGAAATCCTTTCGATAATGTTTTCAAACATTTAGAATATTAATTTGAGCCTGTCAGTGGCAAAACAAGCACTTTTGTGAACGTAAATCCAAGATTTTTATTGACTATTCCTTTTGTCTTTATTTATCCTTCCTCCAGCTATGAGTGTGACTGTGAGGGGACGGGCTTTGTAGGCGACCACTGTGAAGAGGATATTCCTGAATGTGCTTCTGACCCCTGCCAGCATGGAGCCACTTGTTTGGAGGGGACCAACAAGTACAAGTGCCTCTGCTGGCCAGGTACATCATTACTCTGGACCAACTCTACACCTGTTACAAACCAACTCTCACACAGCAGCAGTCAGCCATAAACTCACTGCTCAGTATAAGGTTATCATACTTTATATAGCCATTACATTCAACATAACATAATTACAGTGTGAACAATTTGTTAATATTCAGTAGATTGCAACAGCCACAAAGGGCTCTGCTTGAACACTAAACAGAAAGAATAAAAGACATTCTAAGGAAAGACATTTAAGGAACTTTAAAAGAAAAAGCTAGCTAGATGCTTGCACATATAAAAAGCATCAGGCTGGAAGATTCCCATACATACATCTAACCGAACAAAAGAGTTGGTTGATCTGACCCTTGAGTTTAGAGGACAAGAGGGGACAAAAGAGCAGGGCTGTGCTTTGCAATATGCAGCATGTATGGTAGAGCAACAAAAAACAGCAGATCTAAGCCCTGAAGGGCTATGATGAATTAAGAAAAGGGATGCATGAGCACACTGCGACAGAGAAAGGTGCAGACGTCAGCAGTCTTTGTCTGATTTTTGCTTTCATAATTGTATTTTGTGTGTCCATGTGTGCGTGTGTGTGTGTGTGTCTGTGTGTGTGTGCACGTTGTATGCATGTCCTAAAAATACCTTGTGCAGATTTCACAGATGGATTTAAAGAATAGGTTCGGATTTGTATTAGTCACTGTAATACTGTCCATACTAGCTATACGCAATTCAGTCTTTCCCACAGGTTGAGAATTTACTTGTTATGGCTGGGTTCAGGAAAAACTAGTCAAACAAAGGTTTATGAACTATTTATTGAAAACAATGATTAGGCTACATAACATTAACATATAATTTTGAAATAAATAACCATTTACATATTAAACATATCAGACTAAAAGATGATACAGATATAGATGAAGTGTAGCCATGATGTGCTTTGTCAATTAAATCTGGTTGGTTTGTTGTTTGGTTCAGCAGATAAAATACCTGATTACCCACAGTCCAAATAGGCTATTATATGTAACATAACCATAATACAGTGATCCATATGGAGAGTTACATGTTATTAAAAATCTCAACAGTCTCCTCTTAATTCCTGTTAAATCATATAAGACTAAGGCTATCTAAAGTAAACATAAATAAAAAATTGTTAGATCTTTGTTTGTTTTCCGTGTTTTGGGGATCGTAAACAGTTTTTTGTAGGCTACTATAGCTACAGGTCCTTGTTGCAGATCTTTTCTGAAGATTTCATTCAAACAACTCTGAGTTGTAGATTAAACCTTTTACAGCCAACTTAATGAAATATAGGGTTTTTTTCGGGCTTAAGTCCATAAATACATGGATTCAGGCATGGAGAACGACAACTGAGAGCTCAGTTAGCAACGATTAACTCTGTTAGCGGTAAGCTCCATTATGAATATATGGAGTGGAGGAGACTGCCACGGACAGGGGTATCAACCGAACTCTGATAAATGACTTTCAGGGAGCTTTGACAGCGGTGTGGCCGCGGCATTTCTACGGTTTGTTAAAGGGGTGATAGAATGATCATATAGAGTATTTCACACTTCCTTAAGGTCTCCTAATAGGGTATTTTATATTAGTTGGGCTGAAAATGGCCCAGGTGCTATTTGTTTTGGCCCTTATGCATCCCTGTGTAATGGCTCTATTTGGAACGAAAGTTTTTCTTCCAAATATGGTATGCTCATGAATATTTAGCTGAGCTGCACGCTGACTGGTTGAGGAACCACATACACAATACATTGGAGACGATACAGCAGGTCTCGTTCTAAACACTTTTCTCAGGGCCAGTAGGCTATTCCGTTGTACAGTCTGGAACACTGCATTTACGACCGTGGTTCTTTTTCAATATCCTTCCAAAACCTCCAAACTTTCTTCTTTTCTAAAGTACACTGCGCAGCTCGTGTGGGAGATCCTGACAGAGCTCCAGCTCAGCGGGTCTGTGAAGGGGGAGAGGCCGACAGGGACGACAGCAAACCCGGCCAGCAGCCGCCGCCTGTCCCGGCAGATTGTGGAGCTCGTAAAGTCCGACACTGTCCTACCAAATTTGCCATCAATTTTCATAAAACGGCCCATATTTGAGCTTTACATGGTTGATTTCTTGCATAGAAAAGTCTCAAAAGTGAATTTTGTAATGGAACAGCAGAGATCTGCACGACCTAGATTTAAAAGACTAACTGACCTCAGATCAGTTAGTGGCCTATGTAAATTTTGGGGCGTCACAAAGATAGAAGGTAGAGCCAAATGAGGAGGAATTGGGATGTTGACATCAACTTTTAGCTTTGTTCAGATTCGCCCGTTTTCAGCAGCAGTTTCAAATTGTGAGATTTGCAGAGGAAAGAGGTGTCAATGGGATTTTGAGGTTCTATGTATGTCCGATTTACCCACCAAACTGTCATTTTCCAACTATGACAGGGTAAAATCGGTTTTGCATTCTATCACCCCTTTAATACAGTTAATCCCACGATAAGACCACCAGCAGCATGCTACTAGCCTGAAGTCATGTATGTCATGCATGCAGAGCGCGACTTCCAAGGGGCTGGTGGCCGCTGGTCTGTGTGCGCTGTAAACAATACATTGTTGATTGGGGAAAAAAATGTATTTGGATTTGATCTATCTGGGTGGGTCTCAATCTACCTATGGGCAGCACTGCAATTGTTATCGAGCCCTTGTGTGACTGGGGACGAAATCCACAGTCCTTGTTAGTGTTGCCAACTATTTTCAATGGAAGTTAGCTCAGGCATGCTTGAAAAGTAGCAACATGACTTCCCATGTTCCCATGGCCAATAGTGGTGTGTGAATGCTATTGAAGGGCGGGTCTTGCCTAGAAGTTGCATAATAACGCATCAGTTACATCAAAAGCTTGAAAAAAAGAATACGTTTAAAAACAGTCTCTCTCACTAATTTAACACTGGCCATTATTTTTTAATACATAGGCCTATATGTGGACTATATTGGTGTATGCATGTATATTACGACAGGATGACCTCACGGCCTGTTTAAAAGAAATGATTACAGTCAATTTAATGTACTACTGTACTGTATTAAGACAGACTTATCCTTCAAACACGTAATTGTGTCTATATGTGTCTAGGTTACGAAGGAGAGAACTGCCAGCTGGATAGAGATGAGTGTGAGCAGCATCCCTGTGAGAATGGTGGCGAGTGTTTCCAGCGCTCAGATATTGTGAACTACGGAACGCTGCCTGAATTCAGCAAAGCCAATTTCAGCTATGAAGAGGCAGCTGGCTTCATCTGCCGCTGTTTGCCAGGATTCACTGGTAAGCCAGTTCACAACAAAAACCTTAGTTTCTTGGTATATTGCCTTATTAACTCACAATGAAGTGGTGAGGACAGAGATATGAATGTCATTAATATGTTCTGTCGGCAGGAGACAACTGCTCAGTCAATGTGGACGAGTGTGAGTCTGCTCCGTGTCAGCATGGAGGAACCTGTCAGGACCTGGTTAACTCTTATCAATGTGTGTGTCCAGATGGCTTCACAGGTAGGAAGAAAAAAAACGCTTATCTGCTATTTTCTTATCTCCTAACAAACAAAACTGAGCTGCTCTTCCTCCAGAGGCACCCCGCAGAGTTGTGTCCTGTCCCTGTTTTCTGTTCACCCTCACTGACTGCAGAAGAACAGGCACTTACCAAAGTCACCATGACAGTTGCTGCATGTGCTTGTGGTCAATGAGCTTGTACAGCTGTGATGCTCAGGCTACGTGTCCACGGTGGCGTTTTTTGGACGGGAGGGATCGCCGCGCTTCCTGATGGGCTTGCCACCATAGACAGTATATAATGGACCAATAGACCCCGTTGTTCTGGACGGAGACCAGTGAAGGCTATTAGAAGCACTTTTCCGGTGATGGCCAGCTTTACTGCGCAGCCTCCAACTGAGAGAATGTGACGTGAGCAACGTGTCTGAAAGTTGGAAGTCTTCTGGTAGCTGTGCCAAGAGAAATCTCAATCATTCCCAATCTTACAGATACGGAGACTGTAGGTGTATGTAAGGAGATAACATGGGCACAGGCTAATTATTTATCACTAACATGCTAGTTAACATTAGTAATTAAACCTAAACATCTCATGTAAGTCAAAACTGCCTGCGAGCTTCTCCTGTACTATACGGTAATTCCTCTACTATGCGACAGTAAGTCACTTGGTTATGACACAATCGTTAGCCTATTTTTACAAAAACGTCTGCTACGGAGCCATAACGTGAGGTACAAGGTAATGGAGCCTTTTATACATTGTCGTGTTTCTTTGGAACTAAACAACGGAGAAATAGAGTCTTTAAATGCTTCAGATGTAAAGTTATTCGCAGTCAAGTGACGTAAAAAAAAAAATGGCGGTCAGCGGAATGCTAACAGGAGGTGATGGCCAGTTAGCAACAAAATGGCGCCATGATGGCTCGAGTTCTGAAGCGAAGCTTACCCCCTTGCTTGCCACTAGCTAGGTCTCAATTTCTCTTCAATGTCCAATGGCAAAGAAAATAGGCTACACCCTTCCACAACCTCAATGGCTGCACCCGATTGGAAGAACACTTTACTTGTGAGCTTTGAAACAGACCACAAGGCTAGTCTTGTTTGGAAACCTTTGCTTATTTTACGAAATGAGTTCATTGAAATGTTTTTCTGAAAACAGTGTATGCCTAAAATAAGCTATGCCGCTGTATCTGTCTTCAGTTTAGATTGACCAATGTCAGTTTAAAAGACTTTTGTGAGTTTTCGAGAGGCGGCGAGTCGAGCTGAACCCCCCCCAGATTTGCAGAAAGTAGCCTGAACCTCAACTTTATGCAAATTAGAAGCAGGCAACTCAACGCCCTGTCTCTTGAAAGTCACCGCAACACTGCCAGAATGCAATGCCCAGCTGCTTACATAGACAATGAATGGGAAGCGTGGAACTGACACTGCCATTGGAAATGTACCTAGATTTAGGGAGGCTGAACATTACTACGACTCCAGTCTCACTTTGCCAGACCTTGGTCTGGCTAGTCCACACAGCTTTCCGGGATGGGAGAAAAACTTGCTCTGGTTTATTGGCATTTCTTTAAACCAATCACAATCGTCATGGGTGGCGCTAAGCGTCGGACGGAGCCACGGTGCCGCTGCAAAATAGCCTCGGGGAGGAACTTGTTTTGGTGGAAGATGTGATGTTTTACTCATGCAACAGAAACCTCAGCTTGGACAGATAGTCTAGCTAGCTGTCTGGATTTACCTTGCAGAGATCTGAGGAGTCCTTAGAAATCCATGCATCTTCATCAAATGTAAGTAGGCATTTACTTACATTTCAGAATTGCATTCTGGGGTAGTCCGTTGACTTTTATCAGTGCAAAATTACAAGGATCCAGTCAAGCTAGATCAGCATAAAGTTCGCCGTGCTGCAGGAAACGGCGATGCATACATTCTGATGCTGTATCGAGAAGGACTTTATGGACATTGATTATATAGTCTGTCTGTGAGTCTGTAGCTGTGTCCGCTGCATCCGCTGCATCACCAGACTCCCCTGGCATAGCTTTTCTTTTTTTTCTTTTTTGCGTTTTGGTGGCAATGCGGCCTGCACTTCCATTTCAGATTCCTCACTTTGAAATCTTGTGTTTTGCCCAGTTTACAAAATTGTCTGTGGCCTTTTTCACTGTGTCAAAATCTCTCACATAGTTTTTTCAGTTGCTGGTGTGTTTTAACGATCCGATGGGCACCCAGGAGATCCATCCCGCTGGTTTGGAGGTACTTTGACAAAGGCGAAGTCAGTGAAAAAAATCCGCAGGAACACTTGCACAGTCAAAACAGTCTCGTACTTTAAAAGTAGTATGTGTATGAGTATGTTGTAGTATGTGGAGGGCCACATAAAAAGCATTGTCTGGCTTTTGGTAAAGGCATTCTCATGAGCGGGTCTGTAGGATATTGTACAAAAATGTATGCCCACCAAAACGTATGATATCCTACGAAATCAGGAGAAATCTGCAGAGCGTCGCAACGGTGGCTACGGACCCCTGTCACAGCTCAGTTGTATCAGCGGCAGTTGGTAGATGTATTTAGCCGAAAATTAGTGACTTTGAGCCGGGTACAGAGCACAGCTGCCGCTTGTTTCGGGGACAATTACAGTTAAATTTAGTCCACAAAATAAGAGCTTTTTGCCCCGACGAAAGTTAAGATTAGGCACCAAAACGACAAATTAAGATTAGGAAACACTCCCAAGGAACACGCATTTCCTGGGTGAAACTCTCTTCTAGTTTTCCCCGGGAAGCGAACTCCGTTGCCTGGCTTGAAAGTCCTCTATGTTAACGCCTACCCATCCACTCCGACCATCGCCCTACATGGGACCTTATACATCAGCCGTCAATGTGAATACAGCAACAAAAAAAAAAAAATGGTATGCTTACGAATTACAGTGCTTAACGTTTAGTAGCTTTTTGAACGAATGGTTCATGAAAACATGCTCATCTGGTAAGATACACAGGTCTGAAACGTTTTCTAAAAGTGTTAATTCCATGAGAGAAATTTCATCAACAACAATCTTTTGAATTCAAAAGGGGTTTATTCTTTGTTTGGAAGACATAAACCATCAATCAATACATCAGATAAATCAATAATTAACATAATGGTTAGTTTCAGAGATGGGAAGT
Organism: Perca flavescens; assembly: GCF_004354835.1. NCBI lineage: Eukaryota > Metazoa > Chordata > Actinopteri > Perciformes > Percidae > Perca > Perca flavescens. The sequence goes on from NC_041335.1 coordinate 9,405,777, forward strand.
AATGAAGTACAAATACTTTGTTACTGTACTTAAGTAGATTTTTCAGATATTTTTACTTTACTATTTATTTTTGTGGCGACTTTTTACTTTTACTCCTTACATTTGAACACGAATATTTTCTTTCTATTCCTTACATTTTAGAAAATGTGCTCGTTACTTTAGTTTTGTACAACAGGTCGTCTATCAGGAGTGATTGTGAGTGCATGTCAGAAAATAGCGCGGACACGCGCCTCACACCGCGAGCGGGCCCGCACGGAGAAAGAAATGAGAGAAAAGAAAAAGACACAATCTGTCCGGAAGATAACCAGTTAGATCGTGTGTGTACGTCCTTGAGAACTCTAAGTCGTATAACTTATGTTGTCAGTTAATGTAAGCCTGTTGTTGTATTGGTCTATAGTTCTTGCAAACTTAAAGTAAGTTAGCTAGTGATTCTGTTGTTTGTGTTCTTCACCTGTTAGCTAGGATGCACGTTGCTTGATCTTATTGAAGCATCAAAAGAGAGAAGTTGTTAGTAATTCATATTTAATCCTTTATTTTCTTTCCAGAAGCCATATTTGAGCACACACACATACATGTAGATTCCTTTAAATGTTAAGGGGAAGATTAAAAAAGAGAAAATGGATCTGTGAATTCTCACAGAATCACAACTGAATTCATATCTTGCTACTCAGTCCGAACTGTCCCAGTCTCTGTCACAATAATCATATATGTGAGGTTTTAGGCCTTGGCAGACATCCATTTAAAATGTAGGCAATGGCATTTATATAAAGAGCCTTTTTTCCATGTCCACTGAAGTTTCTCAGCTTGCACTCTAGTAACATTTATGTGGTCCAGGTAGCTTTGCATAAAAGATTCACAAGGCTACTTTTACTTTTATACTTTAAGTAAATTTCCAAGCCTGTACTTTGTTACTTTTACTTGAGTAAAGAAGTTAAATCAGTACTTCTACTTGTACCAGAGTATTTTTTAACACAAGTATCTGTACTTCTACTTGAGTACGAGAAGTGAGTACTTTTGCCATCTCTGGTTAGTTTCAGCTCTAAATTCCATGCACAATAAACACTCTAAATTCAAATACCAGTATATTAGAAACTTCCCCAACAGACATCTTATTTACATGCTATATATATCAGACTAGATTAGAATTGATAAAACGTCAAATCCTCTGAAATGTGTAACAAGCCATCTCTCTTTTACAATAATAACAAGTTTTTATGTAATAGTAATCATTGTTTTTGTGCTGGTTTGGCTCACTGCAAAAAGAACTTCCCTGTGGAGGACAAGAAAGATCTTAAGTGAAGTGAACAGAGCATGCAATAGAAGCCATTCTTGACAGATAACCTTCATGCCTTCAGGTCTCAGAATGTCCTTGGCCAAACAATAAAGGGTTAATCTTCCTCCTGCTTATCATTCCTCATGGCCAGCCAAGGTATTAATTCCTCATTAAAGGAGGTTTGTCACCGCATCACTCAAAACAGGAGGAACCGCACCAATAGCTGACCATGAAACTCAGAAGTGAGGAATTCTGCTTTCATCAACAAAATGAGAGGCTAATTTAATTTGCTAGGCAAAAAACAGAGCAGAGGATTGGAGGGGGATGAGCGTGCATATGGTATGGAGGAGCATAGCAGAAAACAACAAAGCCAATTAAAGGTGCCATATGTCAGGCGTTTAAACGGGGTTCTCCTATGAAATTTGTCAGGGGGAGGGGAGATTACAGCAAAGCTGCTTAGCAGCCTCATTAAAACCTGATGAAAAAAAAAAAGACGATACAAAACATTTTGAGCAAAACAAGGGCATTTTTCCAAATTATCTGTATTTAATTTTTCTGGTATGCTCTGCTGTAGACATTTCACTATTGTGCAACAGTGAGGAAAGATAGAGGAAAACCCCATGTGGCTAAACAAAATAACATTGTATGGCACATGTGCAAGAGGTTAAATTTCCACGTCCCTATAACTGGTTGTTAAGCCTGTAGAGATGAACCCTGCTTGTGCTCTCTACATTGTACTTGGGCCAGTCTTATAGAGAAAGTAATTAATGCCAATTCCAAATTTACCACTTTAATGTCAGAGAATATCCAAGTTCTTTTTATGTAAATTTACAACTTTAATCTTCGAAATTCAGAGTTTTTTCTCGGACTATTACCCCTCTCTCCCGGGTCCATAAAATTATTATTTTTGTCCTACAATGGCCTTAGAACGCTATCGTAGCAGAAACAACTTGCTTTTGCCAACATCAAGCTGACAAGAAACTCTGTGGCAGATAAAGTTTATGATCTTTCTGGAGTGGTTTACTGGTCTGGCCCACTTAAGATCAAATTAGGTGTATGCCCATTAACTCAATGAGTTTGACACCCCTGGGTTAGGGTTATTAGTTTAGTCATATATTATGAATAACGCATTTCACATTGTGCCTTCCCCCGGTTTTGCTCATCACATCAGCAACAGGTGGATGCTTTTAAAGCTTGGTGAAGTCAACACAGACCATGTGAAAAAACAAACAAATCTGCATTATTATTTCCAGCTAGTATCAACCCCATCAATGCTGATGCATGTGCTGGTTCTATCAGAGTTCCATTTGTAAATGTTCTTTCGGAGGCTTAGGTAAAAACCTTGTTGAAAAAAACATTTATATCACCGGATACTGTGAGTATTGCCAATGGAAGAAGATGATCTCTGAGATGAATTACATCAATCAAGGCAGAATTCAAGAATACATGTTAGAATATAGTTTGACTAAGATAAAATCTGAGATTTGTTTTCTAAACAACTGTTTAACAACAGAATTTCAAATAAGAGATACTTTATTTGAGAGTGAAATAAATGTATTGACATGGTGCACAATCAGGTTCAGAGATGTGAAGAATGGTTGGACCCCATCGCAATGTCATACATTTTTTAGGGGGTAGAGAGGCCATGGGTAGTACAGGAAAATCCCCTAGATGGAGTCTAGAAATGGGTGGTGGTGTAGGGCAACAGCAATGCTATGATTGGCTCACAGAGACCTTGGCAAAATCTGATTGGTTTAACTGAAAGAGTGGACGCCCATAGTCAGCAGATTAAGATGTAAGACAGTGAGAATGAATGAGAAGGTTTTCTTTCCTCCTTTCCTTTCCTCCTCTTAACTTCTGCTAAGCCTCATTTAAGGGAATGTGTAATTCAAACATAACATTTGCAATTAACTTTTATCCCACACACCCCCTTTCCTACCCAACCCTGGCGACCATATAACAAAACACAGAATTGTGACAATCAAATGCGACACTCTGACAGCAAGGTCAGAATAAATTCAGAGAATGTAAGACTTAAATGTCACCACAGGTTAAACAGTCTGGCTTTTGTAATTCAGAATTTGGAGAAAAGGTTAGGATTGTGAGGTTAAAATCACAATTCTGAGACTTTAATCTCGTAATTGACTGACTATTCATAATTTATTTCAAACATTATAACCATTAAAATCTATAAATCTGAATATTAGTTTTTCCCCCCATAATTTCAAAATAAACTCCAAATTTAATTTTATACCAGTGTAATACTAGTGTTGAATCTACTTAAATTGTCTTAGATTCAGTCAGGAAGCAAGTCTTAGCTGCTATACAAAAGTTAATAAAAGTCCCGTCATATGGACATCAATATGGCCTCTGTGTATCGTCCAGCCGTGCTCAGGCCTGAAACCTAGAACCTGCAGCACCTCCTGCAGGTTCATTCTCGTAGCTCCAGCCACTAGTGGGCATCCACAGCACAGCACATGGAGCAAGGAGGGGATGCAGCACTGCATTCCTCTTGTCAAACACTGACAGGAGCCAGCTGGAGGCTGCAAGCTTACTGCTCTGCCAGGGCTGGGCTGCAGACAGGAGAGGAGCGGGGGGTGTGAGGGAGGGATTCGGGGAGGGACGGAGGAGGGAGAAAGAGAGTTAGGAAAAGAAGAGGTGGGCAGGGCTGCCTTGTAATCACTTCTGCCTGTCTGCCTGGTACAGAGTGGAGGCACTTCTGCTTTGTAAGCTAAAGCGAGAGAAAGAGAGGGAGAGAGAAGGAGAGAGAGAGAGAGAGAGAGAGAGAGAGAGAGAGAGAGAGACAGAAAGCAAGCCTGGTTGTGTCACTTCTGTCAGCCAGCAGTGTGAGGAGTGTGTTGGCTGTTGACTCAGTGGATCATGGGGGGAAGCAGGTTGATGCTGCTGCTGCTGTGCTGCTGCTGTGGGCTCTGGTGGCTGACAGGTACAGTATGGTACAGCACTTTAATGCTACATTAGCAAAGAAGAAAGTTGCGTGCTTGTGAAGGAGGGTGGAGTCTTGGCACACAGAGAGGATGAACAGCTTTAGGGTTCCTTGGGTGTAGAGTATTTTAAAGGACTATGTTAATGCGAGTTGACTGATGCTGCCAGGGCTTAATGTTGAATGCGGTTTGATTAGATGGCTGTGACTACTAAAACCAGACACATTCAGTAGACTGTAATTCTGGCACAGGGTGTGTGTGTGTGCACACAAGTTTGTCTGACAAGCATATAGTCAGTATGACAGACACTGGTTTAATGGTTTTAAGGGATTCTGTGCAGATCTAATTATTATCTAATTGTTCAATTAATGGCCATTTCCTCCAGTCATTTCCTCATCTGCAAATAACTGATCTGCCTGTTCATCTGTATGTGCTAAGTTCTGTGTCTAATTAAGTCATCTAGTGTAGTTTGAATTTCCAGGCTCCCAGTGCATCCCCCTTGATTGATTAAGTAAATTTATGTGATAACTAAATTATCATTAAATATGACTCCCTTTGCAATCCATGCGAAGGCGGTGTCAGCGTTGTCAAAGTAAGTTGTAGTACTAAACGTGAGTGTCTCTCCATGCAGGTGTACACTGTGAGGTGGACATCAACGAGTGCGAGAGCGATCCCTGCCAGAATGGCGCCACGTGTGAAGACGCTGCCAACTCCTATAGGTGTCACTGCCCCGTGCCAGAGCCTGGCCAGGAGCCTTGGGGTGGGCGAGACTGTGACGTCCGTCTGGTCGGCTGCCAACAGCACCAGTGTCAGCATGGAGCAGGTTGCGTGCCCGCACTGACCGATGATGGAGAGCACAGCTACACCTGCCTCTGTCTGCCTGGCTGGACCGGAGAACGCTGCAACACCTCCACCACCTTCTCCTTCAACTCTGAGGGCTACATCCACATGCAGCTGCCTATTTCAAAAAACAGGACAAAACGAGAGACTAATCACGGGCTCCACATGCAGCTCCGATTCAGGAGCACTCTGCCCGACATGGTGCTGTACTACCGGGGCAGCACGGAGCGCTTTGTCTCCTTGGAGCTTGTTGGAGGCTCCCTTAAGGCCAAGGTGAAGTCAGGGAAGGTACTGCAGGTCATTTACCCTGGCCCAGTCAATGACGGGGAATGGCACCAGGCCACCGTGACCATGGATGAGAGGCTGGTTCTGGTTGTAAAAGGACCCGGCTGTGAGGAAGAGTGCCTGGTGAAAAATGAGGGCTACAATCATCTCATCTTCCTACAGCGCAGCTCCTTTCAACATCTGTATGTCGGAGGGGCACCGCAGGAATATTTGGCCCAAACGTCCAGCGGAACGGGGTTCATTGGCTGCATGCAAGACCTTCAAGTTGACCACAAGCTGCTTCTACCTCAGGATCTCATTAAAGAGGAGAACCAGGGCTTGGAAATAGGATGCAGCAAAAATGATTGGTGTCAAGATGACCCATGCATGCAACGTGGGCAATGTGTGGACATGTGGGTTCGTCCCAGCTGTCGGTGTCATCGGCCCTACTATGGAGAAAGCTGTGGGAAAGGTGAGAATAACTATTGTATACTTATAGGTTTGCAGCAAAACTACTACTTATAGACCACTGGATAGATTACTTTGTGGCTAGTGATCAGAGTGGTGGTCTCCAAGACTATGTGTAGGAGGAACTGTTGGAATGCCTGTGTACGTGGGATTCTTACCCTGCGACTAATACTTGAGATGAATACAGATTGGTATCCCAATTTGATCTCTTGGTATCTCGCTCAAAGTGAGGATCCTGTTTTTTAGGAAGGTATGACAAATCAAAATGTATGAATGAAATCTAAAGTCCCTCCTAATGAGCACTTAAACGCTTTTTCTGGACAAAGCTGGATATATCAAAGTCTAAGCTTCTTTACCTTCCATTATGAAATAGAGTTAGCTCTTACCGCTGTTTGGGACTGCTATCATGCCAAATCACAGAGTTTAGTGCAAAAAAAACCCTAAAACATTTACTTATAATGTGTTAATGAAATTTTGTCAGTCTCATAGATACAAAGAACAACAAAGCCATTCAAAACGCTTTACATTAGACATAAAAAATTTAAAAATGCAGCAGAGGCCCAATCCTGACATGTATTCTATACAGTATGGGTCAAAAAGCACTGGATCCTGCACTTACCCTGATGCAACTTAACCATTTACCTTCCTGGCACTTCTTTCAAAATGTCTGTTAAAAAAGTACGGTTCAAGCCAGAGCCAAGACACACACGTGTTGTGTCTTTAAAATGCTCCTCAATAGCATCACAAGACATTATAAAACCATTTCAGTAGTATCTCCCCCAAAATAAAGTATTACTGACGTAGGTACAACATGTGCCAGTGTGTTGGTTAATATACTGACAAATGTGCGCTTCCCATCCCCCCCCCCCCCAGAGTATCCATCCTGGACCTTCGGACATGAGAACACCACCAGCTATGCCGGCTTCAACATCTCGGAAACTCATGGAGACAACTTCACTATCTCCTTTTTAATGCGCTCCCTCAAACACAACGGTCTGCTCCTGCAACTCCGTCGAGAAGGAAAGCCCTACCTGACAGTTTATCTGAAGGAGGGCACTGTAGCTATTTACAGCCCTCACACCACTCTGCTGTCAGAGGCCATGTTCGTCACTGACGGCAACAATAATTTAGTGACTGTACAGGTACAGTATGGCCATGTGGTCTACCCCAAAGCAGGGAATCATCGGGCATTAGGGAATGTGAGTGTAGAGGCAGGGGACGTGGTGTATGTGGGAGGGCTCCCTGCAGGCAATAGCATGAATGCCTGGGGTGGAAATTTCAAGGGCTGCCTGCAGGACATTCAGCTGGACCACAAGCATCTGACCACTGAGGATCACGCAGAGGGGCTGGAAGTTTACCAGGCAGGCCCAGAGGAGAACGTGCTGCCAGGATGCCAAAGTGATGACACATGCAAGGTAAAAGAGAAATGTATAACCAGCTGTATTATTATGACCTTAACTACAGAATTGACACAAATTTGACGAAACGTATGCTTCTCTCAAAATCATGAAATGTAGAGAAAGGCTGAAGTGATATTCCGTTTGGTAATGTTACCAATATTTTTGTACTAGAGTACAATTATGAATCTTTACACCGCAAAAAAAATCCTATTTAATTTCAAGGGTCCCATGGTAATCCCAAACAACATTTGGGTCAGGATTGTGGTTTGGATTTACATGTTGGTCCCCTTAAGTAGTACTCCCGGGACACAAACACGTTTCGTGGTTGAAAATCTTGTGCTTTCCCCGGGACTCGAACTCCCCACCCCCCAGCTTGAAAGCCCTGTGTTTTATGACCACAGCGGTCTTATACAGCATCGTGGCCAGTGGTGGAAGAAGTTTCAGATCCTTTACTTAAGTAAAAGTACTAATACCACACTGTAAAAAGTAACAAGTAAAAAATCCATTGGAAATCTTAGTTAAGTAAAAAGATGTAAGTAATATCTGGAAAATGTACTTAGTAATTAAAGTAAAAGTACTCAAGGCAGAAAAATCCTCACGTTTTTGAAACTGAGAACGATATAAACAGTTCTGTCCATCAACTATGTGTTTAATCGTTTAGTCATTTCAGCTGGACACGTAGGCCGTTAAATTGTTATAATCCAACATTGTATTTCATAAACTACAAGTGTTTTGTGTGCTAAAATCTTAACGTGTAAAGTAACTAACTTAAGCTGTCAGATTAGTGTAGTGGAGTAAAAAGTACAATATTTATCTCTGAAATGAAGCAGAGTAGAAGTAGAAAGTGGCACTAAAAGAAAAGACTGAAGTTTTTTAAGTACCTCAAATTTGTACTTAAGTAGAGTACTTGAGTAAATGTACTTAGTTATATTACACCACTGATCGCGGTGCATACTACAATAAATACGTGGAATACATACAAATTAAAGTGCATTACTTTTCGTAGCGATATGTAACAGCCTGACCTCTGTCACTTATACTATTTCTACTACAATTCTCTACAGCACATTTTTCTACAACTCCTGCTTCTGCTACTGCTACTACAGCTACTATTAATGCTACTGTCAAACCAACAAAGAGAAAATTAAAGCACAATAATATGGAATATGCTTTATTTCTTGCATCATAAATTATTTTTTGTGTTAGGCTTGTTCAAACTTTGTTGTAGTGATAAATTGTTCAATAGAGTTGTTCAATGTCTTGAGCTACCCTAACCTCCAACAGTGAGGCTGTAATGCACAGTGTTAGATTGACCCGTTACATTTTTACCACTATTGTGGGAAATGGTGTACAGTAAGGTTTGGTTTGACAGGCCATGGTGTTTAAAGCTGTACGTCTCCAGCTTTAGCTGTACTCCATCTCAGTTGTTCTTTGTAGAGCACTAAAGTAGAGCTGCAAAGATTGATCAATTAATCTATTTGTCAACTATTAAATTAATCGCCAACTATTTTGACAATCTATTAAGTGGTTTGAGTCATTTTTACTGAAAAAATTAAAGCTTCTTAAATGTGAATATGTTTTAGTTTCTCCACTCCTCCTCCTCTGAGAGTAAACTAAATGTCTTTGAGTTGTGGACAAAGGAAGACGACAGATCATTAGACAATAAAAATGATTGTTAATTTCTGTGCTACACTAAAGTCAGCAGGTAAACATACAACTACTGGATGTTTACATGCTATGTTAGCATTGCTGTTAAATTGTAGCTCAGGCTAATGGGGAATGTAACTTCCAGATCACCAAAGTCATTTCTATTCATTATCTGGGGTCTGTAGCGTACCACATTTAATTCCAGCCCATCCAATAGATTTTATTTTTTGAAATTTCAGTTTGGACCAAAGGTGGTGGACCAACACTATGACCAACCAACATTGCCATCTCTAAAGCCACTTTAACATGGCGTGTGGCTAATATTCAGTTTTAATAAAAAGCCCCAGATAAACCCTGTTATGTTTTGCCAGTGTGTAGCTCTAACAGCGCCTTGTGGTGCTGTCTGATAGCTGATAGATAGTGCTGTACTGTTTTGCCTCAACCCTATTAACATTGATCTGATTGTGAATCCCTTTGATCTGTAAGTTACCGCTCAATCCTCTCTGCCATCGCATCAGGTGGGAGATTTTACAAGTGATCATCTAATCCATCCATCTGTGTTTGTCTTGTCACAGGATCAGCCCTGTTTTAATGGTGGACAGTGTCAGGTTACCTGGAATGACTTCAAGTGCGACTGTTCCATTAACTTCTCGGGCCGGCTGTGCGAGACACGTTTGTGGTGCGTCGACAACCCTTGTTCTGACGCAGTACGCTGTGTGGACCTACAGGACGGATATGAGTGTGAGTAAACTTAAACTCTTGTCAAGGTAGGGCGAGTCAAGTCAAGTCAGGTGAGGTCAAGTTTATTTGTTTAGCTTTTAATTTCTTAATTAGCCTTACCGTCTTGAAACGTTTCTGAAGCTCCATTCAAGGACAACCTGCCAACCTTAGACCATTACTGACATCAAAGGAAAAACAAGAGAGAGGGAAGAAACTCCATGACCTCAAGAGTTTGACTGCAAAGGGTGCTAAGAAGAGAAATTATCCGACCTACTGAAATACACAAACAAAAAATAAAGAGTTTATGGTTGATGCTTTTTCCAAGTAGCAGAAATAAAATGGAAACGGGAAGCCTCAGAGACTCTGGAAATGCAACACTGACAACAGATCTAATGAACAAAAATCTGTTTACTTATGGTTTATTCCAGTGATCTTGATTACCCATCATGTGTGACTGCAGTGGGATTTGAAATCCTGACTGTGTCGATTTGGGAGAGCGATGTTGATAACGATTGATAACGTTAGCTAGCTATCTTCGCTAGCATTACTTACACTTAGCTGTCTAAATCAGTGTTACATTGCAGAATTTACACACTACTGTGTGTTTTCTTTTAGATGTTGTTTAGGTAGGTAGCTAAATTGTATTACCGATGATTTGGCTGACATCTCTCAGACAGCCAGAGCTTTTTGTTCTTTCTCCCTTTTCATTCACTTTCTTCGAGTGTGTGTTAAGGGGGCAGGGAGTTAAAAGTAACACATTTCAAATTAGAAATGAGTCAAGTTTTTTGGTTGCATTTGAGGCAGGAAACAGTCCATTTTGACTCTACATTCATTTAGCTTAGGTGGTGTGGCCCAAAACGGCTTGGGTGCTGTGACTAAGCCTTATAATGGGAGGGAAAACCCTGTTTAGTCCAAACACCAAGTTAATGGAAACATTAAAAGAAGAATGGGCGAAACCAGTGCATGAGATGTAGAAATGTCCTGAAATTTTCTCTTCAGTATAGACCAAGCTCCCAAAACAATCACTACACTACATAATGCAATGTGATACTTTCATTAGACCTTTGCCTGGTTAATGCTCATGGCTTTCAAGTTCCACGCCCCCAGTATTTACTGATGGCTTTCATTTAAAAATTGTAGTCCCATAGCTTAAACTGAGAAATGATGACATAATCAGGGTAAATGTCCCAGGCTACATCCACATTACTACATTTTCATTTTTAAACAGCCTTTTGATAGAAAAATGATCTCTGTTCGCACAAGTTTGTAACATTTCAAAACTGCTCACATGGTATTTTCCTCCCACAGGTTTAACTGAAGCCATTTTTCAGGACAACGCTCTTCAGTATGTTTCCAACAGTTCCCTGCTGAGCCCTGTTACCAACATCACCATGGATGTAAGGACGCGGGACGAGAACGGGATCTTGTTGCGAGCCGGCAGCAGAGCCGAGGTCTTCTGCATTGGTCTGCTCAACTCCTCCCTGCTGGTCAAACTGAACAGCGGGGCGAGTGCAGAGCTGCTGGCCTTCACAAGTGACAGAGCCATCGCAGACGGAGCATGGCATCACATCCAGCTGACCATGGTCGATCCCACACAGTTAGCATCCCGCTGGCGCCTTACCGTCGATGGGCAGAGAGTGGGTGGTAGCTTCGGCGTTGGCGGCAACCTTAACTTCCTGAATGACACCATAATCTGGCTGGCGGAGAAGTACACTGGATGTTTAGGGGAGGTGCGAGTGGGTGGAGTCTACCTGCCGCTCATAAATGTACCGGACGCCCCGCAGATGAGCTGGTTCTCCAGATTGGGTGGGCACGAGCCAATCATAGGATGCCTAGGTGCACCGATTTGCGATTCCCAGCCCTGCCTCAACCAGGGTGTATGCCAGGACCAGTTTAATGAGTTTAACTGCAGCTGCAGCGCAGGATGGGAGGGGGAACTGTGCGAGATGGAGGTTAATGAGTGTTCTTCAGGTCCCTGTGTCTACGGTACATGTACAGACCTTCTGGCAGACTACCAGTGTGACTGTGAGCCTGGATACACAGGGACAAACTGTCAGGAAGAGGTGGATAACTGTGTGGAGTTCAGCTGTGTGAATGGAGGAACCTGCGTGGACAGGTTGGGAGCTCACACCTGTTCATGTCCTCCTGGCTACGTCGGCAAACGCTGCCAGTGAGTACAACGCTTTCTATACAGCACAGTTTAGGCTTTTTACCTTTTGCACATATTTATGATAATTACCATGACTCATCAATGACCTGATTATGCTGCAGTGTAATGACATCATTGCAGGCTGAATAAGCATCCTTTCTAGTTGGCTGTTTGTGTAGACATGCTGGTGTTTAGCTGTGGGCTGGGACGATATGCTTTTGTCCCGATTTGCTTATTTCCTCGATGCATTGCTGCCGGTTTGATTTGTATTGTGAATTTCATTTATTGTGATTCGATAGTATTTTCCTTCTTTACCAAAAACAAAAGTGGAATAATACACTTCTAGAGACAATATATCATGAAACATTTCTAAACTCTTAATTGTTTTCTAAGAAGAATGCACATCACGTCAGTCAGTCAGTCTATTTATTTAATTTGTAAAAAAGTATTTATAGTATAAGGATTTTCTGCAATTTCTGCTTTTAGTCTGTTTTGCTGTAAACGGACATGATGTAGTCGCCATCGGCGGTACCATATGAATAGAAAATATTTAGGTCAAAGTTATTGCTAAAAAAAAAAAATTTATGAATAAAAAAAATATTGATTCTAGGGAAAAGAATCGATTTAAAAAATTGTGGCGAAAAAAATTACGATACGTACGTTTTCCGATTTTCTTTCCCACCCCTACTATTTAGCAGCGATCTGTGCATGATGTGAACACTGAATATTGAATGGTGCATGACCTTCCACCCCCGCATTGATCATGCAACTGGTTTTGCTTAACATTAAATGTGACGTTTTCTTTTTGCCACTCAAGGAAAGCAGAGGCAGTTGTCAACAAAAAAGTTGACATATTATTTTCTTATAAAGTTGATTGGCAATTGTGTAAACAGACATTTGAGAACTGCAGAGTTGGGGATAATTCTCTTTGGCTTCATCACTACGAGCAACATCTTTTGAAAATTAAAGTAATTTAACAAATTGTTATTATTAAAAAATATTGATTTGTTTTGTTTTATTGCTACACATAACTGGCTTCATGTTCACGCCATTCGTATAAAAACATTTGCTTCAGATAATTCTTTACTACTTAAAATATAATAAAAGCAGATTCAATAATGACAACAGCGACAATACAATTGTATGCCCAAAAGTTAGTCATTTAATTATATTAAAAAGTTGCCTGTGCAATGAAAAAGTCAGAAAGTAGAACGCTTCATTTGATGTGGCACAAGCCACTATCAACGCAAAGTGTCAAATCACACCTACTCTTGTTCAAATTAATGTGGAAGCCAAAAATCATTATTGTATGATTGTTGGATTAATTGGGAAGATCTTAGTTTCACCTGCACAGACATTGGGTCATTATTAAAGGTTGTATAACTACAATATCATACCTTAGAGTGTAATAAGTGTGTGTGTCCAATAGGTGGCGTTTCCCTCCAGTGGCGTGCGATGCACACACAGAGTGTCTAAACGGAGGGGTTTGTATAGGAGGCGACTCTGGAGGCAACTGCACCTGCAAGCCGGGATACACGGGTGCCAGGTGAGAGCCGCCCAATGTACATTCCTCACCACACACACACAACTGCTGCTCAGGAGAAAGTTTGTCTGAACCACATCAAAGTGTAAAGGTCAGGAGTGTGTGCGCGCGTGTGTGTGTGTGTGTGTGTGTGTGTGTGTGTGTGTGTGTGTGTGTGTGTGTGTGTGTGTCTGCTCTGTCAGTCAGGGTTGTGTTAAAACCCTTCTGATGTGTTTCAGGTGTGAGACAGAAATAGACGAGTGTGAGTCCAGCCCTTGTCTCAACGGTGCCACCTGTCTCGACAGACTCAACCACTTCCAGTGTGTGTGTGTGCCGGGTTTCAGCGGCACAATGTGCGAGAGCAACGTAAGTGACGGACAGCTTTTTTTCACTTACACTGGCTTTGAGTCAATTCACTTTCACAGCACATGTGCAAAATTAGGGTTTAATATCCATGGCTTAGATGCAAGTAGCCTACCCTTTAGCTGCTAAAGTTTAAATAGGAAAACTAATTTTTGTGTGGTTTGCATTTGTATTGTTTTACTACTCATACAATTACTTAAAGTATATAATACACAGCGTGACTGAAACCTATGAATATAATAAGCCAGGTGTTCACCAATCAGAGAGCTTGTTTCCATGCTAATTTGCATTGTCTTTCCAACTAGCACCTGGCCCTAAAGGCTCAGGGAAAGCCTAAACGAATGGGTTAATTCTTTTTGAATCGGATTTCGAATTGGATAAGGAAATGGATTTGAAAATGGGGAAAGGAGTTCCTTTTTAAAAGCTGTATTCTTAGTTCAATTAGTGATTTCAACTATTAATTCCTGTTTTTACAATTGCATTTTCGAATTCATTTGGAAATTATCTTTTTCATTTTGTAATTCATTAATGTATTTTTAAATGAGAATGTATTTATTTACTGTTTTAATGTTTAACTTTGAAACTCTTTTTATATTTCCTCTATTAAATAATGGATTAAAAGCTGAAGCTATGAATCATTTTGACTAATAGTTAGTTAAGATCAGAGGATGTTGAGTGGATCAGTCAAAGTTAAGTCAGGATACTGTTTTGAATCATTTACATTTTTTTTTTCAAATGCTATAAAATTGAATAAAACCCCCAAATTAAATGAAAGCCATCATTAATTTTATGTGCAAAGAACATTGTGGTTCCAAACAAGGTAGATCCCAACTTTGTTGAGTCAAATTAGGACAACACAAGGGTTAAAATCGTACAAAAGAAGGTATGGTCATGCATACAGTACATAACTAGGGTTTTAAATTGACACCCGGCAACTGGCCAAATGCTGCTAAAAATTTCCTTTGGCGGGTAACATTGTTAAGTTACTAAGCCCTGCTATGCTCTGCTACGTCCTATAATGCCCTGCAGTGCCCAGCTATGCCATGAATTACTACAACTACTATTTCTGGTCATTGTTCCAGTATCTTTATTGTGACTATTATTGCCATCGTTCATCACACCACCAACCGGCACTGTCACACACCGCCTACCAAGAGCCTGGGTCTGTCTTAGGTTTCTCCCTAAAAGGAAGTATTCCTCACCACCCAAAGTTTCTCCCTAAAATGAAGTTTTCCTCACCACTGTTGCACTAAGTGCTTGCTCTTGGGGGAATTACTGGAATTGTTGGGTCTTTGTAACTTATAGAGTGTGGTCCGGACCTACTCTATCTGTAAAGTGTCCTGAGATAACTCTTGCTATGATTTGATACTATAAATAAAATTGAATTGAATTGAATTACTAGCCACTTTGGATAAAAGAAGCAAATGCAACTGCGTCTGTTTGAATCGGTCAGCTACAGAGAATGAAGTCAGTGTTGCCAGATTGGTCTGTTTTCCGCTAAGAAACTTTGGGTGGTTTTGTGTGTGTTTGGCTTGGAAACGTAATCTTTATCTGGCAACACTGCGCGTAGTAGCCTACTAATCCTACATTTCCCATGAACACTTTATCGTGAAGTGTCTTGCAACTGTTGGCTATGAGACTAGCGTGTGTGGTATTGGTTACGAACTACGCTGAAACAGAGAAGACGAGCGGAACGGGGCTAAACAAACCAAAGGAGCTGAAATCAAAGTAAAGTTAGTGAGGTAAAACAAAAACGTGGAGATATTTTTCGGGAGTTAAGAAACCAGAGGAGCAAAACAGGAAGGCTGCAGGGACAGGTGACAATGAAGATGAAAGAGGAGGGGGGAAAGTGAAATTTGGCTAGTGGAAAATCTCATTGGCTGGTCATTTTTAAAATCTGCTAGCCACTTTGGCAGGTGATAATAAGAAGTTTATTTAAAGCCCTGCACGTAACGATCTGTTCTGTGCTCTTGCAGAAAGCGGAGCCTATGGAGCGAATCCCCTGGCTGGTGGTGACCATCCCCCTGATCACCCTGTGTGTGTTACTGGCCATCCTGGTGGTGTTTTGCCTCATCATGACAGCGCGGAAGAAGCGGCAGTCAGAGGGCACGTACAGCCCCAGCTCACAGGAGGTGGCCGGTGCCAGGCTCGAGATGGGCAGTGTCCTCAAAGTGCCCCCAGAGGAAAGGCTGATCTAAGGCCTGCAGCCCTGCCTCACAGCCTCTATCTATGTAAAGGGGCAGAGAGAACATAAGGTCTGCAGTGTCACACTGGCGGGCCCTCCTGCCCTCTGAAGAAGTGATGGAGGATTACTCAGTCAGTGCGTTTACATGCACAGCAGGAACCGGGGCATGGTCTTACCCTTGTTAAGTGAATAACCTGGTTATGCCAGTTCTCCCTGCATACATAACGGGGAAGAATGCGAAGAATAACAAGAGTAACTCCACCTCCGGTAGAGTAGGTGGTACTCTACCAACGTACAACTGGTAGGAAAAATCACAACAGCTTGGAAAGCAAGGAGAACATGGACCAATTTTCAGCGCTCTACATTTAATACATTCTTCATGCCTTACTTCTCGTACTGGCGTGGGTTTAAAGGTTTAAAGCTTGTGTTGTTGCTGTTGCTGTTTGGCGCTGTTGTTTCCAACTGCTCTCTTATATTTCCGTGCAACGGAGAGGGCAGGGGCTGCATGTGCAGACGCATAACCTGAGCTTACCCCGGTTAAGACGTAAACATGCCCGAATACCGCGGTTACTAAAGGAGTTCTCTAGGTCTGTTAACCGGGGGAAGAGAACTCTGATTTTGGCCGGGTTTAGGTGATTACATGGCGTTTGAGTAACCGGGGCATTGCCTTAACCCAAATATAATCACTCAGGTTCTTAAACTGCATGTAAACGCACTGAATAATGACTGATCCTCCACCTGGAAAAACTACTGATGTTGAAGTCTCACAGATGTACGGTTAAATATGAGTGACAGTTACCCGATTACTCAGGCTGTCCTGCTGGGGCGAGAGTGGTCAAAGGATGCTCTGATGCTGGACGCCCCCCCTTGAGGACAATCTCAAGCTTCACATGGGACCAAACTCATGTGAGGACCATGTGTACTAAAGAAAAGCCCTGTCTGTGGGTATTAAGGAATGTATTCACACAGGCTGGAAACCACAGCAACTGAAACTCTCCGACACCCTCCATAGGGGCAAGTAATTCATCATTTATGGTTTAGTCAAGCAAAACATTCAAAACCTTCCTCTGCAGATTGTGTTTTGCATGAGAGGGGAACGAGGGATGTGTAAAGGGAGAAGAATACATGTGAAAGCAATTCTGTTAAACAGAGTTTAATTTGCATGAGTATGAATTGCATAATATTATCAGGGCGGCACTTTCTTCTTCACCAACATACTCCTTGTAGTATTACATTGCATTTACAAGGGGTGTCTGTTTAAAGGGAGATTTTTTTTTTTACAGACAAACACTAATTCAATGCTTATCCTGCATGACTTCAACTCTTCTGCCATGATGTGAGCTAATTTCAGCTTTTTTCTCTCTTCTGCCACGGTAAATTTGTGTTTTTTTGTGTCTATGAATTTGGAAGAAGCAGTTGCAGGAATGTATTTTTGATTCAAAACTCATGTCATCTTTTGCTGAATAAGACATTTTCATTTTTTACAATATTGCCTTGAGCACCGTTGATTTCAGGTGCTTAATATAGGCTATATAGAGTCCTTCTTGTCCGACAGGGAAAACATTCTTAAGTTGAAGGCGGTACTCATCTATCATGTGGATGCAGGTTTTCATTCACTCAGTTACCGAGTAACTTCTCTTTATTCAAGCTGCTGCAGTCTGTGAATGAAAAAAAGTCCCCCCCGCCAAAACCCTAACCCATAGGATGAAACATGACTCCAGAACCCCCAACTTAACGTGCAGAGTGACATCACTGCAGCCTCTGCAGGGGTCAACAACTGCTGTGTTAATATTTGCTGTATTATATTGTCAATGTGCACTGTACAGGCTAACCACTCTTCCATTCTCAACCATTCTTTGTCACTGTGTAAATATGCTGTGAGTGTTTTATTATATATTGTCTTTGTGTTGTGTATAATGTGCTGCAAAAGTTCAAGTCACTGTATTTCCCTTTTTGTAATATTTTCAAAAAGAACGGTATGTAATTGTAGGAATGTTATTGCTGTGGTCTAACGTGTCACGTCAGCATTTGTGGAAATGTTCTGACACTTTATTCAAGTGTCAGAAAAAAGAGAATTCAGCGAAGAATGTCTTCTTGAATTGTAGCTAATTTAAAGGAATAATTCAACATCTTTAGAATTCTACTTATTCACTTTTTCCAAGATCTATATTTAGATCGCTGCCTTTTTGGTTTAAAAACAAATGGGTCATGACTTCTTGTTCTCTGAAACAAATTAATGTTGTTCACCATTTAACAGTTCCAGCCCCTAACTCCCCCTAAACCACAAGTTCTCATTTCTCAGTTTCCATTTCTGTTCATTTACAGATTAAATAAACAAGATCCAATGTGTTAATTAGTGAACTTTACGGAACCAGGCTAGCGGTTTCCCACGGCTTCCAGTCTTTATGCTAAGCTAGACTAACCACGTCATAACAAAGCTAACTACTGAACACACAGACATGAGACTGACATCAATGGCAGAAAGAGTGTAAATAAGTGTTTTTCCCCAAATGTTGAACTATTTCTTTAAGTTTTAATATTAATGAAACATTGTCAAGTCACCGTTTTTGATACTATAATCTCATGGAGCTGCTTCAGACAAACCTGCATTCTAGCTTTGGATGCCACTGCACTCACACTACGTGTCTTCAGCTGTCACTACTACTCGTCCCACTGCTCACCTGCCTTTCACTCTGTTCTCACCAGTGAATCTAACTTAACTAACTTAAACTCCTTAACCAGGACGCTTTTACAGCTAACTATGGTTAGGTGCTGATGTGTTTCAAATTCAGACTGACGCACTGTACCATTTTCATGTTAATGGGAATAGAACAGTTTGTGAAAGGGAGGGTAATGTTTGAGTATTAGGTAGGGTTGATACCAGATTTTAAAGTTTACTTTGACTTTATTTCCACTGACCTAGTACAACTGGCCCAATATCGCTCAAATGTGGCTAATTAGAGGCATTATATGGCCAAAAGTATGTGGACACCCCTGTCCGCATGCTTTTGTGTAATTTTTGTCTGGGGCTGTTTTTCAGAGTTTGGTCCAGGCTTTTTTTTTCCAATGAAGGGAAATCTTTATTAGGTAACTTTTTTTTATCTTAATGAACCTCTGTTACATTCAAGCCATTGCCAAATGAGTTGCTACAAAGCTAATTAAGACAATCAGCTCTACACAACTCTCTCTGTATTTCTCAGTATGGCTAGGTTAAAAAAAATGGTGTCGTCCGGCGACTTTCGCACGCAGAAAATCGAGCGAAGATAATGACCTCTTCTGAATAGTCCATGTTTTTTTAATCCTGTGTGTCCACCTTGGTTGGTTACAAGCAACTGCGTGGAGGAGGGCTTGTATCATGTGGATGTGCCGACATCTTAGTTGTCATTACTTAAAAAATACTCATGGGGGAGACAGAAACTACGCACTATAGCTTTAATGTTGCAGCAGTTTGTGCTTCTCCTCTTTCAACATGACAATGCCCCAGTGCACATAGCCTACTCCATTAAGATTATTTTTTCCAGTTTGGTGTGGAAGCACTTGACTAGCCTTCACAGATCCCTGACCTTAACTGTATTCAACCCATTTAGGATGAACTTAAACACCGAATCTGAGCCAGAAGTGATCACCAAACATCAGTGTTGGACCTCACTAACAGCCCAGTCTCACGGCAGTTCGTGTAATGCCTGCAGCCAGGTTCCAAAATCGTCCAGAAAGCCGGAAATCAGAGTGGATTCTGGTAGAGTAGCACATCAATGTCCATAGTTTTAGAATGAAGAATATTCAGCAGTTAGATATGGGTGCAGTCTATATCCATGACGTTCCCCTTCCAGGCATTGCTCTGCCGGATATCCTACTTTTCAGCCGGATGTCAAAATTTTAAACTCTGTTGGATTTATGAGGACTATGGTTAACTGCTCCTCAGATCTCTGCAGGGTAAATCCAGACAGATAGCTAGGCTACTAAAACAACATTTGAACGTACATGTTCCACTAAAAGTTCCTTCCCGAGGCTATTTTGCAGCGGCACCGGGGCTCTGCCCAAGATGATTAAAATTGGTTTAAAGAAATGCCAATAAACCAGAGCACATTTTTCTGCCATCCAGGAATGCTATGTGGATTAGCCAGACCCTCCTCTACAGCGTTGTGAAGGAAGGTCTGGCAACGCGAGACTAATATCGGTGCAATGTTCACATACTTCTGGCCATGAATTGCATGTGTATGGAGGTTAAAAAGTTAAGAATTATCGGATATATCATCATCATTTTGAGGAAGATCTGCTTGGGGTCAGCTCTCCAGCATCAGACCTGGGCTCCAAGTCTCTACACTAGAGGTCTTCTGAAACAGACTGATAGAAACCTGCCCATACCTGACATACAGTAAGTTAACTTTTGAAAAAGAGAGACTCAGTCCGACGGGACTGATGTTATCAAATATTTTCTCCCACGGTGATTGGGGCATACCCTCAGATTCATTCATATACTAGACATATTGACACAGAGCAGTGACAGTAAAATTAAACCCTTCCCAACCTGAGCATATTTTGGACCTGGTCCAACTTTGTTCCTGGGTAAGGTCCTTCAGAGCTGATTGGAACCACAAAAGAACCTCTTCTACATCCAACTCAACTCACTCCCCAGTTAATCTATTATATGGTTATTGTTTGTAATTCATGAAACACAAGAATGGTCTGTCTTATGCTACTTATTCAGGCAGTGAAAGCCTTTTGTGGACTGTATTTTAAAGGAGAGGACACTGACAGAAACCTCAATGTGAGAAGTGTGCAGGGATGCAGCTCTGCTCAAGTATTCAAAAGTTGTTAAAAGCATCATGGTATTGTACAGACATGAAGTGCTGTGAATTTACAACAGAACATACACAGGAAGTATCCCGGCAATGTACAAAATGGTAGTGATTTTACACTGGAGTTGTTTAACTAAAGCTGTACCATGTACAGCACACTGTAGATCAGTACATGAAGAGTTCTATTCCAAAATATTACATATTCACGTTAGGAAATAAACAGGATTTAGTTTGTGAGTGATACTAATGGGTCAACCCAAGACTTGTACTGTAATTCACTCAATAGAGACCCCTGTTTTTTTCAAAGTGAGTATCTCATTTTGATATAAAACTCTTTATTTGTACTCAGTATGTGTATATGAGGAGGATTTGATGGTTTATGGTCATTTTGTGCATTTAGTTGGAAATGTCGCTAAGTTGTCGCTAAGTTCACAGTGTTCAAGGAAAAATAAAACACATAAGAAATAAATGAATAATGAATGGATGGTTTTTTTCCCATTTTCAACAGTAAAATAAAAGAACATATCCACACTAAATCAAGTTACCACATTCAAAAAATCTGGTATGACAA
Organism: Perca flavescens; assembly: GCF_004354835.1. Lineage (NCBI taxonomy): Eukaryota > Metazoa > Chordata > Actinopteri > Perciformes > Percidae > Perca > Perca flavescens. Next base: position 9,426,920 of record NC_041335.1, read on the forward strand.
GTACTTACAGCAGAAGTAAAGGCTGCAACAAAACAGGAAAGTGAATGTCTAGGGCGATGGAGTAATAACAAAAAAAATCATACAAAACAATTGGCTTAATTTACTAAATATATGACAAATATTGTGTTTGGTTTAAACTTTGGGAAAAAAGAAGCAAATGTATCATTTATGTAAAGCTCCTTGGTGCAACATTCGTCTCTATCCATCGAGGATAGACGGAATGAATGATTGTCAATCATATTTCTTCAATCTAAAATATATTGCTTCCCCAATAGAAAGAAATATATGGATTACTAGTAATAGCTGCTTCAAAAACAAACAAAAAACACTGCAATAGCAAAGATACATTGAACTGTTGAACCCCCTCCACATTCCCTCTCTGTCTTTGAAGCTAATGGTGCATTCCTTTGTGTCTCTGAGCGGCTCCCACCCAGGCTGGCTGCTGGCTTGGTCAGTGCTTCTCCTCCCTAATGGTGGCAAGTGAAGCAGGACAAGCATCCTCCTCCTCTTCCTCCTCCTTCTTGATCCCACAGTGTGGGGGCGGAGGAGCCAGGAATGCTGGCATGAAACCCTGAGATCCTCCTGCTACTCCACACCAAGTTAGAAAATTAGAATTCTTTTTTTTTTAAACTAAAGAAACACATACAGGCACCTTCTCAGTGAGACACAATGGACATGTTCTGCTTCCAGTGAAATATCTGAAATTGGAAACTTGAAAATGCTGTAACATGAAGATCATAACGTGGATATTGTTTGTTGGAAAGACAAATTGCTGGAGTGTTTTATGTGTAACTTTTAAATGCGGTGAGCACCACAAACTAAATTTCATTCACCTTTGTTGATATGTGTTGGAAGCGTACATCTCAGAGACAGATATGTAAAATTATATTACATTTCATTTAGATGACGCTTTTATCCAAAGCAACTTACAATTGCTATATCTGTCAGAAGCCACACGCCTCTGTAGCAACTAGGGGTTAAGTGTCTTGTTCAGGGACACAGTGGTTGATGTACCACATTGGGAATTGAACTCAGATCTCCCACACAAAAGGCCTGTGTCATATTCACTGCGCCATCAGCACCTATAATATCATTATATAATATATACCACTGGAGGAAGAACGCCTAAACCGAGACCAAGTCATCACCAAGACCGGAGTGTATCGAGACTAAGACAAGACCAAGACTTTGAGGGGTTGAGACTAAGTCAAGTCCAAGACCAGACCAATGTGAGTCCTACACTGCATGCCACGATAAAATGTGGAAAATGCTAACCATAGGCACTCCTCAAATTGATCTGAAAGAAAAAAATAACACGGAAAACAAATTAAGATTCTTCTTCATTCACCTCTTTTATTGCCATAAGTGTATCATGAAAAATGCATTGATAAAATAATCAAAAGGCATTTGTGGTCTTGAAATGAAATCCTGAGTCCTCTTTATCTGAGACAGAGTCAAGACCGAGTAAAAATGCGGTCCATTCCGAGACGAGACCGAGACCTTCAAAAAAGTGGTCTTGGTCTTGTGATCAGGACCGATCTTGAGTACTACAACACTGTTTGACGCAGATGCAAATTTGCGTTTCCTAGGATGGCGAAGGGATGTCCTGACCTGCCCTATACTCTGCCTCTCATTGGCTAGTACTCGTTACCTTCGTTGGTTAGATTGGTTAGGTTTAGGCATGAGGGGATAGATTGGTTAGGGTTAGGGTAAAAATACCTGGGTAAGCCAATCAGAGGCAGAGTATGGCAGGGTAGGGCCAGACATTCCTTTGCCATCCTAGGAAACGCAAATTCACGGCCGGACCAACTCCGGTGGATTTATGAGGACTATGGTTAACTGCTCCTCAGATCTCTGCAGGGTAAATCCAGACAGCTAGCTAGACTATCTGTCCAATCTGAGTTCTCTTTTGCACGACTAAAACAACTTTTGAGCGATGCAGGATCTCAAGGGAGAGACAAAGTGAGGGTCATGCTACTGACTGACACAGCCATAGACATCTGTAGGCTACTTTTCTGTAATGCTATGCTAACATTACAGTCCAAACCCAACGCAGACAGTTGATGCACACATGCAGGGTTCTGGTTATAACCTGTTCAAACCTGTTCATGAGCGTTGACCAGAACCAATGGAAAAACCAGCTAGCAACAGTGCTATCTCAGCTACACCTGTCTTGTATGTCATAGCTCTCCCTCAAAAGTTTCCCGATATGGTTCTGTGTATTTTCCTTTGCAGAAGAAGGGCTTGTCTGTCATAAGCAGCTTAAGATAGCTGTAAAAGGTGGAGTTAGGGCACCTGGGTAGCTCACCTGGTAGAGTAGGTACCCATATATAGAGGTTTACTAATCGGTGCAGAGGGTTCGACTCCGAGCTGTGGCCCCCTTGCTGCATGTTGTTCCCCCTTCTTTCTTCCCCCTTCGTGTCTTCAGCTGTCATACAAATAAAGGCCTAAAATACCCAAAAAATTATCTTAAAAACAAAGAAGCAGAAAAAAGGTGGAGTTAGATGACCTTTCAACTTCTTGGTCGGAATATTTATCTCAAGAATGTTAGGAAACATTGCGTTTTATACCTATCTGAGATCTGATGATAGACCCCCTCCAGATGTTCTCTAGCTGATCTGATTGCATCCTGATATCAATGTGTTCTGCCTGCAAGTACATCTGCATTTATATACGTTTTTCCAGATCCAGATAAGCAGAGGTGCTAGTACTAAAATATTGTACTCAAGTAAAAATACCAATACTTTGATGAAATATTACTCAAGTACAAGTAAAAATACCTATTTGAAAAATTACTCAAGTAAAAGTTATAAATAGTTTATTTAAAAAAAACTGTAAAACAGGGCGGGGGAGAGACTTCAGTTTTGATTATTATAAGTGTTTACTATTTATTTTTTTAAACCCTTAATCGTCTTCTTCCTTATTTCTCTACATTTGTATTATTGTATGGGTAACCCGTGGTTTAAAATTATTATTAGATCAATTAACAATTTGCCATCACCGCATTAAAATGTCAACTATGTCCCACATATCCTTCAGAAACTATGACATATATTGACATTTTGCAATACAAATATACTTCATTATAGACTCTGCCTCCCTGGCCCTGAGAGTAGTGTGCATGGTGCACCCTCCCACACTCGTGCGCCTCCTCCTCCACCCATCTGCCCCTCGCTCTCCCTGACTGGATGGCTGGCTGGCAAGTGACAGGACTGACAGACGAGGCCTGTTCCTGGGTTAGTATCATGTCGGCGGGGAGCGAAGCCTCCCGGCGGTGTCAGCCATCATAGTGCCAGCTCCAGGTCTAATGAGGGAGACTGCCGCCTCGGCATTCCCTCCCCGGTGTCAGGAGTCGGCCGACAAATCAGCAGTGCATCACGGGCCCAGCACAAATGATATGTTGACAAATGCAGATATTTCACTTTTAATTGACACTAAGAGACAGAGATGATCCGGCTGCCAGGGCTTCTGAGGAGACAAGGACAAGACAAGATGAGAGAGAGATATGGAGAGGGAGAGAGAGAGCAGGGGCGGGGGGTTTAAACAGTGTTAGAGAAAAGAAGATAATGGAATAGGCTTTGGAAGATGTTTAATATTTGCGCAGGGTGTCATTTTTTCTGTGTGTTATGGCTGAGGAGGAGAAGAAAGGGGGGTTGAGATTAGAGGTGTGTGTTTCTGAGGCTTGTCAACGCAGACAGTCGCTGTATTATATGGCAGCCTCACAGCCTACTGATTCTTCTAAACCCTGACAACACTGCCTATTCATTTAGCCAGGTGGGCTTTCTCTGTAAAGACCCCCTATCTGAACTCTGCCTGACAAAGGCTGGATCAGGGAACACTTGATATTCTATGTATTTGCTCTTATTGTCTGCTTGCTGATTCATTTCGGAGGTCTTATTAGTAAGTCAAACCACTGTCCATCAACTACAATATGCATACAATGCAATTTTTAAATTGATGATTATGATGACCTTTTATTATTAACCATATCCAGTATGCTGTATACATTTATAAACAATACTACAAAGAAAACAAAGAATATTAGTTTACATAATTTGACCTTCAAATGTACAACTAAATGAATAGATTACTGGTAATAAATCAAATCAAAGTAGACTCTCTATAGCTTCCATTCCTTGAGAAAGAGTTACGTAACTTACAGTGCCCATATTATGAAAAAAATCAAACTTGGAAAAACAAAACATCCATGCTGTTTTGAGTGAGATGCGGGTTTCTGAATGTGTCCTGCCTTCAATTTTGAGAATTAAACCATGTAAACCTATTCTGGTATAACCTCAAAATACAATTATGAACCTGAAAATGAGCATAATATGGGCACTTTAAAAACATCACAATGAAACAACCTGTCTAATATTTAATCATCAGTACCTTCCAATATGTCAGTTTTGTCAAGCAATTCCATTAAGAATTGGTCATTTTAAATCATTGTATGTAGTTTCCACCAGTCCTGAATGACACAGTTTACACAATCTGTTTTCCGTCTGAATATTTTTAAATCTGCTAACTTCAACAGCTTGAGGAAGGATAGCAGTTCTTAATTGTGCCACTAAAGATCATTGGATTCTGGATAAGTGTGATGTAACTCTGGGCTATATTTCTGTTCAATATGCATGTGTCCTGAATCTTGGTTTTGGCATGATATTTTCTTACCATTTTCTTCAAACATGGACAAAAGCTTACTTGATGATGTTAACATATCAACATACTGTCAGTTATTCTTATATATAAGACATATTAGGCATTAATTAAAAAAAATTCTGTAATTTAACCCAGATAAAATCCATACTTTGTCTATCCTCTACCATTCTAATTAAGAAATTGTACAGTAAAACTGCCTGAATTGCCAACATGTGAGTGAATCAATAAACCCTCAAGACTGCATACAAATTATACTTTATTTTGTGTGTACTAAAGAAAGCAAAATCATTACTTACTGTAAAATGTAAGAAACGTTTTACTGAGCTATTTTTTACGACATCCTGATGGTAACAATACAGATTTTCCTTCTTCATACCCTGAGTCCCCGCTTTATTAGATAGAATTAAATGCAGTATACAACTAACAATACTGCAATGAATACTGCTTTTTGAAAATTCTATTCATAAATGTCATGTTTTTTTCTGATACTGAGACAAAAAGGTGTTGATTCAAATCTTGTTGTATCGGACTGTATTATATTATGTTGTCTACCTACATTAACATCATAAAGAGGGCAGAATATTACGTAAATAATATAATGGAGTCCAATACAACACCACTTACTGCGGCCTCAAAAACGTTTGATTGGACTTTGGGTAATTTTGCCTTTAATTAATGGTATATACTGTAATAGTGAGGAAGTCTGGAAATGTAAGGGGGGAGAGGAGAGAAGGGGATGACGTGCAACAAGGGTCCCACGGAAAATTCACACCACATACATACGTTAGACCTTAACCATCCTAGACCCTAGGCCATCACGTTGTTTTATCAAATTCAAATCCTTTTCAACAAACTTCAACTTCACGTCTTTTTCAACAGACACTTTGACTTGTCATAGAAGAGCACAGGTGTTACTGATAATATTAATAAACACCATGACAGCGTGACAATGAGCAAGCATGAATAATACCAGCACCCTGAAACTGAAGCAGCTAAATGGAATTCAGCAGTCGTTCATTTTATTATTTATGCCTCCTGTGGCATGTCAGATGGGAACTGATTAAACTCCTGGATTTAAAGGTATAATATGCAGTGCTTTGTATATTGACTAACTGTATATGTAAAGACTTTGGCACTGTAGCCACACCAGCCCACATTACCAAGCCCATGCAGCCCTACCCACGGACAAGTGCATTTACTAATTACATTTGTGTACAGGTGGTGAAATAATATAAGCAGTACCTTATGTAACATATTTTTAAACATTTAATGTAAGTAACTGGCAAACAATGCTTACTACTTTTTAAAGAGCATACGTTTATAACAAATTTACACATACTGCCTGTTTATGCCGTCATTCTTTACAGTATGATGTTCCTTGTTGTCACTGTCTGTCTGTTCGATTGTCCGTGTTTCTCTCTGTTGACACTGTACATATTGTCTGTCTGGTTCTCCATCTTTCATCTCTCCATTTCTGCAATTTAAATATGTTTTTATGGCTGTGATATACTTCAGGGTTTTTCCTTGCTCAGAATTGGCCTTTGGGGGAACACATCAAGTTTTGAGGGTAAAAGACTTCAATTCCTGCATTTTGATACATTTTTAGGCACCAATTTATAGTAAAAACGTCTATATTTATGGCAAGGAAATCACAAAATTTTGGTGGCAGGTAACAATTCAAAATACAAAATATAATGGAATATTATTATATTCAGTAATCCAGTAAGGGGGCTTTCACATCTGGGACATGGGCCGGATACGACAACACTTGACCCCAAGGTCCAAGGTGTTTTATTAGCATGAACAAGGATTTTTGGTAATTTTTTTTCCCCAAGGTGCACGTTTTGCTCCCAAGTTGAAAAATATAGGATTGACTTAGGCTACTGCTTTCACTGCTAAATTGTACAATAACACAAACATGTTATGGATACAAAACGTTGTGAAGTGTACATTCTATTGATCAAAAATGATCAGTGATGTTGAATATAGCCTACAGCAGTGGTTCCCAACCTTTTTTCCTTGGCGCCCACCCTACTTATGTCTAAAAAAAGCTGAGCCCGTCAGCAGTAGCTTCTCGCTGCACAGCCGGTCCCCCAGAGCAGCATGATCACCGGGAGGGTCCGGTACAGCTTGAACCCTGCAAACGGAGATCCCATTTGAAGGTGATGTGCTTGATTTTGACTGAACGTCCCAATTTAATTAACCTCTGGATGGTTCGGTCGGCCCATCTTGGTACCAGGCTGGCCGTTGCCGACTGGCCAAATACTTAATATTTATTCTTATTATTATTAACCATAGTGAAATTGTACAAGCGATAAAAACCTGTCCTATGTGCTGTCGGCCCGTAAAGACAATTTATTTGTATATTAAAAAAAATATCTGACTGGCCCGCATTTAAAAAAATGGTCCGGCCCCTCTGGCATTTGCCAGAATTGCCAGATGGCCAATCCGCCCCTGGTATAGACTTAGCCCTCTGTCTGTATTTTCTCTTTTCTTCTAATTTTGGTGCTACACATCCTCATACCTAAAGGTTGTTGTAGGCCGATTTTCAAAGCTCCCAAGAAGACACATACATGGATCTATTCACGGAGGGGCGGGGGGGTCATGTGACCATAATCATGTGACTGTTCTATTTAACGTAACAGGGACAGTTTTGAACACGCAACAAACATTGTGAAACAGAACTAGTTAAGTTTAGGCAACAAAGAGGGACATGAGGGATTGACTTAAAATGAGTAACGTAAAACTACTAAAATGAGGATGTCACACATGTCACTGCATCACAGGCTAAAACTTGGTTAATTTCAAAATGACCCGATCCCCGGTCTACTGAGTGAAAGCCCTGTGTTTATTTGACCAATGCGCCACCCCAACCTGCCTCCTTACAAACTTTTATACATGGGCGCCCACTCCACCAACCAAGCTATCCAGGCGCCAACTAAAGCTCTTTTGTTTTAAATTAAATCACTATTACGGCCCCTGTGTGGAAAGATCTGAATCTCTAAAGGCGAACAATTTCAGGTGCAATAACATTTTGAATTTGAAGAGAAAAGAGTAAAACATTTTTATAATCTAACTTTTTATATACTAGCCGAAGTATGAAACAAAATCAAGACAATTGTTACTGGTATGCTAACAACTTGGTTTGTGCCACTAGGTGTATTTTTCCTACTGTAACAACCTAATTTCACCACTGTTAGCAACATGCTAGTCTCACATTGCGGACGAGGGTCTGGCTAATCCACACAGCATTCCCGGATTGGGAGAGAAACATGCTCTGGTATATTGGCATTTTTTTTAAACCAATCACAATCGTATTGAGCGGTGCTAAGCTGCGGATACAATGAACCTACCCCTCTGCAAAATAGCCTTGGTAAGGGAACTTGTTTTGGTGGAACGTGTGTATGTTCAAAGGTTGTTTAGTCATGCAACAGAAAACTTTGGAAAGATCTAGGTCTAGCTAACTGTCTGGATTTACCCTGCAGAGATCTGAAGAGCAGTTAACCATAGTGCTTGTAAATCGACCGGAGTTTAGAACGCCAACACAAAGAAAGTGAAATGTAGCGGACATCCGGCCTTAAAAGAGGGACATATCTGGCGAAATTTCCAATAGACAATCCCAGAGGTGGAACGTCGTGGCTATAGAAGATAAACAGACATGTGCCAATAACAACTTTAGTTCTCTTCCCCATGCATCTAATCAGAACACTTCTAACTCTGCGGCCATTTAAAATGTGTCATTTAATGTTAACATGAATTTGAGGCTCACCTTTTAATACTGGCTTTCAGGTGCATGCTTATGTTTATCAATCCAATAACATGATTCCACCAAAAAGATCCAGCTGTAAATCTACCCAAGATGCATTGTGGGCAGAATAAGGAATGACTGCTGACTCTAACATCTTCAGGAGGAGGTTTAAACCAACTAGACTTCCAATTGGAAAGTGCAGGCACGTAAATGGAAATGTTTCTCCAAGTCTGTCTTTAAAATGGTTCAGCAGTTTCCCAAAAAGCATATAGTTTTCTTTTTTAAGCTCTAGCTTAGACGTTTCAAGAGAGATAGTTTCGAAATCCGTAAGACCAGAGACTAACTGGGATTCAACATATGAATATTGCACTACAGATTTCTACAGAAGTAGCTTGAGACAAGGAATACATTTAGTATCTAATGTCCAGTGGCAACTGGTCATTAGGGGCAGGTGGGGCACAGCCCCCCTCTTCTTGTCAACAGAAAGAAATGCAAACAAATGTTCTGTTATTGTTAATTAATTCAATATTATTATCATATATAATGTATTATCTTCTATGAATATAACATCTTCCTAAATTGCATATAATTTGTGGTAGGATTTTGATTTCCCATTCTGACCCTGCTTTGCTGCTTCAGACTGCGTTCTCCCGTGTTTGCGGTAGACTACGGCAGCCTGAATGTGTCAGAGTGGGGCTAGCCCCTCTCACACAATGCAATGTGCATTGTACATGGGAAATTATGAATATGCATGCTTAGAGTGTTAGTGCGTTTAATGGAGATCACACAAATTTGATGGCCAGTGGGGCTGACAGCCCGTTGCCCCACGATAGCGTCATTTCATATCTCAGATATGATTAGCTGTCTGGCGCGGCACCAACAGTCGGCAAGAAGAGTGAAGAGGGGAGATTGTGTTATTGTCGCTAGCCAACTTGAAAACTGATCGAAGTGGATTTTATACTCAAGCACAGGTTTGATCCCTTTGGAGGAGAAACTGGAATTAAAACGCCTTGGTGCCCACCAGCCTCCGGATATTGTCATCACTCAAACTGATGGTAAAAGTAACCGCGGTAAAATGTGGAGTGGTTAGCATACTAAATAAGTCAAGTTTGCCCAGAGGAAGAACCGCCGTGTCGCCTATCTCTTTAGTGAGCCCTCAGCCTTGGAGAATGAAAACCCATTTTATCATCCTGCCCTTGTGGTTCTGGCCCGTTACGTTAGATGGTGACGAGTGTGTATGTGCTCGGTTGTTGTCATTGAATGGATCTGTATGCATCCCCGCATGATGTTAACTTTTTCTGGCTAAACTCTAACGTTACTACCATGGCCCCTAAAATCTCCGTCATCTGGTGGTGCCTGTAGCCGGGCTTGCAGTCACCTACTTACGGTGAAACAACTGGAGCTGGTAGCCGCACGTGTTCACGTTACAACTCTGTCTGTTTTGTGGAGCCATGCGCTTTGTTGACATGTTAACAGAGTGAGATACAGTGTATTCTAGTTTTACTGTTATGGAGCCCATCTTTTGAATTTGTGCCCCACCAATTTCTTTGATATAAAAACGCTAATGCTAATGTCATCTATTTTCCTGCAGGAAAAAATTAAATAAATCATGAGCTGTAAAGGATGAGCTGCCCACAGTTACTTTAGGCTACAGTGTCAAAATGAAATCTAGGATTGTGTTTATTATTAGTGATTAAGCATTAGAAATAGACTGTTTTTGCAGCAGACAGAGCATGCATGTATTTTAATACATATTCGTTCCATGAGAGGTAAATAACCCGTTCTGATTTATGCCATTCTCCTGCACGCCTTCTTAAGAGCAAATGTTTCATTATTAAACCAGGGTGTAGATGTCTTTGACCATCACATTTTGGAAGGAAGAGGTGTAACTGGATCCAGGAGTCTAGAAAGAGCTGTGTCACTGAGTGTCACAGTTTATAGCAAGGCCTGTCGCTGCAGTGAAAGAAGCCAGGACAATGGAGATGGTTCCAAGAGCCACAATTAAGTTGAAATGAATGCCAAGACTGGAGGTGAAATTGAAAATAGATTCATACAGTAGATCTGACATCTTCAACAGGGGGTCCGTGACTCCTAGGGGGTCCTCAGAGTCACTGCAGGTGGGGGGCCCAAATTATTGTTTAATACTTTTTTGAAAGTCTTTATCCGCAAAAGACAATTTTAATATACATTAACATGAGTCCTACATATTATTAGCAAAGATAAATTGGCCTATTCTTAAATAACAACATTGATACATAGGTAGGGTAGCCACTATGGTAGCCATCCACAGATACAGCTTAAAGGTCCAATGTGTAGGAATTTCTCCTATCTAGCAGTGAGATCATATATGGCAATCAACCTTCTCACACCACGCAGTTCAAAGTACATATTACGTATTCATGCTTCAAAAAGCTGGTCTCTTGCTCTTTTCAATATCCTTTTTCTTTTTCTGGGCGAAGAAGAAGTTTACTGCTGTTCCTGAAATTTGGATTTTGAATCCGTGTTTCCTTCTTCAAACTTGCCGGGGCCGGGAAGCTACGATACCCATTAGCAGCATTAGCAGCACCTGTGAGTTTATCATGTGACAGCGAAAACGCGAAAGGCGGATCAGTATGTCCTGTATATCCCATACCAGCTAACGTATTTCAAGATGACACATGAATATGGAGCGTCTACACCAGTTCATGCAAATGCAAATGTAAAATGTCAAGCCAAAAGGAATACTTGGAATTGATGGTGGAGGAAAATATTCATGAAAAAGGACAAGTTTTTGAACGGGCAACACAGATATTGATAATGAACAACTAAACATATTACACACTGGACCTTTAAGGTTTCACTGTGTCTTCCACATGTATGTTTGACAGTAAAACGTGATGATATATGAATTATGTAAAGAATATGTTATTTTAATAGCTTAGTATTGTAGGGCACCATAAAAAGGTATATATAAAGGCTTTCGGCCCCCTGATATGTTAATGTAGGCCCAGTTTAATATGCATCTTATTTTTATACAATATATGTAGTAGGGGGTCCCTGCTAGTCTCTCTTTCAGGTTAGGGGTCCTTGGCCTAAAAAACTTTGAAGACCCCTGCTGCAGACTGAGGCAACACCTCCACCTGGTTGAGTAGCCTGGGCATTGGTCGGGTGGGGAAGCTTCATTTAATGATTAGAAAACATTTGGTTTCAGCCATATTTCACATACATATACATACATATACATATACAGGCCATGCTGAGGAATCAAATCATGTATAATTAAGGCTTTGGTAAACTGTGAGTGTCTTGTTGGGGCCCCAGTTTTCATGAGTATGCCAGTCTGTAGAGCTAATAGTATGATATATTGATTGGAACATTCCTAATATTATTTTATTATATTTCACTTCACCACTGTCAGTGCATGGATGATAATCCAAATTTGTGTGCTGGAAAATATACATAGAACAAATAAACCCACACTGATACCCACTGGGTCACATTAACATAATACAAATAATGAATGCTCATTACTTATCGCTGATTATAAAAAAAAACAGCCCATTGAAAGACGTTCACATGCTTTCTAAAAATGTCCAGGTGATACAAGTGGATTTTTCGTTCAGACTGGCAGACTTGGTTGTCTCCAAACTCTGTGTTTGTAAAATGCAGATCCACAAATGCCCTCTCACAGATGCCGGTTCAAACATTGTAAATGTTAAAAAGGAAGATGTTTACAAATGTTTTTTTGGAAATTATGTACTACAGATATTTCTTTCATTTCTGAAACTTGTTTGTGTATTTGCACATCTGTTTTATATTTGGAAATTATTTTTGTAAGTTTCCTAATGTATTTTTTTGTATTTGTTGAATATTTTAAAGTCTACAGATTACACATTTACACACAGATTGTGAATCTGTTCACACAAATAATATTGAGACAAATCTCTCTCCAACCCTTGGACCATGACCCTTATCATCAAATTTTAAATAGACATTCATGTTCACCACAGGATGCATCATGACTGTCTGAGGAAGCAATCGGCATTAACCCTCTGAGGACAAAAGACACTCCACTGCTTCCAAACGACGTTTGACAACTCTCCTACTCAAAAAACGATATTACAAAATCTCATTTCAGACATTATTTTTGCACTTTGTGAACCTAAAGACTTTGGTAAACACATTTCAAGCACCAAAACAATTCCTTCAACACATCATAAGTTAGGGTTTGTTGTCAAAACAGATTTGAGGAATTTCAAAAAGCCAACATCAAACTTTCAAAAAAGTATTAAACAATAATAACCCCCCCCCCCCCCTTTTTACAGTGAATTCAGACAAAGCAAATTATTATGAAACAAATTGATTTTGGATTTAGTTTTTTATAAATGTTGACCTCCATATCTATCACTATTTTTACATGATCAACATGAAGTCACTGAGTGTCCAAAGTATCTCCAAAAGTGGATTTCTCTTTACTCTTAATGACAAAACCCACGACAATAGTTTTAGAGGAAAACAGGAATGTTTCGTGGGGCTTCGGGTCACATCTTTTGTCTCCATCTGCTTTCTCCTGGTTGTCCCTGTTGCAGTTTACCGTCCTGACCGCCAGAGGGCAGACACAGGCTACAGCTTTGACGGAGCGCTGACATCATCCAAGTTTCAACGTGTTTATTTCCCATCCTTGGGCTTTGCTCATCAGATCAGTTTAAATAACTAACCCTCCGAGCTTCCACATCTCTCTCATGAATAAAGCTGTGGCCCTTAGTGGTGCCTGCACTGTCTCCTGGCAACGCTAGACTGCTCTCTGAAGCTTAATACACAGTCACTCACACAGACACACACAGGAAAAACCCACAAACACACACACGGCACGGGTAATAGTTGCGGGTCACAACAGAAACATCATTAGATATCCAGCTGTCAGCCACTTTCTTGGATTCTAAATTGGACGAGTGGGTGAGAGTGATACAACACAGGCGAATAATGACTCAATTGCATATTGTCTGATCTGTTTAAAAAAAAAAAAAAAAAAAACTGGTGTCTTCTCACCTTTAAGTGTCTGCTGGAAGTGAAGGCAGACAGACTTAAAGTACGGTAGGAATCAAGTCGAGTCTGGGCTGAATCACTTGACTCGAGGGGTCGGGGGCGGGGGCTTTCTCACGGAAGTAAGAGTTTAAGAGAGTACGTTTCACACGAACGAAAGAGAGAGTATTTACTCTGCTGATGTATTTGTGGTTAATTGTGAGTGTTGGTGTGTATGGCTATGTGGGGGGAATGTTAATGTGTACCCTTGGGTAGGGCTGATAGAGAGGGAGACATTCCTCATTAAAGTAATTAGACCTGCAGGAGAGGATCCCCTGGCCCAGGAATAGATATGCACACCACATCCACATGCACACACCACACACACAACTGTGAGGACCTCTCACACTCTAGACACTAAGACATGCATGCATCCACATAAACACACCAATACATGCATGCATGCAGGCAGGCACACATGTTTCTTTCAACACACACACACACACACACACACACACACACCAGAAAACCTAATCCAGTTATAATTTAAAAAATGTAGCTTGGTGTCAGACCCTTGCACATGAATCCTCCAATATGCCTGAAAACAATGTAGCCGAAATTTTTTTAAAACGTACATAGGATTATTATATGTATATGTATTATACGTATTATAGGATCATTCTGGCTTACAATTACAATTTCGATCTTATTTGGGTCTGATGATCTAGCTGCATGCATTTCTTGACTCAACAGACTTCAATTCAGTGATGTTGCAATCTCATAAATTTTTTTTTTATTAAATGTATTATATTCAATTAATTTCAAGATAAAATGATAAAAGTAAGATGAACTAAGTTTGCAAAAAGTGGAATTATGAAGCTGACAAGCCAACACTTCACACTGCGCAGGTCTAGTGTAGAGGAAAAAGTACAAAGAAAAGATGCTGTCACAACTTGGTTCAGACTAGGACCCAAATGCAGAAAGGCAAAAGAGATGGCAGCAGGTGGTATAAAGGAGTTTAATGAAAAACACAAGGAGATTACTGTGCACATAAGTACAGTAGGTACCAAATCCAGAAGCACAAAGAAAACCAGGAACATAAAAACTTGGTGAAAAGGGAAAAAAGGAATCACTAGAAAACACCATGAACACACAATACAGCTGGCACAGGCAGAGATCTCAGAAAGCAAATACAAAAGAGAAAGGGAAGAAACGAGGGACAAAAAGCCCCAGTCAAGTCGGACAGTTTCCAGCCGTTTTCAGCAGCCTTCAGGCTGACCAGGAAGTCACAGAAACACTCACATCCTGTTAGCTATGATTCCGATTTCATAAAATGTTATCAGACCCATATATCAGCTTGTACGTAGTCTCCAGTTGTTTTATTAAGACAGAGTAGCTGTCAAAATGCTCTACATGTGATCTGTTGCTGATGTTGATGACAGACTGTAGATGATCTAGCCTGGGTAAACCCTGACGAACTTCCGGCAAATTTGAGATTTGCTCTGCAAGTCCGTCTGGCGAAGAGCCCATTCAAACCCATTTCCAATGTCCCCAAAATCGAGGCACCAATCACAACCGCTGAGGCGGGCTTTACACCAATCACAACCGTTTACGCTTTACGGCTTTACGCGACGACGACGATAGCGCAGCGACGACGAGCAGCGTTTTGTTTAGATTCTCGCACATGTAGGGAACCTCGTGAATTAACCTGCAACATGTCAGCTGTTTGGAAATTCTTCAGCGTGTGTGCAGAAGTTAACAAGTTTGCAATATGCAACAACTGCTAGGAAAAAGTAGGACATAGGTGTAATTTCTGTAGCAACATATGTAGATAATGTTGTATGTTTAAAATTCATATGCAGTCTTAGGCCTGTTAAGTATTTATGTGTATTTTAAGTTATTAGGTATGGAAGATATGTGAGTGGAGAAATGCGTGGTGTTATGTTTGGATAAATAAAGGATCAATCTATCTATTCGATATTTGCAGTAAGGAATGTACACAATTTTCAGGGCCATGCAAGGGAGGAAGTCTGCTGCAACATCAGTACATCTCTGAAAAAGTTATTGGCCTTTATTTGTTGGCGAGATCTTCGTGAAATAAAAGGCTGCAAGACAGACGCCAAGCTGGCATTCTTGCTGTTGGACTGGTGAGTAATATTAGCTAACTTGCTCTGTCTTGTGTTGCACTTGCTTAATGTTTGACTGTGTTAGCAAAGTGAATCGCTAGTTTTTGTAAGTATTGTAACCATAACAAATGCACATGTACAGCTGTGTAGAAGTAAACTGCATTCTGAAACTTTTACAGTATGTTTGGGGGTGGTGGGGGGGGCAAAGAATACCAATGTATGTACAATATGTTACATCAAGCAATCAAATCATATATATCAGTCACAGCATCAGGAGCAGTAGTACTTTTAGTATATTTTGCTGATAATACTTCTCTACTTTTACTTTAAGGTATAATATGTATACATTTCTGCATTACAATGCCTAAAAACAAAAATAATTATGTTATATATTTAAGCATAGAATGTACAACGGCAACAATGGCTTATTTTATTATGTTTGTCTTTAAATCAATGATTGACAACCCACTTGCCAGCACTAACCCGGTTTTTCCACCAGGCGCGATTTTGTTCCATCCTCCGCCACACGCCATGCCACACTGGGAGTGTCTTGCTTATTGTCTCTACAAGTGCTTGAAAGAACAATCACGTGTTTAATAAGCTAGTATCTACCTTCCACTCCAAGCATTCCTACAGTTAAACTCCATGCCTTCTCTTTTCTGGCGTTGTCCTTATAAAAAGGATCTGTGATGTCTATTATGTTTTTCCATATCCAAGATGAATCTCTCGTTGTCCAAGGTGTTATACTGTAGAAGAGACATATACGATATAGGGGTAGGGGGGTGTCTTTTGGTAAAATGACTGGATACTCTCACTGTTTTACTTCCTGCCTGACTGTTTGAACGCCCCGCAGCTCGCGTGAAAATAGACCTGCCGCAAATCTTTAGCGGAGCGGAGAGGCACTTCACGCACTCTTCTGGGACGCGCATCAAGCATTGACTTGAAATGTGCCGATTGCTTGCTGCGGTCTCCGGAACACAGAGCGTGGTGGAAAATAGGGCTAATGGTACATGTCCATATGCGTGCTGTTTTCACTGAAGGGATCGCCCCGCTTCCCAGCATTGCACGCCATTGGGCTTGCCACCAGCAGTTTCAGTCAGTTTCTCTTCACTGACCACTGGATCCTGGGTCTGTCTGCTCCCGGTTTTCAAAACCGACCATAATGGCGGCTAGCTTGGAATCCAATCTATTATTTTTTACGTAGTTCACCAAAACGTGTTTCTGAAAACATCTTAAGCGAGAAATAGACCATGCAGTTGCTGAATCTGTCTTCATTTCAGATCGACAACGATCAGTTTTAAAGATTTGTATCAGCTTTTGAGAGGCGTCGAGCTGAGCCAGCTGCTCCTCATTTGCATGAAGTTGCCTGGATTCAACTTCATGCAAATGAGGAGCGGGCGACTCAACGCCTCGCTTCTCCAAAGTCCCAGCGACGCTACCACAATGCATTGCACAGCTGCTCCCATAGAAATGAATGGGAAGCGTGGAAATAACGCCCTCAATGGACACATACCATAAGTTTATTGCTTTTTAGAGTAAGGTTCCCTTGAGTCTGCTGGACAGTACGCACCTAGCAGAGGGATCAACAGTTTTGGGTGGGGGGCAGGGGATTAGATTCAGTCAGACTTTGTTCACAGCTGTATTATAGAGGAGATGGGGAGGTGAACATGAAAGCCTGGTGCTGTGTGTCTGTACTTGAAACAGAGGAATCTGGGGAGGAGGAGAACAACAGAGCTAATTAGTCAAGAGTAGCTGACAGAGCCCAGCCAAGTAGCTTAGCGCCAGTCAGGGAGGGGGGGCAGTGGTGAGGGCATGGACATCTGGGTTAAACTCATTTATTGGTTTGCAGGTGCTGGACTTTTATTAAATATCAAATATTGTGCAGGTAATCATCAACCACATTGCAGTTTGCATAGCTATTGCAGTTATGTATGATTGTGCTTCATTATCATTACTTGTATTGTTATCCAGTGGTTACATATGGTTAAAGGAGATCCCTCTATAAATATTTGGCATGGGAATAGCCAGGTCCAAAAATATTGGCCAAGATCATCATACTAGCAGCTTCGGCATCTTTCAAACAAACAAGTATGGTGTAGTACAACCACATCCAATAGCAAAGGTTTTCATACCATTTCTGAATTCCCAAAAGAACCCATTGTGGTGCATGACTTGCTTTTAACTACTCACTGATTACCTACTTCCGGTTCCGGTCGCTGCGTTTTGTTTGCCTGCAGAAGTTCTGTGATAAGCTTTTAACAGCGTTTTTGTGGACTACATCGTGGATTTTTATGTCTTTTACCACTTTTATGGACTGAAGGACTACTAGTGATTGTGGGAGATGGATTGTTAAAACACCCCTTAAGGCAGTTACATACCAACCACACGGCCAACCGTCGGCCGAAAAGCCAGTCAGACTGATCAGTCTCCCCGAGTTGGTCCAAAAAGTGCCTCAGAACACACCGAAGAGACGAGACGTCTAGCGGCGCTAATCTGTATTGTTGCCCAAAAAATGAAAACCGTGATTGGACGAATGCGTCACATGGGTTTGTTTTCTCTGGAAATTCAAAGCCAGACTGTCATGGCGGCTTGTTCAGAATACGATCTCATATTGTACTAAAATAGTTAGTAGCCACGTTGCAAAGCCCAAGTCCCGAGCTTGTTCCACCCTTGAGCCCTGGACTGTTATGAAGCAACTGCCCACTCCACACCCCCGCACAATTCATATTAAAGTAATAATCAACAATAAACCGAAATCTGAACTTTTATCTAAAATAACTATTGATTTTGACAGCATTATAATTTTAGGTGATTTCAACAGTCATGTAGAATAGAGCAACAACTGATCAGAACATTCTGATCAATATTTCATATTTTTTTATGTTACGTGCTCCGTTGAACAGACAAATATGGTAAGAACCAACGTTACATTAATGCTAACACTGCAGTTACATTCAATGAATGTGGCCTGTAGAAATAAGGGTGTGCACTGACGTGGCATATTGCTCTGCATAACTTTCCCATGATACAAACAACTGAATAGAAAAAAAAATAAAAAATACAGCATCATCAGTGTTACAGTAAAAAGGTATTTGTCTTTGGTTTGTAAATTGTAAATGTATAGGAGTAGAACACTCTTGACGGTTCCTCATGACAGATGAGTGACAATGGATGATCTGTGTTACATGTGGCCATGGACAAAAGAAGCCTATTTCTTGCCATCAAAGGAGGGGACAAAATGGCAAAATAAGGGACTGTTGTGGATTTCAGCTTCAAGAACAAATCAAGTGTCTGAATATAAAGCTCCTGAACACGCAAGGTCAATGTCATAGCACTTATTAATCCCCGAAGACAGCTAAGTACAGGTCAGACAGGCGGCAAGGGATCTCTAACAACAGAACTTTTTGTACCATTTGGGCAGTTTCCACCAACAAAAAGTTGGGCTATATTCCAATAAATCGGCTTCTCCTCCCATCCGAGTATATGATGGAGATTGACAGGGCACAGGGAGTTCAGTAGGCTCAGCTTGACAAACAATGACTGATAACTGAATGGCATTCCAGCTTATAACTACAGAATTGAACCTTATTATTCTTATATGTGATCATGATATCATATGATCAAACATGTAATGTCCAATGCAACGTGTCCATGCAATTAGTAATGAGACATTATATTCATTTTATATGTATATATATATATATATATATATATATATATATATATATATATATATATATTCATTCTATGCCACCAAAGTTGTTGAGATGATGTATATGTATATACAGTATCTATATAATATATCTACTTTTAGCCATGCACAGGGCTAAAAAATCCTAACCCCTGTAGCTGCTTTTCATCAATGTCAGAAGTGCTGCCTGATCCTCACCTGCTGGGGCAGATAAAGGCGCGGGCTCGGTGCATATAAAGAGACATTCATACATATTGAAAACCACAGCAGGTCTGATTCCGCCCTCATTCATAATCCATATCTTTAAGAGACCCAAGAACAAAATACCTCTTAGTGCTCAGCTTTTGGCATTCATTACAATGCATTCTCCCACTGTTGCTTAGTTTGGACCTGACTGAATGTAGATTAGGATTCGAGAAATAAAGCTGTGTGGCCCAGATGTAATGTGATTATACATGCAAGGCATAATGCATTTGGTACCAGGGAGGCTTTTTTCAGTGGGCAGATAGAAAAGGTCAGATTACAAAGGAGAAGGATTGGCAGAATGTGAATAGCAGCACCACAGTTAGGTTATCAGGCTCTGCTGCAACATGCAATGTAGCCTATGGCTAATGTTGATGATCTATAGAAGACTACAGTACCCATTTCAAAGGCTAGCAGTAAGTATTACATATTGCTCCTTTATCCGATCAGTTTATTTGATAAAGTTACCAATGTCAAGTCAATTATATTTCCCAATGTCACATATCACAAATTTGCCTAAAGGAGGTTTAAAGTCTGCACATCATATGCAACGCATTGTCATGTCATATCAAGTCCGTACGAAATTAGGAGAAAATGTATGCACACCAAAACGTATGATATCCTACGAAATTAGTAGGGCTGCTCGATTAGTCGACTAATTGGTCGTTTTGGTCTTAGATTTCTTTAGTCGATTAGTCATATTCTATGCTTTTTTCATGCTGAATGACTTATTTCCAAGAACTGTACGAGCACATCTCTGGTAAACACAAGAATTAAATTGGTGCTTTTGCATGACTCTTTGCGGAGAAACTCAGATTTACAGATCTGTCGATTAAATCAACTAATCGATAAGTCGATACAATTGAATGAGTGTTAGTCGACTAAGAATTTCTTTAATCGAGCACAGCCCTAGAAATTAGGAGAAAATGTATGCACACCAAAACGTATGATATACGAAATTAGGAGACTGCGGCTGGTCACATGATGCCGGGTGGTCACGTGACGCCGGCTGGCTATGAGCTCCATGACGTCGAGTGGCAGTTGAGTTGTTTAAGTCGCTACAGAGCTTTGTGACGCTGGCTACAGACCTCCGTTGTGTCAGCGGTAGTTGTTGGTATAGTTACCCGAAAATAGGTTACTTTTAGCCGGGAACAGTTAAGATTAGGCACCAAAACGACCAGATAAGATTAGGAAAAAGATTGTGGTTTGGATTACAACACTCCCAAGGAACATGCATTTCCTGGGTGAAAGACTTTCGTTTTCCCTGGGAAGCGAACTCCACTCTCTGGCTTGAAAGTCCCGTATGTTAACGCCTAACCATCCACCCCAATCTCCTCCCTAGCTGCATTCTTATACAGCGGCCATCAATGCAGTGAATACAGCAAAAAAACGTGGAATGCTTATGATTTACAGTGCTTAACTTTTCGTTACTTTTTGAATGAATGGTTCATGAGAACAGGCTGGCAGATGACACTGTCTGTCCTTACACCCTCGATTCATATAAGAGAACCACCCCCCCAAAAAAAGCCTTTACCAGGGAAAACATGGAAGAAACCTCAACAGAGGAGGGATCTCTCTCTAAGGACGGACAGACAGTATATAGATGTTGTGTGTACAGAACAGGGTTATTATCTTGCAACTAACTGAAACTAAAAAAGTGAAAGATATTGTAATAATATAGAGGTGGTTACAGTACACTACCGAGACCACCAGCAGAGACTGGAGGTAATTATGAGCAGCGTTTTCCAATATGTTAGTATGTATTAGTACTCACCGGTTGAGATGGATTTGATTGAAACATGGGGATGTTGCTGCAGAAAGGGGAAGACGTTGACACATATTCGTGTGTGTGTGTCTCACTCTCTCTGTCTGTCTGTCTGTCCGTCCATCAGTCTCTCCCTCTGTGTGCCTGATCACGTATCTTGCTGTAGACACAGCTGAGAAGTCAAGACATCCAAAATCACCATAAAGCTGGGTGTTTTATTTTGTAAAGTATCTGGCTGCACTGTGGCTTTCCTGTATAAGATTACCTGCCTGGCTTGACACATTGGCTCGCGTAAGAAACGATCTCTCTGATTGCAGCCGGTGTGCAAGAACAAATTGGATAAGATGTGCTCCAAAATGAAAATAGCTCTGCTTTGCGGCACAAATTGCAATGTGTTTCTGGTGTCAGTCGCTCCACCACTTCGGTCCCGACATATTTCAACATCTTGATTGATTGCCCAGATAATAAATCCTACTGATATTTGTATACAACTTTGTTTAAAGGTGCTCTAAGTGATGTGATGCGTTTTATAGGCTATAACATTTTTTGTCACATACAAAAAAACGCAGTCTCTGTAGACAGCCCAGAGGCCCGTTGGTCGGGAGCAGGTTTTCTTCAAGAAACCTCGAGTTTCTCTCAGTCTCCTCCCTCTGAGAGGGAGGAGATTGAGAGAAACGGGGGAAAAAACTTGAGTTTCTCTCAGTGAGAAACTAATTTCCTCATTCATTCATTCAGTCTGTATCAGGTGCATTTTAATGCAGTTTATCTGCATGAATAAAAAAACGTATTGGTTCATATTAGGCAGATGATAAAACGTTTGTTTCTCAAACACGTCATGTCCTTTTGTTGACGATCCCATTGATGAAAAAGCTGTATTAATTCACGGCGAGTTTACGTCGGTATTGAGTCCCGACTATAGGTGTAGCCTATTTTCATTTCCACATAACCGATTTGAGAGGTATTTTTTATCACAGTCCTTTAGATATGTAGATACATTATCCTCATGCACAGTCCTCATATCACTAACATCAACCATCGTGGACAGGCTTTAACATCCCAGCAGATTCTTTGTATTGCATTAAGTTTTTTGCAAACGGCAGTTTTGTTTATAACAGTGATAGCGGATCATAGCCTAGGCCTACTGTAATAGTAGCCATCGTATGCAGAGCCATCAGAAAAGTGTGACTCGCTCTGAAACGTTTTTTAAACATTTTTGTTGTGTTCCCTGGACAGTAGAGCCATTAAAAAGAAATAAATGATTATACATTATAGTTCTGTTAATGATCATGGTGCTGCAACCTCAGAATGGGATTAGTATAGGCTAGTTTACTTTTCCGCCCGCAGGATTGCACCTAAATGAAATTATAGGTGTAATACAATTCCAGTTTTCACCAGTAATATTATAAGTTAACTGTGATTAAATATAAAATGAATACATTGTGAATGCGTACGCATTGACTCGAGCAGCAATTTTCTCCCACACCAGTTCTCTCTCTTTTGCAGCAGCAGCCGCTGTCTTGCTTTTTTAACAAAATACATGTTCAAACTCGCTGTTTGTGAGCATGAGTATTTCCGCCGACCCGTTTGTTTGTGGTTGTTACCATGGTGAATCGTAGAATCATGGCTCCATTCATACTGCCTTTTGTGCACGTGCGTAACCCTGAGTGAACATACTCCGAGTTGATTGAACCAACTCAAATCAGCTGTTCTGGAACCGAAAACTCAGAGTTTCCCATCTCAGGGTAAATCAACTCAGACATCAGGGTTAGACTCAGGGTTTGTTAAACCTTCTACCTGGAACGGACCCCAGGCTCCACAAACAGCAACAAAAACAAACTGCGCCAACCTGCCCCACAAACCATAACAAACAGTGTTCCAGCCAATAACAGACAAGAAGGAGCTGGTTGAGTCATGAATACACATTGTGGAAGTAGCCTACGTGCTAACGCTACTGCAGTGATGACTCCCAGCTCCTTCTTGTCTGTTATTGGCTGGAACACTGTTTGTTATGGTTCGTGGGGCAGGTTGGCGCAGTATGTTTTTGTTGCCGTTTGTGGAGCCTGGGCTGTCTTTAGAGACCGCGTTTTTTTACAGTGTGCTCAGGGGACATGCAGCTAGCGGATAGTGAGGCGGTGTTTGCTGTATGTGACGAAAAATGTTGTAGCCTAAAAAACGCCTTACATCACTTAGAACACCTTTAAAGGACAAATCTGGCGCAAAATGAACCTAGGGGTTAATAACACATGTGTACCGAGTTCAACCGTTCTCTGGGATTTGTTTTCATGCTAATCGAATGTGACCAGTTTTATCGCAAACCGCTAATTACCTTATAACGCTAGTCGTCGGGGCACGGGTAAAGTAAAAAGAAATCGCTATTTCTATACTGCTAACAAGGCTCAAAATAGCACCACACTTCCATGGTTGCATAATGAGGGTCCCTACATATAAACCAAAGCATTTAGAACTTTGTAAGTGTACAGACAGTTTATTAAAAAGATAGTTTAGAAACACAGTACCGTTCACGTATACAGGCGGGCGCCATCTTGGGAAAACAGTCACGGCCAGTCGAACAACAAACGCCGTGCAAAGTGAGCTGAACTTTCACTTGAAATCTCCCATGGTCCATGGTTTCCCAATGGGTAATGCGTTTGTGAAATGTAATTACATGGTAATGCAGGAATTATATATGTTTATTAAACTATATGGGTGACTACCTAAGGCGTCCGTCGTTCGCCTGGTCCTGGAACTGTCTTTCTAAACTAAATAGCAATTTCTTTTTACTTTACCCGTGCCCCGACGACTAGCATTATAAGGTAATTAGCAGTTTGCAATAAAACTGGTCTAATTCGATTAGCATGAAAACAAATCCCAGAGAACGGTCGAACTTGGTGCATGTTATTAACCCCTAGGTTCATTTTTGTGCCGGATTTGTCCTTTAATGGCCAATTATGTGCAAAACTAATTACATTCCAATTAGCCTCAGTTAAACTGCTAATTAGCAAATGTTAGCATGCTGACATGCCAAACTAAGATGGTTTACATGGAACAACATTATACCTGCTAAACATCAGCATGTTAGCATTGCCACTGTGAGCATGTTAGCATGCTGACATTAGCATTTAGTACAACCGCACTAGGCTGCTAGCATGGCTGTAGGCTTTTAGTCTTCTTAAAACAAGGACAGTATCAGTTTAATATATCAGCTAAATGTTCCAGTCTTTATCTTCTCCTCCAACTCTATTTTTCTTCTTCTCATTACTATGAGGATTGGAAGTAACAACCATCTCCAACAGCTTCTTGTGCAGTTGTGTGTGTGTGCATACTGTATATATGAGACCTGTGTGTGTGTGCGTGTGTGTGTGTGTTTGTGTGTGTGTGTGTGTGTGTGTGTGTGGATGCGTGCTTGCGCGCTTGCGTGCGTGCATGCGTGTGTGTGTATGTGCACATTTCTTCATGTGAGTGGTGGAGAGCTGATTAACAGAGTGGTAAGGAGCTGAAAAAAGCACATTCTGAAAAACACACCGCATGCAAATGTGTTTGTCACTCTGACAGTATGTCTCAATTAAGGCCCGAAAAGCCGAGCAGAACCGGTCTGAGCTGCCAGCTTCACTGACCCCCCAACCCAAAACACACACATAACGTCCACACACTTCTTTAAAGCATAGCGAAAAACTGAAAAGGACAAAGAACAAAGAGGGAAAACTGAAGGGAATGGGAAATAGGAAGCCTTCAGCGGTGTGACAGCGGGGGAAATTCTTGAGAGGAGTCTGTACGGTAAATTGACAACTGGAAAACCATGGCGAGGCGGGATGGTAATGATAAGACCGGCTGGAGGACACACACCACTGATGCTAGCGCTAGCTGTAATGACAACAATAATGGCAAACAATAAACACTCAGATCCGACATCCCACCGTAGATCCCCCCCCCCAAACCCCTGCCCACGGCTGACGGCTACGGTGGCACAACTCTCTACTGGAGCATGGTTTATCCTGCACAAAACACACACGCATGTAGAAAACACACCAGAGAAACCGAAACACACACAGAATACACATAATGTACATATATATATATATATATATATATGCAGACTGTGGATACACACATGCACACCAAACACAGTGCAAGTGCAAGAAGCACAAATATAATTGGACACACATTCTGTGCAGTCCAAAACAGCTGAATATATATCTACACACACTGTACAACTGTGCACATTCAAACACATACACACAGCCGTACCATGAAATTAATTTCCTGCTCACAAACACACACCTATGTGCACACAATTACCCAGACAGAACATGCAACGATGAACACACTTAAAAAATGTCACTGTGTACAGCTGTCTACAACGGACACAATAAAATACACACCACACACGCACACACACACACACAAAACACAGATAAACAGACACATTTTAATAGCGTGTGTAGCTGCGCACACACACACGCACGCACGCACGCACACACACACGCACACACACACGCAGACACACACACACTCTCTCTCTCTCTCTCTCTCTCCAGCGCCACAAGTAGCAGGGAGCTGATGGCGAGAAGACACCACTGATGGCTGATGTGGCCTCGGCTGGCTGGGTACCCATTTAATTAATCTCCAGACAGACAGTGGCATCAGAGAGCGAGAGCATAAGAAAATAAAGATAGAGACAAAAGCAGCGACGGCTGTGTCTGTCTTTCTGTCAGGCCTCAGGACACATCAGACGCTGAATCTCAGAGGCCCGGTCTCTGTCTCAGCGGAACAGTCCTGAGTCTTGGATTACAGAACACGGAGGAACGGAGGGACGGCTTGAAGGGTGGCTGTGGATGGCTGTCAGGAGACCCTATCAACTTACATTTTTTGTTCGTCGTTGCAGTCTGTCAGATGGGATGCAAATCTATTGCTGGGCAATATCACCTGAATTCACAATCATGGTTAATTGCCACATTTACCTCTGTAACAATTATTAATCGATATCTTGTTAAAGGTACAGTAAGCGATGTTAATCCAATACATTTTTTTTTTTCAAATGCAGCAAGTATCTCCTCACGGTCACCTAGCTTTTTATTTTCTGTGTAACCTGAAAATAAATCCGGTGTTCCGTACACAGCCCTGGCTGTGTGAAAAGGTAAAACAAACAGAAATGTGCGCACCAGCCAAACAACACTTATCCAGCCAATCGGCACCAGCAGCGCCAGCCAGGGGTTATCAACAAGAAGAGTTGGCAGCAAAAGAGGAAAAGGACTGAAGAATACAAATTTAAAAAGAAGTTGCATGACCGGGAAAGGAGGGAGAGCCTTGTGAACATCGGTGAGGCGTTTCAATGCTGCAGAAACCTCCGGGATTTCAACGGAATGAAAACTGATCAAGGCTCTCGTCGTTATGGACAAGTGAGTCATCAGGTTAGCTTCGCTGATTCACTGTTTGCTGTTTTTAACAGGTCAGTTTGACCTCGTCGGATGAGATGAACAACGTGGCCCCGTTTCCGTTTAAAAAAAAAACGTGTTGCTACTTTTTTCCAGGGCTGAAGGCAGCGGTGGCACGGAGGGGCTAGGGGTTGCTGTAGCTACCCCTAGGTTTGCCATAGCACCCCCTTAGCACCCCCAAGAAATTGCTGTGGTTGATTTATAAATAAATAAAAAATTGTTAATGTGTAAATAGTATAATTTATATTTGAAAAATGAATAAATACATCAATAAAACAAACCGATTATTTTTAGGCTAAAAAAAACACAGGTGATCGTATTCGGCCAAACTTTTGACCTTACTTCCGCAGTAACGTATTCACAAAGAAGAAGAAGAGCTCAGTATTTGGAGCCGTTAGGATTAGAGAAGTGAGTCTAACGCTAGCAATGGATAGCTTTTTACTCCCTTAACATCAAGGTGTGGAGACTTTATCAAAACCTGTAAATGAGACTGAGAGGTATGGTGAACCTGTCATCAACCGGGACGAAGAAAAGCGGCAGGAAGAAGGTGATCTGACCACGGCTGCGATTGCTGCGGAGGATGCTTAAAGTCACCCTGCTGTACATGACATTAGACCAGGGGACCGCACAGCCAGGCCACAGTGGGGGAGTCAGCTGATAGGGGCCCATGCAAGAACTTCACTCTTATCTCTGTCTCGTAGAAGAACATTACAGTGAACATGTTTTACAGAAATGTGAATAAATGGATCACCGAATCTAAAGTTATACAGCGCACTGGACATTGGTTTATTTCATAGCCCAGAAAACGTGTTCGCCCTCAGTGGCTTATTTAGATATATTAAGTCACTACAGATGTGACTACAGTATTTTGACCATACGTGCAAGTGTGAAAACTGTGTGAGGATACATGCGCGTGTTTTTATGTGTGTGCTTCGCTGTGTGGTGTATTTATAAGAGTAACGCAGCAGGCATTACTCTTCTGAGCCACCGTAGCCACCGAGAGCTGCAGTAATGATTGTCTGAACCCGGCTTGTTGGCTGGTATTTGAAATATGTTTGGTGGGCTAATCAGAGTTCTATGGTGCTGTTGTATCGGCAACTTTAAATCAATCTCTCTTGTTCGCTCGTTTAGTAAACCGCAGCGGAGGTGGGTGGGCACCTGCGCGATCGAGCGTGTGTAACGTTAGCCTATTTGTGTCGAGGGAAACTCAAAATTTCAAAGCACCCTCACTGAAACGTCCAGCAACCCCAAAGCACCAGCAAAAGAACATCTCTGGCGCCGCCACTGGCTGAAGGTGGCCCATAATGTAACTTGATCACATTGTTTACGTTCCTTCAGCCCAATTCAGCCCACTACCGTAGAACAGTGTGGCAGGAAAGATACAAAGAAAACTTTCTGTCACCTCAAACCCCGTGTCTTCACCGCTAGCATATCAGAAGCGTTTTTCATGCAACAGAATCGCTCTCTTTTAAATCCATGCAGCTGTACCGCACTGCACCGGCTCCCACAGGCTCCCGTCTCTGCTAGAGATGGCCCGATACCACTTTTTCGCTTCCCGATACCGATACCTGAACTTGCGTATCGGCCGATACCGAGTACCGATCCGATACCAGAGTGTCATATATTTCATTATGTTTTAACAACTGTATACTACTATCCCTGTATGGATGTGATATGATTTCTATCTTTGTTGTCGGTCTGGCTCAGGTTAAACTCTTTGTAAAACATGAACAAACACAAACAATGAATGCCACAGAACTTTCTTTTATTCTCCAGTTTGACAGTCAGTTATAACGGAAAAAGAACATAAATAAACTACTTTAACGTAGATTTTCTTTAAGGCTTTATTACGTGGTATCGGATCGGTGCATAAACTCCAGTACTTTCCGATACCGATACCAGCGTTTTAGGCAGTATCGGAGCCGATACCGATACTGGTGTCGGTATCGGAACATCTGCCGCGTCTTACGGGCGTAAACGCAACGTTTTTATGAGCGCATTCAGTCTATTTTCTTTAAAATACGCAAGGTTGATGCCTAATAAAAAAGGCTGAATAAATATATTCATCTACATTTTGCAACTGCTCTCTGCTCCAGTTTGTAATCCCACAGACTCTCCCTTCACTTTTGCTCAGAAGCTGGGAAGCAAGACGCGGGGTACGTCTCATCTCTTGGGTATGAGGAGCTGCAGTGTTTAATCATGGGAAAACTGCAACCTACGCTGTACTGCCACTAGACAACCTCACTGCTAACCTTTTTTCCTCGGTTCTGATGGCTGCCGGCACGCAAGAGTGATGCCGACGTTTGCGGTCTGGACAGGTAATTCTCTCTGCCATCACTCATTTTTAAGCTATAGTGCGTAGTTTCTGTCTCCGCCATGAGGAATTCTAAGTAATGACGACAACAACACTGTGGGCGCACCCACATGACACAAGAGGTAATAATATTCACTTGAGTTTCTGCAGGCGAAAGTTGCCGGGCTCCACCATTTTCCAAACATACTTAGAAATATAGAGGTTTCGTTGGAGCCGATTGGAGCTTTGTATCAAGTCATTTGGCAATAATGTGGATTTAGTGGACGTTCATTAATATAAAAAAGTTAAGCTTTAAACACCAATAATTTTGATACAACCTGTATTATATTATTATTATTATTATTATTATAATGTTGTTATTTTAACCCTTTTAATTCCACGCTTGCACCTCTTACAGTAAGATGCACTTAGGCAGTTGATGAAGTTTAGCTTCATAATAGTATTTGCTATACTGTACTCACGGAATTGAACGCACGGTTGCTGCGGCCAGGACTACGCTTCTATACATGGGGTGCATGCTCGACCAGCTGAGGTATCCAGGCGCCCCTTTCAAGAATCCTAATTTGTTTTTATTAAATGAGAAAAAGAAGCTGTTTGTTCCAAGAGCCTCAAAGACACCGTGGGACAATACAATTCCCCCCAGTGAAACAATGATAACAGTGGTAATAATCTTCCATCTTGTTTGTCTCATTAGAATCAGTATAGTTTAAGGGATTTTACAGCCAGTGTGGTATTGATCAGTTCTACAGTATATAGTTCTATCTGTCAAACTGCATCACATCCATCAGATCACAGTTTGACCACACTGAGAGTCTGGTTCTAACTGTATGCCTTTTTGTGATTGTGCGTGTGTGTGTGTGTGTGTGTGTGTGTGTGTGTGTGTGTGTGTGTGTGTGTGTGTGTGTGTTATTATGCTACATGTACGGGCCTGCACATAAGTGAGGCAGTGCTTACCTGTATACGTGTTATATGTTTCCCTAGGCACGTAGGGCCCGATATAACGGGGCTAATTGGGTGTAAAGGGAGGGGTGTGTGTGTGTGTGTGTGTGTGTGTGTATGTTGAGACTCTCCAGCATTAGCTGCACCTGATCCGGCTGCCTGATTAAGCTGTGTAATCTCTTGCATGAAACAACAGCTGACCAGCTCCCCTGGGTGGTGGCCACACACACATGCACGCAAGCACACATGCAAACACACACACACACACACACACACACACACACACACACACACACACACACACACACACACACACACCTGTGCTGGTGGCCATGACAGCAGGCACCTTACGTTCCCCGAGGAAGGTACTCTCTATCACACACCTGGTATCTACACCTCCCCCGTCTCAAAGGTGAAGCCTCACAACAGAAAAACAGTTGAACAAACCAGCAGTGTTTTTTTTTTTCTTTTTTTTTTATATAAAAAGGTTTGGGAATCACAGCTGGGATTGTGGGAAAATGAAAACTGATCCCCAAATTGTTCTGGACATATCTGATTTAGACTGAGTTTGCTTTTTTCATCGAATAATCTCAGAAATAAGTACATATTATGTGTTTTTACTCTGCAGCAGCAATGGAGTTGTAAACAAAATGTAACTGTAACAACACATTGTATGTACGCTTATGTATAGAAACGGCTATAGATATGTAATAAAAAACAACATGCAATTTACCTGCGAACATCTTAAAAGCTATCTGTTCTGCAGGAGGAGAAGCTGTATCCGCTAGTGGAAAGTAATTGAATACATTTACTCGAGTCCTGTACTTACAATTCTAAGAGGTACTTGTTCTTTGCTTAAATATATTTCTGTACTGTACTACATTTCAGAGGGCACTTTTTTCCTCTTAAATCTTACAGCTGTATTATGTAGACTAAGATTATGAGCAGACATAATATGATGCATTGTCAGGGGTGAGCACACAATTCAGGGCCCTGTAAAAAGGCATTCCGTCCACACATCCACAGCTATTTATTCTAGCATCTTTTTGGGTCCTCCTCACATGAGGGCCCTGGGTACTCAGTCCCCTTTCCAACCCCGAGTCCGACACCCCTGTGCATTGTTATAAAATGACACAACCCAGCAGAATAGACGCGTGTCAGTAACTGTAAAATTCTGCTGATCTGAGCATCTCTTTTCTGTTTATTTAGCTGGTAATACTTCTGTATTTTAACCCTCTGAGGTCTAAGGGCATTTATACATTTCTTTTTAAATTCACATTTTAAGGATATTTTCATATAAGTGCACGCCCATGGGTTTTAGGCCCAAATGTGTTCCCGAGCAAGGTTTAAAGAGATAATTTGGCTCTGAAGCGGAAATGTTGATGTTTGCTTTTGAAATTTCTCGCCGGTGCGTCTTTTGTCCTCAGAGGGTTAAAGTCAGGGCTTTTTCCATTCATGTTATTTTTTTTTTTTTTTGACATTGTAATAGTGATATGTTTAAGTAAAGGATCTGAATAGTTCTTCCAACACAGTACTAAAGTTGTTAAAAAGATCAGAGTTGATGTATGTTTTTAGGCTAAAACTTTGCCTTTTAGAAAGTTGTTAAATGATTTTTGACTCCCTGTAATTTAATTTGGATTTAATGTATACTCTTTATTGATCTATATCCTATACACGCACTAATGGAGAGATGTCAGAGTGAGTGGGCTGCGTCTGCTGAACAGGCACCCTGAGAGGTTGGGGGGGGGGGGGATTTGGTGCCTTGCTCAAGAGCACCTTGGCAGTGCCCAGGAGGTGAACTGCCTTCTCTCCAGAAACCAGTCTACCAATCCACACTCCCTCTGAGCCCTACGGACTGAGCTGCTGCCAGAGGGACTTTTAGTTATCATATTGTATTGAGTATTTATGTAGCAGTGAAATCTTGTCCGAGCCATTGATTTCTGTCGCATCATACTGATGTATCGTTGGTTTGTTTGTACTGATGTCCTTTTGTATTTAAGGATTGTATTGACTGGGGATAAATATGAGCCCTTGGCTATATCTCTGTGTAATGCATCAAATTTGAAGTATTGAAACGTATAGTTGTTTTACGTGGTCCTGTGTTAAATAGGCTGAAATGTTTTTCATTTCATGTGTTTGACCTTTAACATTTTGAAGCCATGTCGGATGTTTTCACTTGTTTGTGACATCCTCATTCCTTGACATCAGTGTATAAAACCCTAATTAAATCCCAATGTCATTATATAATATGTATTATATATATATTATATATTACTTTCTGTGCACAATCGGAACTCTTCGACACAATTATGAATTAAACATTAATTCTTTAAGCTATTTATACAATATGTCGTGGGATATTTTGCTTCATGCCAGTTTGCTTTTCTTTTGCAAATTTAGGAACAGCTGTAGATTTAATCATTTTTAGATCCCCTCTATTGGCTTAATGTTACTTTTTTGTTTCTCCCGGTGATTAAAAATGCACGCTTTTTTGACTCTGTTAACCTTTGGTAACCCCCGTACATGTTATGCACGTGATGTGCATCACAGTACTTGCTTCTGCTTATAGTATTTTGCCTACACACTCCTAAATAAGACATATTATAGCAACAGTACTTCCCTTAATGTAAAGAATGAAGTCACATTATAATGTCATTAATTAGTAAAAAGGGATTACGTTTGGAAGAAGTCCTAAAGAGTGTGAGCACGTTTCAAAATCTCTGTGCTGTGAAACCCCCGCCTGTACTTCATGTACAATAACAGAGTAGGTTGTTAACATTTTCAAAAATGAATGTCAAACAGATGTCAAAGAAAATCTTTAGAAATACATATTTCCAACCACAACCCAACATCTTTAACACAGCTGCCTGCCCCAGAAGTCTACCGTGGAGAGTCTGGC